>NC_058052.1:16297565-16614232 GCF_020085105.1 Siniperca chuatsi
GCTATATTTTGTACTACAACAGTATCCAACAGAGTATATTTCAGAAATGTGCTTTCACAAGATTTTCATTGATGTAAAATAAAACATCAGTTCATGAATTTGTCTTGATGCACTATTTCAGAAAAGGGTAGATGTTTATTGCACTTTTTGAATACTGAACCCACCGTAAGTCTCTTTTATCACTATTTTAAGCTGAAATTATGATGTTTTGCTGCCTGCTGATCAGCTAATTGATGCTTTCCATCTCTGAGAGAAATCCTCATTGTACATGGTCAGCCCTCATCTCTCAGTGGCCCTCGTCTTTGAAGGGGTTCTTGTTTTTGCTAAAGGACCTTTCGCTGTTGACAGAGTTGACTGGGAAGAGGATGAAAAACAGGGACCTCAGCAGCAGAAGAGGTGGGCATGTAGCCCGGTCCTTGATGAAGGACTGGGCTGGAGAGGAGATTACAGCAAGGAGGACCTTCAGTTTAGAGTGGCACTCAGTCTCCTTCTGCAAAGCAGGTGACTATCTGATCAAACCCTCGCTAGCCTGCACATCTCCTTCGTTAGATGAACATCCAAGTGTTTAGGAAATACATTTTTTGACTGTCCTTCCAAGAAAAACGTCAGCATCAATCATTTCAGCAAGTGCCAAAAAACGACATGTTAGGTTGGGGTGGATGGATGGGTCAACAAAACGAAGGTCCCCTTAACAAAGTAGTCACTTTAACCCAAACCGTGAACCTTCCCTAACCCTAAGTGGTTTTTGGTTAGGAAACTACACACTCGCCTGCCTTGCTTTGATCAAACCTGAACCACTGTTTTGTTTTTCATCAAGAAACACACAGAAATCAAATTTTTGCATCACTTTCAACTACAAGGTTAAAACTGGCTTGTGTTTACAGACTGGGAACCCCTTTGATGCCTGTATTTACTGCAGCTCTGAGGATCTCTCACCTCACTCATAAAAAGGTTTTGGCCATGCACGGAAACACTGTCATACATGAAAACCTGAGATTGAGGTCTGTGTGGGCTGAAATTGGTTACTGCGTAAATTTCATGACTCCTGGTGCTTTCTTGATACAGAGTGTGAGGTGTACATTGTAGCTCTGTGCTGTTCTGCGTGGGTTTGATGTATCCACTGAAGGCAGATGTTAACATTAATTGTGATAAAAGGTCAAGTATAAACCTTAATCCAGCAGATGAGCCCGCACAGATTTCCGCATGAGAGTGTTATTACTGTGTCCTTATTACTGATGAGGCAGTGGTGTACTCCGTGCTGTCACCGTGAACAAGCCCCTCAGGATAACCACAGTGAACACAGAGCACATCGGACAGCTGACATATACCTAGAAACACCTGTCAGTCACACACACAACCTGTCAGTTAGACACACATACACCCATCATCCAGCTTCCTGTTTGTTCTTCTTTTTCGATCCACCCAACAAGCACAATATCTGTCTTTCACACACTTTCTTTAGTGACACCATGCAGTTCTTCCTGAGCTGGGCCCAATTTCACAGTGGACAGGCTCAGTGGGTGGTGATCCTCACCCCACAGATATGAGGGATTGTGATCTGTCAATCAGTATTGTGGAGCTCGGCAGCAGGGTGAACAGTCTGCCATGTTTGATGCGGAGGGTAAGCTTCCCCGCTCTGATTAGCAGGAGGAGACCTTTCTGATGTTATCAGGTAGATTACAGCGCTCCTGGATACAACTGAGTGTTTTCAGCTCCCAGCTTGCTTCCTCTAATCACTTATGTGTATAAAAAAAAAAAAACGGTAGTCTTTTCTTCAGAATTTTGGTCTGTGAGCCATATTTTTGAGTGATATAACTTCTCTCCTGTGTGCCAAACTTGTCACCGTGCTCTGTGTCTCATGCTCACTTTCGTTGTACACTCAGGATAATTTATTTCCCTCGAATACATTTTCTGCAGCCTCTCTTTTATGAAATCATTTATTTCCAGTCCTGTCAGCGCAGCAGGACACTTTCCTCATCGGTCCTGGCAGAAACACAAATACAGAAAGGCTGCTAAATAATGCAGGAGCTGAAGCATCAATACAGGAGACATGGGAGGCATCAGATTAATGGTCTGGTCGTAAACTCTTTGAACGTCTTACCCTGCTTGACGTGTGACTCCATCAAGTCCAACAAGGTTAAACTACATAACCGACAATCATTCATGAAGCTCAACTGGAGTGTTGAGTTCAATTCCAGACATAAGCCAGTTTACTGGAAGTGATTTTTCTGTCATTGTGCAGGGGAAATGAGCTTGGCGCTGCAGCGAGTAGAGGATTAGCAGAGGAACAGTAGCGCAGTGTGGTCGATTTCAGTACTCGAGCGTAGTCCTTGCCAATGATGAAAATATTTACCTCTGTGAAATAAAACTGTGAGGGTCAAAGAAGAAGGTCCCAGCTTTCATGAGGGCTGCTTATTTCACATGTGTCAGGATTTATCGTCTAGTAAATGTTTACGGTGATGAGTAAGTCATCACGAAGGACGGGGGGGGTTGCCGATTGTATCTTGAAATTACTCATGTTTATTATATCAGTTAAAGCAATATGCTCAAAAAAGCTTAAGATCTGTACTGTCTCCTGTGGGATTCTGTTATATTTGAAGAATATACAATCATGAATAGGTCTAATTGAATGCCCTTACACCAGAAAATTAGTTGGAAAGGTCCATACTGTCTGTATGATTTCTATTCACTTTTTCTATATTTATTTAATATTAAAGGCCATGATATTATATATTCTTAATCAGCTTCTTACCAAAGAGTGATGGGGTCCTACAAGAACATGCTATTTTCTGACAAAGCTGAAACAGTTTTGGTTGTTTCACAGGAGAGGTTTCTGTATTTAAGTGTTTTTCTTTGCTTTTCTCACCAGTTTTAATTGAGCAGGGTTGGGGAGGACCAATCAGAGCTTAGCATTATTTGAATGAAAATGTGATGACAGTTGTGGTATTGTTTTCTGATGTTGCTAAGTACCTAATTTGAGTTTCTAAGTGTTAAAATCTTAATAAGGGTGTTTTTTAGCTTTGATTGTTGCTTACTTAGTCATGAATGTTTAATGATATAAAAACAGTTTTCAGGGGCTTTGAAATGAACATGAGGCCTTACAATGTCCCTGAATGCAGCTTAATGTATCTAAAATTACACCTGTCTTCCTCACTAATATTGGCTCTTTTCTCTCCTTTTGCTGTCCTTTAACCAGGAGGTAGAGGTCAGTTCTCTCCAGCCTTTGTACAATATCTTTTTCATTCGTAACTCATTTCCTTGTTTTTTTTGTGTCTCTGCTTCTTCATCCATCTTCTCTTTTTTCTTTTTTTTTCAAATCTCCTTCAACTTGCCCATTTTAATTAGAACGATTAATGTTCTAATTAAGTGGGAAAAATAGGCAGAGCACTTAAAAGGCAGATCAACCCCAATACCATATGTCTCACATATAGGCATTGGGTGTGGATTTTTTGTGCTCATTTCCATATAGATGTACATCCACAGTGCATACCCATCTGTCTCTGGTGTGACTCACTTGGCTAATTATCATGCTGCAAGACTAATGTACACATTATAATCAGTGTGCAATGATAATGTAAACTACTTCACTTCTCTATGAAGATGACAGAGTGTTAATATGTTATGCTATCAACAACACTGTGCACTCAGGCCTGCAGTGCAAATTACATGGCTCCTCATTCTCTGCAACTGCTAAAAAAGGATTGTTTTCTTCATGTTTCTGCAGGATGATTATGTTCGTACCTGGGATGAAAATCAAGGCTCTAATGACAGTAAGTCTCACACCATCTCATCTCTTTCTCACTGTATGGTTAGTTAAATCCCTGAATGCCATTTAATATAAAAGTGTATTGTTGGTTTTTGCTAGTTTAATATAGGCTTATATATATGGCATCATATTTGTGCCTTAATCCTGAGCCTGATGACACATTTTGAGCAAGCCCATAAATTATATTTTGTAATATTTTATATACCGTAAGACGATCCTGATTAAAAGACGATGACGATTATAAGAAAAATGCCTGTTTTTGGAAAATGACTTTTCCCCTGGTCTTGTTTACTTTTTCTCTCATAAAAGTGAAAGATGAAATTTTTTTATTTAAGTGTGCTTTACTGGTTGCAAAAAATCTTTTTCTGTGGTCAAAATGTCTCATCACGCACTCGGATTGAGGCACAAACATAATTCCATATGTTGGCCAAATAAGAAAAAACTTATTTTTTTGGTGTAACTGCTTGGGATGCTTGCTGATGTAGTGAAAGCAAAGCCACATGATTTATTGAAACTGAACTGTGGCCTGTATTTCAGCTGTGATGCTTCCCAGGCCATCAGTGGTTCATCATATTAGACAGCGTTGCTTATGTTCTGTGTTTGTATTCTGGGGTCAGCCGCTCGCTGTTCACACTTGTAGTGGTTCCTCAGCGAAAAGGTTGGAAGATGTTAGTGCTCTGTTTTACCTGCTTGAGTGGATCTGATGTGCCTCCCCCAGGAGACGCTAAACATTGGCTCGACTTCAACCACCACTTCGTTCTGCTTTCTCCTTTTTCTCTTTCTCTGCTGCACTCGAGCAGGAGCTGTGCGTTGAGACTGACTGTCTGAGGTCTCCTCGACTACTGCTGCAACTCCAGCCTTAATTGAGCCCCTGCAAGATGAATTCATGACAGAGTCGTGTCCTCAACCATTATTGCTTGATTTGCAGCTTAAATGAAGTCAGCTGAATGGCAGAGTCCATTAGAGCAATTTCCATGAACTTAATGAAGGACTAATTATGGTTTCCAATGAAAGGCAAGAGAGTGAAGTAAATGCATGAGAAGAGAGTGAGACAGGGGTGGGGGCTAATATGCCTTGATTTAGTGTAAAGTGACTGACATCAACATTATTCCTGCCAACTCTAGGGCAGTTTGGTGATGAGGAAATTGTGGACTGGTGGGAGGAAGCAAGTTGATTAGTGTAGGAGGTCATGATAGGATGAAAATGGAACAAGGAAAAGTGAAAGGATGTCTTTGTGCTCTGTTCATCTGTAAAGAGGTGGTCATTAGCCTGCAAAAGCACATGCACAAAAACATGATACCCTGAAACTGTAATGAGGTGTAATGCTTTAATGTGTCACGTGTTGTGTCACCTTGTGCTTCATTTGTATTTCTAAATTTAAAATGAACCAGTAACTATAATTTTCATTTACAGAAATATTGACACTGTCAATGCCTGGTGAAGGCGCTACGGAGAAATGGCATTTAAATAATTCCTTTCTTCCAAAAGATATTCCCTCATTTGGTGTTTTGATGATGGTGGTGGAGAGTGCTGTGTAAAGCCGGGCAGACACTGTACAATCTAAGTTCGATTTCACCCGAATTGGTCACCCTCGACTAATTTTAGAATCGGGCCAAAGTTCTGCCAGATCGATTGTCGTTTGGCGTTCAGTTTGAGGGGGGTCACGATGCTTGATCAATTACCCGAACGATCAACTATCTGGCTCTCGGAAGATCATTTGGATTTCTGGCATGTCCAAAATTTTGGTCAGCTGTCTTGCAGTTTGAGCAGCTCCACGGCCTAATTTCCCACATGACTGCTGTCTAAAGATCTGCTATAAATTGTAGAGAGCTTGTTTTAATATTACTGGAGTAGTATTATACTGTACATGTTGTGGCTAAAAGTCTTGATAACAGTCCTGTTGTGAACAGACAGACCATATTGTCTGCATATTCCAAACCAAGTGTTTTAGTTGCATAACTCTAACCATACTATAATTTATTTCCCATTACCGCAATCTTTCCCAAATCTTGACCATACCATTGTTGCCATGCGTAAATATTGCAGAATTTGAAAAGCATTGGCATTGGATGTCATTGAACGTAATCCTGGCATTTGCAGAATCGTCCAATATTGACGTTCTTGTATGGCAATAGAGTTGAAATAATACACCAACTTTTGTCTGGGTTCAGAGTCAACCTAGCCGACATAGATCAACTTCACAAGTGGCATCTCAATAATGTAGGTGTTCAACTGTGTGTGCTCAGCTTTTAGGAACCTTTAGCAAAGCTTTATACGCTTGCCTTAGGTTGTCATATGAATAGTACACAGCATAAAGTCCTTTATCTATCTATTTCCCTTTCTCTCATTTTGACATGAGTGTGCTATCTCCCTGCATTGATCTGCCTTCCTTTATGAGTGGCCTAATGAAGCGAGGGAGCAAAAACAGAAGATTTGTCCCTCTGAGACATCACTAAATCATTGTGATGTCTTTACTCCCAAGCTTGGACGAGCCTGCAGGCCTCATTTCTCAGCCAGGCAGCCCAGACCGCTACGCCGCCGTGCGGAGGAAGACAGAGCTTTTGAACTGTCAACACTCCTAACACACAGGCAGTCAACGCCAGTCAACAGACCGAGGTGGAAATTTGCATTCAGGAACCACACTCTACTTGAGCCAGCGCTGTGCTGAGTGAGGGAGAGGTCAGAGTAATTTGCAGTCGATTTCTACAGTCAATTCATCGGTCAGGCAACTGATTGAATCACTTTGCTCTTAAGACAGTAAACAGTGCGGGAGAATAGTCATAATTGGGACTTGTAAAAACAAACAAGTGTATATGAACACACACTCATGCACAAACACACCAACACTCAAGTGTTTGTGTACAGCACTCACAGAATACCTGATCCTTACCTGATACCCTGATTATACATACACTTTCAAGTGTACCTTGGTTTTCCAGAAGCTTATCTCAGCCAGCGAGGCCAGGTGAATGGACACTTTCTGGCAAATCACTGGTTTCAGATCAATGGCAGACACTAAGGAGATAGGAAAACGTGCTAAGTCCACACTCCACAAGGTCTAGAGTTTGGAAAAATGCCCTCTGTTAGACCTCTCCACCGCTATTAACACGTTCTTACTTCACAATATTCACCAATTCAGACTCTTCCCCCACCAGGGAGTCTGCCCAGCTCTTTGTACACGCTGTACACATCTTGCATCTGGACCACTACAACTCTCAACCTCCAAAAACAGCCTCTACAATCCTCCAGAGACTACTGCTGCCCTTCTCACCTTCACACTCCAGAAATTTGTCCAGTGTCACCCCTTCTTACTCTCCCTCCTCGGGCCACCTGGGGCTGCTTCTATCAAATTCAAAACCCCACATACAAGGCTGTGAAGGGATCAGCATGTTACTCCAACTCCAGAGGGGAGCCAACCCCCCCATGTATTTAAAAAATACAAAAAATCTTTGTAAGACATGCCTCACACCATCTTCTTGCTACTGAATTTCCTCTATTCAACATTCTCTAATTAAGCTCAAATATAAATCCTTCATGTTGTATCTAATTGTAGCTTGAATTTTGGTTATTTCCCCTATATTATTTTATTATATTTTTATAATATATCATTTTATAGTATTTATTTTTATTATATTATTTTTACTTTCACAATCATTCTGTGGTCACAGGAATGTTTTCAGGAGATTTAAAGATGCACTAATAAATATTTTTATGTTAATGGAATAGTTTGACATTTTGGGAAATATGCTTATACTTTTTTGCCAAGAGTTTGTTGAGAAGTTCGATACCAATCTCATGTCTGTACACTAAATAGAAAGCTAAAGCCACCCATGACTAAAGACTGGAAGCAGGGGGAAACAGTTAGCCTGGCTGTGTTTAAAAAAGCCACCTACCAGCACTAATTAACACATTGTATCTTATTTGTTTAATTTGTACAAAAACAGAAATGTATGAGCAACAAGTTGCCAAGCTTCCTGCTGGCACTAGCTTCATATTTAGCTGTATTGATTTACTCATATCTCGACAACATGGTGAACATTTGCAACTATTCCTTTTACGCATAATCAAATATGTAATTTGAAAGGTTTCACTTGTAGTCACAAACCCACAGAGAATTATCACCTCACTCAACAGTCCCCCTCAGCTCTATTGAGCTTTTTAGCATCTTTAGCATTGTTTTGGTTTTACAGCCCGCAACTTAACTGGTTTGGTTCAGTCTCACAACTCCCATCAAACTTGTTTCCAGCCACAGTAGTCAGGTGCTTTCAGTGAACCCACTGTATGCTAATTTTATGTGTCAAATAGCAGACAGAAAAAGTTAGCAGCTAGCTGGTGAACATAGTGGAGCATTTAGCAGCCAGGTATTTTTCTAAGGAGTTGGTGGAGACCAAAACAGAGCTAAAGGGAGAGTGAATAATGGCACAACTCCAAATAAATGCTAACGTTGCTCCATATATGCTGGATGTGTAAATAAGCAACTTTTGCCATCACAGGTGACAATATCAGGGTTGTGTTTTCAGCTTGTTGCACTGCCCGCGAGTAGCCCAAAAAACAATAGTTTAGACCTTTATTCTCATTTTCTTGGCTTGCTGGTTATTTTTTGTCACTGTGGGAATTCAAGCCTATTTTTGCATTAACTGGATAAACAATTATAGACATGCCAGAGACATGTCTGGCTTCACTGCTACCTAGAAAACAAGATAGCACTGATGATATTAGAGACTGAGTGCATAAATAGTAGATAAGAGGGTTGATGATGAGGATGTGGCCTGAGCTCTGCTTCCGTTATCCTCAATCTGCAGGGATAAACCTCATGCAAATCTGGATTGGATTAGACTGAAGCACAGGGAGCCTAATTAGGAGAGGTTTACTGCTGCAGGCATTAGTTTAATACCAAAGGAGAGACTTTTGAAAAGTAAAAATGGAAATAGGTGGGTGCATCTGGAGTTGTACAGAGAAAGAGAAAATAATAAACACGCAGGCATAGCAAGAAGGAGAATACACAGTGAAGACGTCTGATATGAGGAGAAGACAAAAGAATGTGAAAAGAATGAAGAAAGGTAGATTGATAGACATTATTGCACAACAGGGGGTTAAGAAACAGAGAGGGAGAGAGTTCTCAGAAACACCAGATTGAGCTGCAAATCACAGTCAACCCAGAAATGATTCCTGGACCACAGAGAGCCTGTTGCTATGGAAACGTCATCATCACAGGCACTGCTTTAATCCATGGAAGCCTGTTAAGTTAACATGAGGCTCAGGCGGCCACCTTATGCTTCTGTACTCACAACACAAAGCTGTGCCAGCATTGTAGCCGCTCGCTACCAACAAGATTTATTTACAAATGTTTTGCTATTAGAAGGCAGGATTATCTGCTCTCTGTTTATATGCTGCTTCTTTTAATTTCTTTTGCTTAAGTATCGGTTAATTCTTCATTTGATGGATTGCAAAATACATCGTTTTGTGTACTTACCCCTCTACCTACTGTGCTGTATCCCCATTAGTACCATAATCTCCTTGTCCTCCTTTGTAAGACGGGGGGTGAAACATCAGACCTGCAAGGAGAAAAAAAAAGGCGACAGCGACAAAAGAGGAGATAGTTGCGAAAGAGCAAGACAAAAGGCAGAGACGAACAGAGAGAAAAGCTGGGAGATGTGTGTGATACTGTACACTGAGATACTCTACACAATCAATGCCAACTGGGATACGTCGCAACCAGAGAATAAGGCTCCACTGTGGACAGTCTAAATGGATGAGGAGTCTGCATCTGGGCATTAATGCCTTCGAGCCTCACTGTTTCTCAGTCAGAGCAGTCAGTCAGTCAGTTATACAACCAGCTCAGCCATGACAGGGGGGGTGTATTGTTTTGGATTTGCTTCTCAAATCAGATATCTGTCGGTTCGCTTCAGTAATCCTGTGATGTAGACAGCATTAATGTATTTAGCCACTGGAAAGGACAAGAGAGGAGATCCTAAGCCTGCCTGCTGAATTATAATAGTGCCATAAAACAGGATACATTAAGAGCAGCGGATGGATACAAGCACCTCTGCTAATAAGCTGTATTCCGGTGTACTGTACTGATTGATAGTGTAGGTGAATAAAGGCTAGGGGATAGAAGAATACAGCTAGAGAATACAGTGTGACATCCGGGTCGGGCTCAAGGTGGCCTGCTAGGAACAGACAGCTGTGACATATGAGTGTGTGTGGGGTGTTGACACACACTCCAGCATTAGCTGCTAGCAGAGGGTGTGATGGATGGGGCAGAGTGAGCTAGCCATGCATGCTTTAGCCTCCATTGCAAAAAGCATTCGTCTTAGCAGGTCACCTAAAGTTTAATATTAAAATTGTATTTACATTATCACAAAGATGATTTTACAATAACTCAAAACAAGCACAGCTGCATTTGAAACAAACTAATCTGCTTCATCCTGTTAGAAGGTCTTTTAATTTTCATGTTCAGTAATAATATTTTTTTTTCTACCCTCAGTAAAGCACAAAATGTCTCAAGATGCATATTTGTTACAGCGAAAGACCAACAGTTCTGCACCACTCTAATACTTTAGACTGACTCTCAGGTTATGCTGAGCAAATAGAAGAGACAGATAGAGAAAGGGGTATAAAGTGAAGCAGTGAGGATACTACAGTACAGGCCTACATCTCATTTTCTATTTTTTCCCAGATGTAGACACCACCAAGGACCCCTGTCAAAAGGTTAAGTGCAGCCGACACAAGGTGTGTATCGCCCAGGGCTACCAGAGAGCTGTGTGCGTCAACCGAAAGAAACTTGAACACAGGTGAGTGTGTGTAGCCCCTGGGCAAGAACTGACTAACTCCCAAAACACACACACAGCCAAAAATCTTCTCTGTTAATGCACACTTACATGAGGTCAACACAACCAAGTTAACAGTCAGTGGCTTGTGCTGGTCTGGGATGAGTTTCTCTGTCGGCCACAGCGGTAATATTAAAGCTTGTTTGTGCGCCAGTGCAGTACAACTGCCTGCTGTTTAATGATAAGCTAATACATTCAGACAACATGGAGGGGGGCTGGTTGCTTCATGTTCTGGTTGGTGCTGCTGTGTCTGTACTCTGAATTAGCACAGCAGTTGCTGTCTCAGCTGGACTTAGTGGTGGCTGAAGTGTTTGTGTGTCCTCTGTTCTGCAGACTGAAGCAGCCTGCTCTCAGGTCTCCTGATGGAAACTGTCAGCCCTGTCCCATCTCCTCCACTGGGCCTGTGTGTGGATCAGACGGACACAACTATGCCTCAAAGGTACACTGAAGCAAATTATGTACCCATAGGGCTGGGCATTAATTCAATACTATCAGTTTATCTACCTTCAGTGGTTTCATGTGTTGATGATATGATCATATAATTGTATAATTTTGCTGAATTCCTGCAGTCCAATTTAAGGATTTAAGCAAACTGCAATTAAAAACTAACTGAATTAGTTATTGAAGGTTTTGTTTTGTGCATTTGAAGACTTTTGTCTGATGTAAAGCATAACAATAGAACACAGTTCATTGCATTGAACACCAGTGTCATCATTTTCTGTGATTTTGCAAATATTTGAAATAATGTGATATACGCTCACTTGCCAGTTTATTAGAAACACCAGTGCAATAAATCCTCCCTTCATGTTCAGTTTTTGAGAGGTGTTGATTCAACTATATGATTATTTTGGAGACTGTAGTTTATGGTGCTGTTGAATCATACTGAGAGGTGTTATATTATGACCTACCCATTTATATCAATGAAGGTAGAGTAAATAATAGTAACACCAGCATTACACAACATTCAATTCAACAGCACCACAGACTCCAGCCTCCAAAATGATCATAAAGTTGAATCAATCACCCCTCTAAAACAGTTTCAACAAAAACATTACATTATAAACTTCACTAAGGTAGGATTTATTGCAGGACTGTTGTATAAGACTGCATTAGTTTTACCTGTCTGTACCTAATAAACTGTAAACTGAGTGTATATTGATAATAGAAATATATTTTTATTAATATTGTGATATTGATTTCAGCCATGTCTTACAAACATACCCACCTCATATATATATATTTTTTAAATCATATAGGCTACAGTCTGAAGGATGCATTACTGTTACTTATCAATGTGTCGTCTTTGAGACGATACATTGGGAGATATTAAATGTCCCACCCAAAATAGTTCATTCATAAAAATCATAATTAAAAGAAAAAGAAAAAGAAAAGAAAGAAATTGCATTGCCCTTCTTCTCGCCCATCTTTTAAGCTGCTCTAATCAAATGTTTTATATTAATGCATAAAATGTGTAATTTGAAAGGGGTCGTTAGTAGTGATGAATCAACAGAGAATTATCACACGGCTCTGCAGTTCACTTCAGCTCTGTGGAGTATTTAGCAACTTCAGCTTGTTTTGCTTTTTTGACCCGCAAATTTACTGCTCTCATTACTCTCATCAGTGTTGTTTTCAGATGCAGCAGGCATCTGTTTTCAGCTAGAAATCTCTGATAAACCCACTGTATAATACCTGCTCAGCACCAAACAACAAACAGACAAAGTTAGCAACTACCTTGTGGAAAATAGTAGAGCATTTAGCAACTAAAGAGCCAGATATTTCCCTCAGGAGTTGGTGGAGACCAAAAATGGAGCGAAAAAGGAAAGTGAAGATTGGATGTCTTCATTGTCTTCTGAATGTACAACTGTTTGCTAACACCATAAACATTATGAGGTGTTAACATGTCAATATTTAATATTTTCTTGTGCTTAATCAGTGTAATGAACATGTGCGTTTTGCTGAAAAGAAAAGAAATTAAGATAAAAAATAATCACTGGGTGTAGGTGGAGGGTGTGAATCATTGGCAGTGGAACTGTACAGCATCCCCCTCAACAAAGAAGTGACGATTATGCTCATGTACGTGTGGATTCAGCATCATATGTTCTGTATGCTTTGTAATAACATATGTTGTGTTAGAATTGCTAAAGTAGTCTTGACACCTGTTACCAATATAGGTTATACTAACAGACACGTGTTAAAATCTCTGCACTGAAATACTATACAGTACATATGTATAACAATATGTGCATCAGTCAGGTGCTGGTACATTTATTCACAGCTTTGACTTTGTGTTTTATACATGCTAACCAGTGATTTGTTCATTTTTAACAGGGTGGGTGGCCCAATGGGAACACCCCACGACTACACTTTGCTACTTGTCACTTTGATCATGAAGGTGACACTATAGAGTATATAGGCTACAATATAAAATAGAATCGAGTATTTATAGTATATAGTTTAGAGAATATTACAGATCCAAGACGAAACTGACAGAAGGGCAGGACTGAGAAAAAAAAGCACAATTACAAATCCGTCTGCTACTTCGGCACCACGGACAGCACCATGGATTTATCAATACACAGCACAGTTAGGCTACTGATATTTCAGAGCCATAGATTCTAACTTGCACAAACCTCAGTCATATAAAGGAGCAATGAGTCAGGCAGACTAGACTAACATATTCATCTAAACAACCCCTGTGCCCCTGCACTCTCTCTGCTACTAGGGGATGGCAGGTTAACAAGGGGGATGCATTTTGTTCATTGGTATGAATTGGTATGTTGATGGAATCCCCCCTCAAATGATCTACTGGTACTAATATAATGTATTATGCATTGTGGTGTAAATATTGACATTCACTTGCACATTCAGAGCTGAGCAGTGTGAAGAGACTCTCAGGGGAAAAACTGAGACAAAAAGCCATGATATATGGCCTCAGAAGGACCAATTGGTGGCTTGTGGTGACAGAATCCCATGTGTTTATTGATTTATGTTTTGTCTTTTGGATCACTATTCCTGACCTTGTGTGCAAGCAGAGGTTGGAAAGTGCAAGTCTCATATTTGAATTAAGGCAGTCAGTCACCTCATGAATATTTGATCTGTGTTGCGGCAATAACTCATTTTATTTCACCTTTGTGTCCCCTTGTCGATGTTGCTGGTGTGTGTGTGTGTGTGTTAATGCAGGTATGTGTGTGTTTGTGTTGCAGTGCAAGCTGGAGCAGCAGGCGTGTCTTACAGGGAAGGATCTTACCCTGAAGTGTTCAGGTCTGTGTCCTTGTCCAACTGCTGGCCCTACATCCATGGAGAGTAAACATGGTACGATCAAACACACACCAATACACACAACAACTATGACAAAAATAAATATATTTAATATGAATTCACTGGTAATCACTGCAATGCAAGGCTTCCTATCTCTCTTTTTTATTCTGTATCTCTGTCTCACACACAATAAGTACAATCATCACAACAACATGAAAAGGTACAACAAAAATCATATTATTCCTCTCCCTGTGGCCTCCACAGAGAGCTGTACCGGACAGGATCTGGCTGATCTCGGGGAGCGTCTGAGGGACTGGTTCCAGCTACTGCAGTCCAATGCCAAGCAGAACAATAATAGCAAGCCTGGTGCCAGAACCACTGCAGCCAGCACCACATCAGGTTACTATTTAATGAATCCCAACTGTATTAAGAGGGAGTTACAATACTTTAGTTACAGGCAGTATACTATAAAAATGTCTAAACAAGTTGTTAAGTCTTTTATTATATGAACAATGGATGTTGTTGCCCAGGAGCTACTGCTGATATAAAAGTTGACACTACAGTTCTTGCAGATTTTACACTACACAACTCTGGATGTGTAATATCACAAAAAAACCATTGGTGCCTCAGAAATAAATAAACATGGCATTTTCTGGCTCAAGAAGCAGCACCCATGTGCAACAGTAATTATGCCATGCACTGACTGCAGTTGGAAAAGAAAAAAGAAATCCAACAGGGAAAATAAAATCCTCAGGAATTTAGCTTTATGGTTCTGCTGGTGTTGCCTCCGCCTTCATGTTTTCTGCAGCTCTGACTGGATAGCTCTTGCAACCAATTTCTGGATATCAAACACGTTTGAAAACAGTTACAGGGCTGGAAATTCAAACACTTTTGGGTAGATGGATCAAGATAACATTGCATCACATATGAAGCATACTGCGCTTCAAAACAACGGGAAGTGAGCCTCAGGATCTGGTAGGCCACAAGTCTGAGTCAAGTCTTAACCAGTCTGTAAAGTCTGAAGTGGGAAATTCTTGTAATAGGATGATAATGATAATGCCGTTTTCATAGAAGAAACCAGTTTTATGTTGAAACCGGTAACATAAATAAAGAAAATAATAAATAGTTTTAACAATGGAGTGGATTTACATTGGAAACAGGAGATATTTCTGAGCACACTGGCATGGTTTCATTTTCCATTTGTGCAGCTGTCCCCTGATAAAAATTAATGTTTGTTTGTCTGTCTTTGTGTTTGCAGTGCTGGACAGGAGCCTGGTGGCCAGCTGTAAGGACTCCATAGGCTGGATGTTTTCCAAGCTCGACACCAATAGCGACCTGTACCTGGACCAGGCTGAGCTGGCTGCCATCAACCTGGACAAGTACGAGATCTGCATCCGGCCCTTCTTCAACTCCTGTGACTCCTACAGGGACGGCAAGGTCTCCACTGCCGAGTGGTGCCTCTGCTTCTGGAGAGAGAGTGAGTATTCTGTGGAGGATGTGAGGTTTGTGGGCTGTGTGTCTGTGTGTGTGTGTGTGTCCACAGGCATACACACATGCACATGCCTGTGTGCTGACATATTACCCTTGGTGCATGCATTCAAACTTCAAGGCGCTCAGCTACCCTCAGGTGTAGCCACCTCTTGTGTTGTGTGCTGGTCCGTCACTATTTGTCTTCCTACTCATCCTCCTGTTCCCCTATGGGGTGAAACGGTCACCGCAAGGAGCTAAAAACATTCCTGCTGCTTGTTGACAGCCTGGTTCTCCCACAGCTCTTAGAGATTGCGCCTGTCAGCCAGCCAGCCAAGCAGAAACAAGGTCTAGGTCCCAACCATACAGTTATTTGAATGGGAATTGATTTTAAAATTTGCAGGAGGTCATTAGAAAACATTGATTACACTCACAAGAGAATTAAC
The DNA here is from genome assembly GCF_020085105.1 of Siniperca chuatsi. Lineage (NCBI taxonomy): Eukaryota > Metazoa > Chordata > Actinopteri > Centrarchiformes > Sinipercidae > Siniperca > Siniperca chuatsi. Next base: position 16,313,333 of record NC_058052.1, read on the forward strand.
TTTTGACTGTTTATTGTCATTATCTCTCCTCTGTGTCTCATCATGCCTAGGAGTGTGCTTTATTCCTTCATTTTCTCTTGTAAAAATTATTTTCTATTCGTTCAAGAGCCACCCTGCCTGGCTGAACTCGAGCGGATCCAAGTACTAGACGGCGGCAAGAGAAAGTTTGGTAGGTATCTGACTTCTCATAAGAGCATTTCAACCCAGTTGAATCTGTCTTTCCTGGTCGAGGGGTTTCATCGAGCAGATGACTAACAGGAGGCGGGGATTAGTCCCTGATCAGTCTTGTGGATTAGAACTTGATACTGACAGACGGCAAAGGAAAGCAGCCATCAGTGTGTCTTACATGTACGTGTGAGCGAGTGAATATGTGAATGTGTGTGTGTATTTGGACGTGTGTGTACGCACTGCAGATTTTGGCTGGCTGACTGGGCTCTGAGTCAGGACTCTCCAAGGACACAGAGCAGCAAGCAGGGGGCAGTCTGCCAGCTCGACGCTCAGATGTTCCCTTGAAAGACTGGACGGACAGTTCTGTTTTGCCCCGTCTCATTTGCGTCACACTTAATGTTTATTTGCATTATTATAAAAGATTTTACGCCATGACAAATCCCCCCATCTCTGAAGAATATGAAAGTTTACTCTCCTTAAGAAAAATAGCCTACAATGTTAGGTTTTGCCACAGTGATGAATGCAACTACCTTTACCTGGCTTTTTGCACTCATGTGTGAACACAGGCTGTACTTCATATTCATGTAACAGTATAGAAATTGAAAACTTTCCAATCTTGTGTCCTCCCTTATCCCATGATGATTAGCTAGCCACCCCCCACACACACCTTTACACCACCCCAATATGCTGACTTAATACTTATTCACCCCTATCTTGCTCCGTGAATATATTTGTATTCATGGAATATGGAATTGGCTGCCACATTTGTTGCATGCATTACATTCTCACTTGGGCTCTGTGCCATGTGTGATGAGGCATGATTCATGAGGGTTTGGAGAGATTATGTGTTATGTAAGGGAGGGTCGCTTTACTATACCTGACTCTTATTTATTTGTGTTTTTGCACGTGAATGCCAGGTCGATTCATCCCTAGCTGCGATGAGGACGGCTATTACAGGAAGCAGCAGTGTGACAGGGGGGAGTGCTGGTGTGTTGACCAAAACGGAGGAGAAGTAGCCGGATCTAGGATTCGTGGCAAACCAGATTGCGGTAAGTCCCACAGGTTTCATCTGTCAATATATATGAATAGAATTTGAACTTGAAAGCTGAATGTAGAGAGGGAAAAAAAACTCAAAATGTCCGCTGCGGATTGTCCCACTTCTCCACAGCACCCCCACATGTATTCTGCACAAGGCTTCCTTTATGTTAAAGGACTGAGACCCACTGCAACATAACTCACTGCAGGGACGAGTGCCACATTCATGTGTCCGGAGTCATTTGCATTCTAAAGCGGCGCTTGTCGCTGTAAGAAAAGTCTTTCAAGATAAATGAGGGCTGGTTGGACTGAACCCGCGCCTGATAAGAATGGGTCCCCTGGCAAGGTTTAGAAATAGCTATTAAAATCCAGACAAAGTCAAACATTTGCCCCTTTTTTGCCATTGCAGTTAATGTTTTTAAATTGATTTCAGCATTTCTCATTGGTAAAGAAAGGACTCCATCAAAGTTGAGAGGAAGACATGCTGAACAGAATTCATAACAAGATATAAAATGGCCACAGTGGATAATTCAATCTCCCTGCATTCCCCCCCTGCCTTACATGTTTTCTCTCCGTCTCTCTACAGATGATGAAATGGCATATTCAGGTGATTTTGGCAGTGGGGTTGGATGGGAAGACGAGGAAGAGAAAGAAGCCGAGGAGACTGCAGAGGAGGCTGAAGAGGAAGAGGGAGAGGTGGGAGAGGTGGATGATGGGGGCTATATCTGGTAAAGGGCCAACATGTAGTCCAACCTCCATACAGGAGCATCTTGATGGTCCCAAACACACACACACACACACACACACACAGATCCTGCAAAGAGATGGACGTGGCGAAGCTCTCACACTCAGAACAACACTGGCTTATAATAAAGCGAGGGAGAGGGTTGCACGGGTTGGGTGAGGGAAGATGCATATGCTATGGGAGTATTTAATGTTACAGGATGTTCTTAAAATGGGCAAGGGAAGGGGAAATATCTCTATTAAGAAATTATGGGTCTGGAGTCAAAACTTCTGTTCCCCATACTTGGGAATCTTTGTTCTCTTCTGTTGTATGTCATTTGAACCATCTTTGAGCAGTTTTTAGCTGATGCATAATGGAGACTGCCTGTCATGTGCTTGCATAAAAAGTGAAGAAAGATTGGGTGCATTTCAATAGTCCAAATTGGCCTCTTTCATCTTTTCTTTCTGCAGATTAACAACATTTAGATAACCAGTTTTGGTTTTAGGCAGGAAATAGGCGATAAAGAGAGGAAGACACAGAGTATTGAAAAGCACCCTTTGACTTTACCGTTTTCACGTCATACGCTTTGGCTTATATGTGACAGTAGTGCTCTGTCTCATTCATGACTTATTAAAAAAAAAGTTTCTCACGCACCACTCTTTAGCTTGTATATAATGTGTGTATCAGAAGACAGATTGTCACCTATTAGTCCCATTATCAATGCCTTGAAAGACTAGCAGAATATACTGCTTACTTGACAAGTGTACATCGTATCATAATGTGGATCAATTATTGTGTTTAATAAAAAAAAATAAAATTAAATAAACTGGTCTATGTGGCCCAGCTGGCCACCGTACATCTGAGTCTGTGCTTTTGTTCTCTCTTCATTCCTCATCAAATTAGCACTGTCATAGTCTGTGAGGCTGTGTTATTAAGGCACAGCGGTGCTTTGAGTTAAATGCTAACATCAGCATGCTAACATTCTTGCAGTGATATACACCTGTACATATCTATGGTGACAATGCTAACAGGCTGATGTTGAGCAGGTTTAACATGTTCACCATCGTGGTTTAGCCTGTTAGCATGCTAATATTTGCTAATTAGCACTAAACACAAACTAAGCTGAGGTTGATGGTTATGTCAATTTTTCAGGTATTTGGTCATAAACTAAGAGTTGGACAAAGAGAACTTCTGACCAGACAATGGCGCTAGTTGAAAAGTTAAGGGATCACCCAAAGTGATTACAATTCATCCTGTGGAGGAAAGTAATTCATGATACACAAACAGCAAGTAGGACAGAGTTTTGTCCATAGAAATAAAATGTATGTGTATTTCTTTCTTTATATCTGTGGTTTCCTCATTTGATCAGGTCTTAAAACACTGATTCTTAAAATAATACTGTTGTTACAAGTAAAATCTACCAGTTGGGTGGATTTTTGGATCAGGTGAATTTCATTTTGTAAGAAACTAATCCACATCATTTTCGGCCATCAGCTTAAGAAAAGCTTTCAAACAAGTTAAACTACTTTCTTGAAACTTAAATAGTAAGGACAAACATTATAATAAACATCTTAAAACCTACTATTATAAAGACATAAACCTCCTCTCTGAGTGACTTATCCTCTGAGGAGATCTTATTGTCAGCTCACTTCTCACACTTTTGACTTAGCTCATTCTGCAGTGGAGTGTAGCTTATAGCTATGGGAAAGCAGCAGAGATGAGATACAGACCCAGGTCTGCATATCAGCACTTCTAACAGCACAATGCCTATAGAAAACTGTGAGCTATTCAGTCTGAGAACAGTGAAATAGAAACCTTACAGTATGTTACACTGTATGAACATCATTGGGAGCTCAGGCCAAGAACACTTGTCTTAGCATTGTAAAAACTGACAATCACCAACCCTCTGAAATGTCATTTCTCAGTTTCACGTTTCAGTGATAATGGAAATCAGTACCAGTAATGTCCCAGTGGGTGAAACCTTAAATGTGTTAGCTTTGAGTGGGTATGCCTGCCAACAGATGTCTGAATACCTGATACCGACAGCAAGTCTTCTGGCTACCCAAAGGGACCAATCATTTTCAGCAACCTGTCAGCCTATTATGCTAAATATTCCTCCTGCTTGGTAAAAACAAGCCATATGTAACAGAACCAGGTGTAAATCCTAACACATGCTTCCAGGAAAAGTGTGTTTTTTCTTGATGCTGTAACTGTAAACTAACGAAGGTTTGGATATTAACTGTGAAACCTAATGCACTTTTTTTCTGCTATCATTTTATCTGATGCTTTATGACTACATAGGGAGAAATATGACTAATCTTTATTTTAGTTGTCATAATGTTGGTCATTTGTGACAACTGTGTACAGAAACATACCCAGTCATGTCACCAGAATAAACCTTTTTTATTAATTTTATTACATTACTGTACATTACAGTACAATAAAACAATCTCGATTGGTATTAAAGTAACTTTAACTTGGCTGTTTACATGGTCTTTTAAATATTTCATTGTTTACTGCATGATTCTGGGTCTCAACATTAAGAATTAATGATTCTTGTTTTAGTTGCGTTTACCCCCTCATATCTGTGACTTTGTGCCTGTTTGAGGTATTGAGGTATAATATGGTATATATTTGAAAATATCAGTTTTGTTTAGAAAAGAACACATCATTTCAGTTTGATTATTTAATGTGATTTTGCACATAATTCATGCTGATTTAACCATCCACCCTTTTTCTCTAGCATATCTCAAGGTGCAGGGGTCCGCAGTTATAGTTTGCTTTGAGCACCTTGTAGCCTCCACACCCGCCTGACTTCTTCTTCTGTGGTGTCCAACACCCTGAAAACATTAACATCCCTTGTCTGGTGAAAGTGCTGCAACAATCTCTGGAAACTAGTCACTGGGATGCTAAAATTGAGGTGCGGGTAGGTCACTTTGGCAGCCAAGTCCCTTGTGTTGCTGGACACAATACCTGCAAAACAGGAAATAATCATTATACTGTCTTAAAATTGCAAATACAGCAGTGCAGAAAGAGCAATTTGATGTGTACAGCTGCCTTTTCTCTACACACGGTGCATTGTTAGAGTGAAGCGTTCTGTAGTCATCATATGCCCCCCACTGATCAAAAAGAGTACATGATTTTGTACTTTGTACTTACCCAGCAGCTCTCCAGAGTGTTTCCGCACCACAGCACCCCCGCTAGCCCCTGCTTGTACTGTACAAGTGGTCTGAAGCATGACAGGCTGGTCATTCAAGCTAATAGCTTTGGAGAGGACACCACAGGTCAGGGAGGGACCACAGCTCCGACCCAACCCACCATATCCCACCACAACTACAGAATCACCTGTAGGCAGAGAAACCAAGCTGAACATCAATTTTATAACAGTTTCATTAGTGTAAAGAAACCAAGATCTCCTCTGACAGTAAATATGAAGCAAGATGTTACTCTAAAAAACAATCCTACTGTTTCCAGTAAACAAGACTCAAATCAAACCTGGATTGAAACTCTGAGCCATTTGAGGGACCACAGCCTCTGTGGCGGAGTCTCTCAGCTGCACCAAAGCAAAATCATAGGGTGAAGATGCTATAGTGGAAAACAGCACATCACCCACAACATCATGGACTCTGTGAAACAGACATTGCCAAAACAAACAGCAAACATTACATATTCTGTACTCTTTGTGCAAAATTAGTATACTCTGTGATCAGAAACATTACAGCTTGCTAAAAGGCCCCACACAGGCATTCTCAATTATTCTGGCTGATTAAACCAGAACCACACATTTCGGGAAGATGCAGGGATGAATTTCACTATGACACTTTCTGATGTGACCGGTCCTTAGTCCTAACAGGTACAAGAAAACTTACAGGAGATTGAGGGGGATGTCAATCAAACACAGTACACACAAGGTCCAATCAGGCAAAATAAGTGAAAACACATGTGGGGGTGAATCAAGGGTGTGTAGGGCCTTTAAAAGGAAAAGAGTTAAAGGAACGGTTAACCCAAAAACACAGTAAAACGGTTCATCCAATCACCTGGACTACCAGTTTCGCTATGTTATGTTACTGACGTTGGTGGCATACCAGCATTACTTACAGGGACGCTTAAATTGAACAGAGCCATCGTTAATGTTATTAGTTCCATCTGTGCTTTTCCTGCTATAAATAGTCACAAGGTTTGCTGTGAAAAGGGTCTTTTAAACATGGTTTAATGTGTTTTTGGATGAATGTTCCCTTGAAATCCCTTCCTGTACAGAGTAGAGTACCTGACAGCCCACAGTTAAAAGGGGTTAAGATCAATGTGCTGTCACCTGTCCCTGTGATGGAACTTCAGGGTGACTGTCGACTTCCTGTTAACAACGTGCCGGCAGGTCACAACCAGCTTAGAGGTGACAACAACCCCTGAGCCCCAGAACTGTCCACTGTCCACAAGGCACACAGTGGGGTATTTAACAGCTTTTGACTCATGGGCTGTGGTGGACATGTGGAGGCCTGCCTCTCCCAGATGGAGGCAAACATCTCGGAGTGGATCATGAATGCTCATGCAGCGGACAATGTTCCTGAAGATCAAGTGGATGGAGCAGACTAGAGTGAGGCCTATCCACTCGTTTGCCTTCCAACCAAACGGAGACACGATCAGTCCAGTGAGACGCACATTGTCTGCGCCTTTCACCACAAACAACCCTCCGCCCTCGGTGCCTGGTAAGCACCGGGCATCCGTGAGGATGACAGCATGGTCCTCTCCGGCGAGGTTACTGATGATACCTCTGCTGAGGGTGCTGATGAAGAGATCTAAGCAGAGGGAGCCAAAAGGTGAGCCACATGCAACAACCGGCCAGCCTTTCTGGAGAGATGAGCTGCTCTGCCAGGGTATTGTCCCTGAATTTGGGCTGCTCTCTGCCACCACACTTGCCTTGAGTACAGCGAACCAGCTGAGGAACTGGGCATCTCTGTTCAGCTCCTCATCCTCTTCATCACCATGGAAACGCCATTGGTCAGCCTCCTGGAAAACTGCCTGGAAAACATGTTTGAACTCCAGGCAGTTCACCAGCATCAGCAACTCTGCTGCAACTTCCCGGTTAGATGTTGTTTTGCTTCTGGAGGGTGAGAATGCTTCTCCCTGTGTAGACTGGTTGGTGTCCAAATCTCGCTCAGCAGAAAAGCTGACGCGGATTTTAAGTTTTTCAGCGAAGCTGCGGGGTGACAGGAACCTTTGGTCTGAGAGGGGCTCTTTGTCGGTAATAAAACGGGAAAACGGGACGCCAGTGCATATAACTGTTCCAGTTTGAGGATGGACGATAACTCCGCTGCAGCTCACGGGTTTCTTTGCTGAAAAATCCTCTAACACCTTGACTACACAGCAACACCGCTCTACCTCCTTTATCTCCATGTCGTTAGCAATGCAGATTAACTTTACCCATATGTCGAGTTTAGCAACTAGACGACATTGGAAAACCGTTGAAAAGCAGCACATATAAAACAGCTAAAGACTAGTGGTGAGACAGGAAAACAAACCTCCATACTGGGAAGGTATACCAGGCTGACTCCGAGTTTAAACTAATGTTATATCGCTAATATTCTTCACAGTAGTGTTTGATAACGCACATTCCGTTTTCTTGCTTCCTGGTTGAGTTTCATTGGTCCACGAGACAAAAAACACACCTATTGATTAATGTGATTGGTCAGAACGCAAATATGAACAGCTACGAGCCAATGGGAAACAAGGAGGCGGGGATATAGTTATATTTATTTTGCTACACGGCTTCCATATGTGCCTTCTGACACTGGTAATAAAATGTTAGCGGTTTTGGGAATCATTTCAAAAAATGAATATGAAAGGGACTCTGACTCACCTGTTTTAACTAACTGTAATGTGTAAAACTGCGAGTTTTAATAGCAAAAAGTAGAAATGTTGTGTTATTGCCAATTAAGTTTTATTCGGTTCAATTATTGAATTTTAAGAAAGCAGTGAAGTGCATAAAATCCAATGGAGCAGCCCAGCGTATTTTATTAATTACTTATTATTTCCCGATCAGACTAGTCTTTTATTGTGTTTTTTGTTGTTTGTTTGTTGCAACTATTTAAGAAATTCTTTTTTAGCAGTACATTTTAAGAATTTTATTACATTTGGAATAACATACTATCCTAAAACCTGTTTGACCTCATCCATTGATAATATTATAATATAATAATAATATTAAACAATAATATATTGTATTAATAATAGTATAATAGTATGGTTGTGGTATGGTTATGTTTATAATTGGTTGTTTCAAACCCTTTTCCATTTAAAGTGAAATAAAATGAGTCAGACAAGAAAGATTTAAAGGATTGTCAAAAATATTTATTATACTCAAATTTCACACGTTTAATAACAATATGACGTACCTTTTGTAACAGATACATTGCTTCAGAGCTTGATGAAACATAAGGCAAGCCATATTTTTATTGCAAAATATAAATAAGAGCTTATATACAAAATAATGTATAATGTTGCACTAAGAGGTAATTCCATGCATATATTTTGCGTGCCTTTTTTTTAGCACCACCCAAGTACTCTCATAGTATCACTGCTTGTTGTGAGCAGCCACTAATCACAAAGTACTCAAGTCATTTCATAGCAATTAACTATCATGAAAACAGGTGGTTTGGCATCCTCACTGTGGACAAGTATGAGTTTGTTACATCAACTAGCGGTGCTGATGCAGTTAACATATACTGCAATTATTTAACACTGTTATGTGCTATTAGATAAAGCTACTCACAGCAAAATGTCAGCTAATGCACTTGTGGTCACATTCATATAATTGGCCTGTAGACGTAAACCCTTCATTGATTAAAAAAACATGCAATCAGCAGAACTGCCAGTAGCAGGCCACTGTATTAACACTTTTCTCATTGGCAAATATGGCTCCAAATCTCTTGCAGCACTTTCCAGAAAAACTATTCTGTTCTCGGGAAAAAAATTATGGTTATTCAAGATTCGCACTAGTTTGCGAGTAATAGGATACATATAAAGATAATAAAATCTGTGCCAACAAAGTTTTTTCCTCAATCAAGGAAGAGTAACACCGAGCACAAAATGTTAACTAAATTGACCTTCACTGTAAGTCTACACCAGCAGCTAAAAATAAACCCGGGTTAGAAACTGGTTCACAGCGATGACATGTTCCATATGGCAGACAGAATGCTCTACAGGCTTTAAGTAAAGGTAGAAACCACACCATGAAGATTATTCTCCACACTCAATCTGAATAATACAGACTGATGATTCATAACTTAATCTTTGACTCGCTGTGGTGTGATTGATATTAAGATTTCTTTGAACACATGAAAAACACAGGATATATCAACACTACTTGAAACACATTTCCTACTGGCACAGTCACAGTCCTAAATATGGTATATTTACTAAAATGTCTCTCTACGGCAGGTAGTTTTGTGTGGAACATGTCTTTGTGTGCACAGGCAGCACGGTAAATGTGGTTAAGGTTATTTAAAGAATGTGAATCAGTCAATATACTGGGAGAGCCAGCGGAAACCGTCTCCATATCCTTGTCTCTTCAGCACGCTGCACATGAAAACCTCCATTGGCCTCAAATTCAGCTCCTTAAGCGACACTTTGCCCTGAAAAGAAACAAAAACACACATCCGAAAGCAGAGTTTAATTCACAACCCAAACATTTCAACATCCTTTACCATACATTGAACATGTACGATCAGTATCTTAAACCTGCACCTTCTCTGCATGCTGTACAACAGAGGGTGGGGCATAGTGTGATATTCGTAGAGCTGTGGTCTGACTCAGTCACATGGATCACACATCACATCGGAACAGGCCTTCCAAATGGCTCACTATTGCATCCTGCTTCTTTTCGCTCTCTTTTCTCGTCTCCTCGTCTTTTCCTGTTTTCTTGTTTCTTGACTAACAATGATAAATTTGCATGAGACAGCATATTGCCCCCGACTGCCACTGTATTTAACAAGAGCCGTGGTGATCTAAGCACAGTTACGCCTGCCCTTAGCAAGTCAGATTTGTATTAGAAATTCAAGCGACCCAAAGTTTTCAACTATCTCAGAGCAACAGTGGGTGCAATAACTCTTTTCTTCTGTGCTGAAAGGTAGGTAGGTCTGGCCTTGCAGGATTTGTGAAGCTCACTGTTGTTATTATATCAACGTGGACTCAAATGTACTATTTATTGAAGTTACAATAAGCAAATAGGCCGTTTTAGTGTTTCTACTACTTTCCACCATACAGATGGATGCAATAACAGTGTACAAATAATAAAAAAAATAAACATGATAAACTTCAGCTTATAAACACATCATTTAATTCCATGTGTTCATTACCTTTCCAGTTGTTTGTCCATGAAGACCAAACATTCCTCTGAGTGCATCCTCACTGATGGCCTCTGGACGGTCTATCTTATTCCCCAGGATGAGAACCGGGACATTTGAGATGGTTTCATCTGTTAACAGGGCCTGCAGACAGGAAGTGTCATATATTCACCAAAGAGACTAGTCCTGTCAGTGAAAGCTATAAACAACTGTGTTTGGTGTCGATATACAAATGAAATCAATATAATTAACTTACATCCAGTTCAACTTTTGCCTCTGCTAGTCGCTCATGATCAGCGCAATCCACCAGGTAGACTATACCGTTTATGGCTGGGAGGTAGTTCTTCCAGATCCTTCGTGCTGTGAGAGCAACACAATTTCAGTTATCATTTAACACACAAGTGGTAGCTGCCAGTGCATCAAACAGAACTTTCCTTATTCCTACCTTGTGTATGACCCCCGAGGTCAAACGTCGTAAAGGTCATTCCAGCTATGGTCAACTCCTCAGATGCTGTGGACAGAGGGGAAGCACTGACTTTAGATAAGTGATGAAGCAAGAAACACAAGGCTGATTGCTGAACTGACAACATGTCAAATCGCTGGATGTACTTGGATGTAGTGTTGGCACATGCTGTCCCAGCCTGTCATCTCTGAGCATGTGCAGGAGAGTTGTTTTTCCAGCATTGTCTAGTCCAAGGAACACTAGCTTGCCAGTTTTCTTGTACAAACCTGATGATGAATAGGAAAACAGACGGATGTGAATTTAATATAAACTGGCTATAAACTTGTATTATGTTTTCTATCTCAGGTCTTGAAGAGGATCAGTCATCACAAACACCAAGGGGTTTTCTTCTCTTTTTTGGTCATATTCAGGAATGCCATTGAAGTTATAATAAATGTGTGTTATTACACATTTATGCACATTGATAGGTACCTGTTTTTTAAAAATATAGACAAGGAGGGTAATGTCAAATAGCACAATGTTGTTAGGACTGTTTGAGAATTGATGTTCTGTATCTCAAATGGCAATTTATTTTGTATGACAAAAGGTGGTTAAGGTTGGACAATATTGTTGATATTTATGTACAATACTTATACCTAATAGTTGCAAGACACTGCTGAAGCTCCTGCAGATCCAGTCAAATATAAAAGACATTTCTCTTGACTGCCTGTAATACAGATAATATAACACATTAAGAACACAACAAAGTACACTCAGTGATTAGTTCATGTTTAAATTGCTGTCAAGCCCCCTCTCACATCATAAGCATACATGAGTAAATAAACACATCCTAAATAACAGCACAGCACATGTTGGCAAATAAAGACAAATAAGTATAGAATTGAATGTACTGTTGCACAAAGACATGGTTGCATTACAGAATCTAGCACTGAAGCTCATTGTTATTCATTATTTCTGACCCTGGATTACCCTGCTGGTATGTGTAAGCTCTCTGTAATCACACAAGCTTTAAAGCATGAAAGTAAAGGAGGGCAAACTAAACAACAAACAGGCTTTAGATGATTTTTAGATGCTAGTTTGTTCTGAGAGCTCTCTCACTAAGTCACACTGATCTTCCTCTGACTATTTTTATGACAGGTTGTGGCAAGGACACTTGATCTCGGCACTCACCCCCTGCTTCCCTCTGTCACACACACACACACTCACATACACCTGTCACTCTCTGTGGGACTTGATGTGCTGGTTGCAGTGATTAGTGAGGCCTTCAGTGACTGAGGCTTGGGGAAATTACCCAATTGTTGATTACTTTATCATACAATGTTTCAGCTCGGTCATTGGTAAACACCAAACTCCATTTATAAAATATGGCATTTAATTCCTACTTCTATGGATTAAATACTATAACACAACAGGCACTGTGTGCCGAGTTAATCCTAAAAAATGTCAGTAGTCATGTCATAAATAGCAGCAGGTTTTCATGTAAATCTCAAATCAGTATTCCAAAACAAATATACATGAATAATACTATAAAACACGACAGGCCATCAAACTCATGACTAAGCTCCTCAAAAAGGATTGTTCCAGTGAATTCATGTATACTGCCACAGTTCGGCTTATCACATGTAGCTAGTAGTAACGACATCAGCTGTCACAGAGTAAACAACGATGCATTTAGTAAACAACATGAGCGCGCAAAGACGTCCAGAATGACAAAAACTAAAGCAGTAACTTTATAATGTAAGGAAAGTGGTTCAACAGGCAGAAAACAAGAATTAAATGGACATGTAGAAACTGGAACAAAGTAAACTTAATATATATTTTGGGGTACTACCTTGGTCTGCCGAATTTATGAACTGTCCGTCCGTTGTTTAATCGTCCAAGCTCGTCCCGTCGACTGGCGTGTAGCATACAAGTTTGACAGATAACCGGAAACACGTCACTACGAGGGCTTAAAAAGCGTCAGGGGCGCAAAAGCCAGTAACGTTTTTGGTTAAAAATGATTAAAACAAATAAATATAATATCTCACGCCTGTCTTTTAAAATAGGAATTATGCTACAAAATATTTGGGCAGCTTTTATGTGTAATTTTTCACAGAATTAACACATACGATGTTAGTCATAAGTGAAAATTAATTGCCCAAGACAAGTATTTTTGGACTTTGTCGTTCTATACAGTATCTAATACAAGCACAACTTAAAGCTCTGTTAAATATGTCAATGTATTTTGAATATGAGGACCCAAAGATTAATTTAATTGTAAATATTGTGATCCTGTAATTTTAGTCACAAATTTCTTAATACCCATTTGTACTACTTGCCTTTAAGACTTTACACTTTTGCTAAAAAAAACAACAACATAAAACAGTATCTACACAATTAAATGTTGTAACTACATTTAACTATATTTGGGTTTTTTCCTTTATTGTTCTTATCTTTTTTATGTCCATATAAACTTTTCCATTTTTACTGTTTACCACTGTTGTTATGAACAGGGACATAAAGGAGACTCACAAGCCCGAGATTACACATTTATGACAAACATTTAAGTCAAAGGAATTACCTCACACACATCATAGTCATCTGAAAACAGCAAGTACATGTAAACACATTACACTGCAAAAAGAAAGGTTGTGTAGAGTACTGAACACTAGGTGGCAGCATTATAACAATGAGAGAAGTTCAGTTCACAGACTGCTATTTAGAAAGATACAGCAACTCTCACGCTAACAACTCCGCTCAACAAACGTGTGAGTCATGGCAGCAACAGAGAAGTGCTCTGCTCCTAATTTAGAATAAATTCAGCAACAGACAAGCATTATGCAATTATCTAATTTTCCTATGCTTGGGGGGGAATTAAAAAATAAATAAAGTCACATTGATTAAACCCGAGAAGCTTTATTAAAGCAGTTCAGAGTCTCATACATGGCACAAGTACTAGGCATAGTACCTGTACTTTGTTTATGACAGCACATCTCCAACGAGATCTTTGTTAAATAAGTGAAAATTCATTGGTCAAGACATGAGTACTTTTTTTTACTTTTGCTCTTTCTCTACAGTATCTAACCACTATCTCTCCATCGACAAGAAGACAGCCAACCCAGACCCAACCATCCATGTCACATCCTGTCATCCCACTGGTTGCTTATGTAAGACTATCTTCAAGTATCCTGTGAGTGATGAGCCTTTCACTCTGCTCCAATCCAATCAGCTCCTGGTTTACTTCTTCTCGTAGTAAAACCATTTATCTACTGCAGATGAAAACATTACAGTCAGTCAATCTCACATCAGATCAATCAAGTTCAGCAGAAATTCAATAATCATTATTTACAGGAATATTTTTTGAAACGCTACCTGATGAGGGGATAGGTTCTTCTTTTCCACAAGGACATGTCTAAAAATAGAGTAAAACATCAGTTATGAAATAATAATCAACATTACTGGTGTTGAAATTTCAGATGTCATTATGTTGCAAAAAGGGATGGACAAATTCTTACTTCACCAACAGCAGCTTTAGCCTCATCCACTGAGCAGCAGTAAGGGCTGTCACCAGCCGAGACACACGTGTTTTTGCTGTATTGCGTGATAAGACACAGTCATTTATAGTCAAGAAGCCATAAATGTATATATTTCAGTGTACATTTGTTCTAAAAGCAATTGTATTTTTAGCTGTAGTCAAAGCAGTAAGAACAGCGTTTACCAGTTCAGTTCACAGGCATTGGTCTTTTGGGAAATGAGGGCTTTCCAGAAGTTGTGAGTGCTCTTGATTACTTTAATGGCAAAGTCCTGAAACACAGAAAAACAGAAAGTGCTTAGCTGAAAGTGAGGTTTTTACAGTTAACTATAACGTTGATGCAAGAAAGTCAAGTTTGACAAAGGCATAAACTACAATTCCTTGAAAGCGCACTTTCTCACAGCAGAGCAAGTTAACTGTTTCAAAGGGAGCAAGGCAACTCTGAAAGCAGAGAAGTGCTTAAGATTAACCTCAGACCATTTGTCACATTAAAAATGATGCAGGGTTGGTCGGAGACCTTGTCTTTGAACTCCTCGTTGAAAGCAAACCGGTTCTCTGGTTTCCCATCTGGCACTTTGTACCTCCTGAACCAGTCAACGGTGGCCTCCAGATAACCAGGTTTCAGGCGCTGGACATCACTGATGTCTGAACATAGACGGGGACAACGAAACAAGTTCAGTATGACTCATGCAGTATTGCTCACAGAAAAAAAAGGGGGGGGGGGCTTAAATAAATTGAGGTGCTTACTGTTCAAGTTGTTGGCTTCAGGGTCCTCTACATTGATTGCAATCACTTTCCAATCAGTCTCACCCTCATCGATCATGGCCAGGATCCCGAGCACCTTCACTTTGATTACTTCTCCACGGGAACACACCTAGAGAGGACATTTCAGTTTGCAGTTCATTTTCTGTTGTCATCAGCAGTATTATCCTTTTTCCAGCAAACAATGAAATCTAGAATCACTGTGACTTAATGACACAGTGAAAGATGACCATTAAGGCTGTAAAACCATCAGCCAGTGTTGTACCTTACTGCCGATTTCACAGACATCAATGGGGTCGTTGTCACCACAGCAGTCAGTGTCTCCATCTTTGTGTGCGGGATCTTCCCATGTCTGAAATGCCACAAAACAAAGCATGCAGGCTGAATTAAGTAAAACTACTAAATATTTGCTGTTGTACATTTTAAGCATTGGTCTCACACCATAACAGTTCGGAAATCTTTCAAACAAAAAACTAACCTGGGGAATAGCTCCATAGTTCCATATGTAGCCCTTATGTGGGAAAACATTGGCAACATATCGCAACTTGCCCTTCTTCACGTCTTGCTTTATTGGGTTCAAGAGGTCTTTTGTAGCAATCTGAAAATAAATTTGCTATTGCTGTTACGTTTAAAGAAATTATTAGCGCTAAAAAGACAAAAAGTATATTATATGTTAAAGAGCATTTGTGATGCTTATTGCAATAGAGGAACTTCATATTTGAATCCAGTAGCAATAAAATAATTTGCATGACTAAATTCACATTAATTAATCACATAATTTAAATAATGGCAAACGGTAAATCTCAATATTTAATCTTGTTTAACTTTCAGATGAAGGATAACATGTTCTTTTATTATTGTTAGACATCATATGAGCCATGGGTTAATGAAAACTTTTTAAAACCTGTTGGATAAACTGATAAATACATTGTGGTCAAGCTGAAGCCAAAGCTGCTAAAATCTCATCCAAAAGTTGATGGTGGAAGATTATTTGAAGCTCGTACCTCCATCTTTGCATTTGTCCATCTTGGTACTTCAACAACCATGTGAAAGATGTTCTGTAAGAGACAAGAATTTGTCATAATTATCTTTAAATACATTCTGAAATAGTACATGACACAGCTGAATATGGCACAATTTGAAAACATAATTCTTACATGATGTGCTACATTCACACTTATTGCTTTGGGCAAAACTTTTCCACAAACAGGATTGTTTCATAAAGATAAGATAATAGATAATCCACTGCAATCACAAGAGATATTGACACAGCACTGAGAAAATAAAGAGTAAAGGCCATTGCCTTCGCAAATAGACTATGACCTTGCTATTCTGGAGAGCATTACTTAAAACAGTTCAGTGTCTGTAACTGATATACTGTAATTAACTACAAAACTACACATTCATGGCAAAACTACAGGTGGCATTTAACCAGTGGGTAGATTTAAAGGGTACACACATATTTACATATTTAATAGGGTAAAAGCGACCTTACCTGACTATCATCAGCGTATATTGGTATATCGTGGAATGGTGAGACGTACTTTCCATCAGCATTTTCTGTAAAACAGTCAGATTAAACACTATGAATCAGAATCAGAAATAGTTTATTGATCCCCGAGGGGAAACTCTTTTGTTACAGCAGCTCACTATCACGTCAGTGCACACAGGAATAGAAGTACTAAGCAAAAAATATAATACATTATAATACAGGTCAGATATATCAAGCACCAAGTGGGTATAAGTATAACATTAAAATAAGTGTAAAGTACAAAGTGGATTTACCGGTTGATGATAAGTATGTACGATATAACTTATGGGAGGCAGATACAAACTGCTTTTATCTGTCTTATGTCAACATCTGAGTGTCCTACAGCAGGGAAATCATGTTCAGTTGGTTGCCAACAGGGTACACGGGTTTTCATTACTGCTTACTTTTACTTCTGGCTGAAGGTGAGCCAATAAGTTGCATGGTGATCTTGACAAAAAAAAAAAAAACACAGATTACTGTTGATGCATTTTTGTTGGTATAGCAAGAATTATGAGAAACAGTATATTTCTCATGGCCTCTGCCCATTTAAGGTGCAATGACCAAAATAGAGCAGGCATCCTGCTAGGCATAGACACCACTGCTTACAGTTAGTACTACTTAGCTTAGCACACAAGCTTATTTTATACATATGCTATTATTGTAATGACCATGGTCTGCATTCACAGACCTTAAAGTCTTGCATTTTGGTGATGAAGACTAGTGACTTGAAATTATTCTGACAGACCTGAGACTTGACTTGGAATAAGAAAGTATTAGTTGTTAAATTAGGAGTCAATAATCTGTGCAACTACAGAGAGCAACAGCTTAACAGCTTGCAGTCATATCCGATCAATATCAATGGGTTTATTTACCTAATATAATCAGAGGGCGTTGTCTCACCAACTCCAAGCTTTTATGATTTTACGCTAGATGACGTGTTTAACCACCTTGTGAAATTTCCCGAAATAAACAACTTCCTTCTACAAAGCCCAGATAAGAATAATGGTATATGGTCAACAATAAGACATACTGTATATCCGAAACCAAATCATCTTACTTGGGACCGGTGTTACCCGGTAAAACCGGCACAACTGGTTGTCGCAACTTTAACCGGCGTTCGAGCTATTGCGACAATCCAAACAAGTGGAGATTTGCTTGTAATTTCCAGTGTAAGAACATATGTCAACACTATTACTGATATGATGAAACACGCCATCAGCAATCAATGAAAAGTGACACGTGTTAGGTAGCGGCCGGCCTGTGGGGTTTGTGGATAGCACTCAAAGTAGCAAACAATGGCGAAACTGTATTGTTTCTACTCGGTTTCTACTTACTAAAGAACAAGCGGTAGCTCAGAGAGTTCGGGTTTCCCCTCTCTTCCACTGTGAAGCTCATGTTTAAGTGCAGGTGTGTGCTGCTGTCTGGCTCTGGGTTGGAGGACGGCGGCGGAAGAAAACGTCTGCGGCGAAAAGGGTGAAGTCGTGTAGACAGAGGGCACAGCGCATGCGCACTTTGCCACCGATACATTCAGGGGCTATCGGAAATATATAACTTAGCAGATGATACGATGAATTCGGCTTGCAAATGTATGAGTGGAAGTTTGCATTGCGTATAAAAAGAGAACTGAAGACAAAAGCCTATGGATGAACAGTAATATCAGCGTTGTAGTATGACACATGATGTTATCTGGTATTGTGGTTATCAAAGTATTAAGTAAATAATGTTTTATTTGGTAATTAAGGCTGTATTGCAATTAACTGGTACAATTTGCTGAATATATTTAGACATTTCTAGATGAGTGAAATTATCAGTTAATGCCTCTCCCCACTTGGCCATCATATTTTTTCCCTCATAGTCCACATCATGCAGCCCTATCTTTAAATAAAATGTTGTATGAAACCACACATTTTTAAAAAGCACTTCCACACTCCAATCTGTGCAATATTCATTTATTGAGGGAACTTCGAGCAATGATCTTTGTTTATTGGACTATACCACCTAGCTTTAAAATATGTTAACACTAAAGCTTTGAATAATCACAACATATATGCCCTGACTCAATACTACTTGTTTTTTAGTCTATATATTTCATTATAACCATTTGATCTATAGAATCCTTGCAGTTTCAGCACTGTTATGTGAAAAACAATGGCAACCAAACCATTTTAAAATCAATATACTGGGCACACTACTGAATTTGTTAATAACAAAGGAGTGACCACATTGTCACTTCCCATTTCAAAAGTTGCCCACTGCCTTTCTGCCCATGTAAAAATGCATTGTGTGAGTGTTATCTCTGCAGGATGAATCAATGTCCAAAATGTGTGTACAATTCAAGCATAACTTATCTTGACTCATTATTTATAGGCACAGAAAACTTTATCTGGAGCTGGCCTGAAATTGTTGAAACATGACCATGTTGTTTAGTAACTTTACAAATAAACCTCTATCACAATGCATTGTAATCTTCAGTAACTCATTTTATTACTAACAGTATGAAGTCTATGATCTCACATGACTGAGTCATGGCTTGCGCCTTTGCATATAATTATACGTTACAAAAAAGACTCAGTGTATGTCAGGAACATTAGTGAATGGACCAGAAACAAGAAGCAGACCGGTCCTGGTGTTCTGGGCCTTCATGCACAAATAGCACAACTGCCTGCATATATAACAAGGAAAGGTTCAGACAAATAATCTTGATCTAGTGTGGTCAAATTGAAGTTTAAACTAGATTTAACTCTTTAAGTTGCAAGTAAGAAAATCGGGGTCCTAATCTTGTATTTAAATTCTAAATCTTGTAAATTGTTTCCATATTACTAATCTGGAAATGTTGCCAATTTGATCAAGCAGCCATAGTCATTCTGGATTTTGTCCTTTTTACCTGTGGAAGAAATTACAAGAAGCACACAAATGGAGCATCGAACCAGTGGTCTTGATTTTAAAAAATCCCATGACGCACTGATCGAACATTCTCCAATAGAAGAAATTGGTCAATATGATCAATTCACAGATTTTCATAAACTAATCATTACCTAATGTACTTGTACTTTTATTATTATTTGTTATTATCATTATTATTTTTTTATCTTGTTTTTAATGTTGTACAGCACTTTGTTTCAGTTTCGGTTGTTGGAAGGTGCTATAGAAATAAAGTTTGATTGATTGATTAATGATTCATTAATGTAGGATCTCTAGTCTGTTCTCTAGTAACTCTTTATCTACTATATAGTCCTCCATTAGGAATTATTAGGGATTATCATTTGTTTCTTAATTAACTAATCATTAGCTACTCTATACAATTTGATTAGGAATTACTCATTAACTAATGGTTCACTAGCAGCTAGTTCCTCATTCATTCCTCATTTGCTCCCTGATAACTACTCAACATTTTGTGCCCCTTATTGTAAAATGTTACCACTTAATTTCTTATTAATATTTGGTCATAACACATGTTGTAGCCAATCTTTCACTCCAACGTTATGTAACGTTAACCAATTAATTAATTATTCGTAGCGTTTTTGTCATTAGTTTATTTAGGTTGCAACCATCTTGTACTGTGGATACACGCACTGCACGCGTACTGTCGGGGTAATTGTCCGTTTGAAAGCATGGCAAACTGACCAAACTCCATCAAACACGGACAAACAGGGACTGAATGTTGAATCTGACCAAACATCTCCAAACAAGGACAGACAGGTATGGCACACCAAAAAAAACATCTGTGTTTTTCTGTTTGTTGGAGAATGTTTGATTGGTGTGCCAAGGCTTCAACGGTTTGCCAGCTAGACTACATTTATCATTAATTAAGCTAGGCTTTTAGGAACCTCAACAAGTCTAAATATACGTGGATATTTCAATAATTATAATTAAATAAATAATGTTCCTTTGATTTTCCCTCGATTACTTATAATAAATATGATGTGTTTGCTTGTTTTAAAACCTTTTGTTAAACTCACGCACACAATGGCAGAACTTGTGCTAGCTAACAATTTCAATTTTAGCAAAGGATGAGAAGAATATTCAGGCCTAGGTTTAATGTGAGGCCAATTATCACGGACAGACTGAGTTTAGGTCACCGAAGCTGAATCTACCAGCCTGCAGAATCTCTAAACTAAAACACGAAAAAATAAATGAAGCTACAGATATGTTTCTCAAAGTATAAAAAGTGGCACCATTTGCTGATGTTCCGGACCGCTGACTTCACATCCGCCAGCAGCTCGTCGTGCTTCCTGCCTTGGTGAGGGAGGGGACGGTGCTGACGGCTGGGAGGACGAAAGGAGAGACAAGAAAGCTTTTGGGAAGATATAAGAGAGTGGGGAACGGCCCGGGTTTCCACCGTCCGTCGGGAAATAAACACCCAAGTTTTCTATAGCTGCTGGATTTGTCACCGAATCGGCGCTGAAAATGTCGACCAGTCGTCAGTTTAGCGAGAGCAGGGCCATCCCGACCAGGACGGTGTTGATTAACGACACAACGCAGCTACCTCATGACTATTGTACCACCCCTGGAGGCACTTTATTCTCTACCACCCCCGGAGGTAAAGGGATGTCCCGTCTACTTTAGCTTATTATTTAAGAAAATTGAGGATAATTGGTGGTGTTTATGCGCTCAGCAAACCTTTAACTGTTCATGTCACTGTGGCCTAGGCTGCCTTGTCATCTTGATCAAAACAAAAACAAAGCTTAGCCCCGCCCCTGTGCCCTGTGGCTGCTGCCTGATTGGCTGCTTTGAAGCGCACAGATTCTGATGAATGCATAGTTACCTATTACAGTTATTATACTTAAAGAAGATGAAAATGTTTTGTTTGCCACCCAGGGCGAGTAGTAGTAATGTGATAACCAGTAGTTTAAAGTGTACATCAGCTATGTATCATATTGTTTGGAGTAAAGCCAGCATAGAATATACAGTATGATTAATTTCAGTGTACATAAGGTCCTTCCAAATAAGGAAGTACAATAGGTCTAGCAAGGATGCTGTACATATATCACTGCACGACTGTGGTATGTTATCTCAACACTGTGTTGTTGACATGCCTTATATCTGCAGAAACTGATTTAGAGTCTTTCTGTCAAGGGATTTTGTTTGTTATTATCATTATCGATTAATTGTTTTGCCTATACAATGTCAGAAAATAGTGAAAAATGTCCATCACAGTTTCTTAAAGTCTTCAAATGTCTTGTTTTGTCCAACCAACAGTCCAAACCCAAAATATATTCAGTTTAAAATGATATAAAACAGAGAAAAGCAGAAAATCTTCACATTAGAGAAACTGGAGCCAAATAATTTTTGCTTGAAAAATGACAATTAATTTTCAAAATATTTGCCTATAATGTAGATACACAATACATACACATTTTGTTTGAGAGTATTAGGATATGTATTATTTAAAGCAGTGGTTTCCAAACTGGGGGCATAGAGCCATTGCAGGGGGGCACACATAATCAGAGAAAAATATGAAGTGAAACTAGAGTAGAACAGCCGTTTTTCACAGCAGACATTTTGATCTGTCCATCACAGGTGTTACTGATAAAATTCGTTGCATTGCATTGCAGTAATTGCTGGAACTGAGCCATGGTTATTGTTATTAGTTCCACCTGTTATTTCTTCCATGACATGTCAAAATGTCTGCTGTGAAAAAGGTCAGTGAATCTGATTAATAATAATAAACCAGAGTGCTGCGATGCCAGCTAGGGTATAAAGTTTGAGGTTAACCAGATTTATTCAGAAAGCAAACAACATGTGGAGTACAAGATGGGGCGGCTGTGGCTTAGTGGAAGAGCAGGTCGTGTGTGTGAATGAGTTACTTTCTTTGAACTGATGAGCAGTTGGCACCTGCCATCAGTGTATGAATGTGTGTGAATGGGGTGAATCTGATATGTAGTGTAAAGCACTTTGAGTATTTGGAAAGACTAGAAAGGCGCTATACAAGTACAGTCCATTTACCAAGATAGAAAGACAGATTTTCATCAAAAAAGAAAAACTCGTGAATCTCATTAAGCAAACTTCAAATCCAAACCATGAAAAAGTCCATCGTGCGCTCACTGTCAGTATAGTGCGAGAACCGTGAGTCTTTTGTTTGTATAAATTATGTTTAACTTTTGCACAACAGAAACATGCAGTTGAACAAATGTAATCACTTTACACTGTGGAAGTTTTCTTAGCTTTCTAAGGAGGGGCATGACCGAAAATGACTTGACTGACTGACTTAGAGCAAGTGCAGTCACACTGGTTGGTCCGTGTTCTTGATGTTTCACATTTCTTTTTTTCTTTTTTTTTTTTTGGGTTGGTTGTTTGATGGCTGTCTTAATTGGGACTTGTTTGGTGTGTTTTTTTTTTTTTTTGGAATAAGAATAGAAGAATAAGAATAAGAAAGAATACTTGTTGTACGAGAGGTAGATGCTTATTGACAGAGTGGCTTGAATCTGGGCCCTCTGGATGAAGGCCAGCCTTTTGACTCACAACACATTTGATAGCACCCACATTAGATATTTCCTCGGATCAGGCACGAGTAACTGAAACTTGATATGTGTCCTGTTGCAGGAACCCGGATCATCTATGACCGTAAGTTCCTACTGGACAGGCGCAATTCTCCCATTGCCCAGACTCCCCCAGCTCACCTGCCTGTCATCCCTGGAGTGACCAGCCTAAATGTCCTGAGTGAGAACCAGAAGAATGAAGCCAACAACCATGATGGCAAGCCCACAACCGGTAAGAGTTACAATATGGATTGACTAACCGACTTATGAAATAGGACTTGTTTTATTTGTATAGTCACCAATCATTCTTTTCTCATGTGACAAACGCACCCTCTGTTGTTGTAATGTAATTATTCCACTTAATAACCGCCATGATAATTAAACAACCCAGCCTCTTCCAGACGTGTCAACACCTTGCTGTCTTTTTTTGTCTTCAAGGTGATGATTCTCAGTTTGAAATGGACATCTAACAGACTGGAACCACACCAGCAAACGCAAATGACCTGGCATCACACGTGCCAGTGGCTTGGCTTGTAGAAACCAATGTTGTGAGCCCTCATGGCAGCCATCTTCTTTAGCTCTGTGTCTCGATGCTGGATGTAATGTGTGTAAACCATGGGGATTCAGTAAATCATACATACAGGTACAGTGTGGCCAACTCTGGAAACTAGGTTTATTTGTATAGATTTCCATGGTGACCAGTCGCTGTACAAATCGACAGCCACACAGCAAGGGAGCGGGCCTGAATATTATGTACCCAGACACATTGTCCAATTAGTAGATTGCAGTGCTCATCTTACAGCGAGTCAGGATCCTTAACAGAGCACACTGTAACACTGATAAAATTCCAAGTTAATTTGGGGAGGAAGTGGTCATTTTTAATACTGGCCTTAGAATCAGTCAAAAGCTTTGATATTCATCACAGTCTTTGGTTTAGAAGACCCTTTTAAGCATGTTATTTAAGTGATTTTTATTTCTTTTTGGTTTTTGGAACTACTTGAAAAGCTCCACAATCTCTTATCGGTTGTTTGGTCTGTTTAGTTTCCCGTGGTGGTATGTAAAGGGATGCTGTGTTGTTTTTATTTTGCAATTGGGTGAAGATTTCATGCCATTCCAAGATTTTAGTTTCCATTACCAACACAAGCCTGTGTGAGTTTCCAATTTTCAGGGTAAAACATTTTTTTAATGAATTTCAGGCCGCGATTTAATTGTTTTGTAATAGTCAAATGATTGTATTTCCCACTATTATGAAAAGCTAATTATAAATCCAGCAATTGACAACAAGCTTTTCGTTTTAGAATTTAATTTCAGTCTAGTATTAACAATATCAAGCCACTCGATTCATCACTATTGTTACCTTGCTATACATCTATTTACACATTTCTCTCCTGCCAAGAAAAGTTAATACACTTTTTCTCCAGATTTGATGGTTACTTTGGTTTGCTGTGTTGGCAGGAGCTTTGTGTTCATAATTTGATCAATCTAAGAAAGAAGATCATTCTTGGCAACATCTGCCAGATGTTTTTGAATATCCAGACCAGATAAACATTTAGATTATGTGTACCATGTGGTAATGGTTATCGATTTTTGAAAAACTTGAAATAATCCAGATGTTTTATATGCATTTTATTTTTTAATACAGTTTCTAAGTATTGAGGGTATTTGTTTGGGCATAAGCACTGTCAAGCCTTTGGATTTGTTACAAGTGTCGAGGAGCCAGAAGACATTGTTTGCATCAGGCTTGATAGATGCTATTCCTGAATCTACAAATCTTTCCCTAGTGTCTTTAATCATGTTACACATTACCTTATTCTTTTCATGTGTCATGTCTGCCCATGCCTTACTTGACATCAAATGCAGTAACTAAAACTAGGTTCCTTATCATCAATTTGTACTTTCCAACAGATGTTTATTTTTTCACTGTAACATTGAACAGGTAACATTGTACTTAGAAATTGAGCAAAACAAATACTTGTTGAAAAAATGTTTCTTTTTTTCAACATAAGTTCCTTCCTCAAGCAGCTGTGAAGTTTGAAAGTGTGATGGTGTATATGTCATTTTGAGATTCAGGCTCATTTAGTCCCAATTATTTTATTTTTTTTTATTTGTTTTACACCCCAATCCTACTCCTGTCTGCTAATTGTACTCTGTCCAAAATAGCAGCTCTAAACTTGGCAAACAAATCACCATGAAGTTCCTGTTTTTCATTCAAAATCCATTCATACCATAAGTTTGTTTCTCTGTATGACTGGAACCACTGAATGGCTGAAATGATGTCT
Organism: Siniperca chuatsi; assembly: GCF_020085105.1. Taxonomy (NCBI): domain Eukaryota; kingdom Metazoa; phylum Chordata; class Actinopteri; order Centrarchiformes; family Sinipercidae; genus Siniperca; species Siniperca chuatsi. The sequence continues at coordinate 16,338,624 of NC_058052.1, forward strand.
ATCAAAGATTACATTTTTTCTTTTTGGCTTTGTAATTAATTCTGGCCATGTTTGGTGACAAACACATCAAGGGGTTGCTTGAACCCAATTTGCATTGCACATTTTTGGTGATAAAACTCTATATTACGACATCATGATTCAGATTTGCAGATTTATTTCAAACCAGTTTGGCTTGACAATGAGGGCTTAACATTGTGTGTTGAAAGAGATTTGAAACAAACTTACTTTAACTTTCTGTTTCTTGATTTTAAATAATTTTATTTTAAATGAAACTCCAATGCCAGTGGACACTGTTGCTGCAAGATCAATAAAGTTCTGTAACAAAGAAAATCAGACGTGTTTAATTGTCTCTGTTTGGTGTAGTTCTTTTAGCTATTTTGACAGTGACAAAAAACAGGGATGGGATCATTTAACTTGACTTAGTAAGGACCATTATTCAATAAGGAGCAGGAAGCTCTCCTGTATGTTCACCATGTTTTTACCACAATGTTTCATATCCTCAGAAACACTGGTTCATGCTGTGCAAGAGAGTGGAGCCCTCTTTCCACATCTGAAATGTCACAACACAAGTACTCATTAACAAACTAAAAATAAAACCTCTTTTGTAAACATTTTGTGTTATTGCACCCACTCATTTTCTCATTCAGAGGACTCTGTTTTTAACTAACCTCTCTTACACACTAATAATGCATGTGAATAAGTAAATGCTTTTTATAAAGAAAGGCAATGCATGAAAATGGCATTAGGTGGGTATACATGGCCAGCTGCCCCCTACATATTGTTCTAAACAACCTCTTCTTTGTGTGTACATCCAAGCCTGGATTCCCAGCTAGGCAAAGTAGGCAACTGCCACTGAGCCCCAGCCTCCAAGGGGCCTTGAAACAGGTTCACTGTATGTCAACTAGTTTTGGTAATTTGATTAATTGCAAATTTTAAGGGAATGTACACAATTTAAGTACAAAATCAACTGTCTTGTAGAAGGGTCCTGTGTCAACATTTAGTTTTAAAAGTAAATTTTGACTTTACATAACTGAATTTACATGGTGCATATTCTTAAAAGAATGTGCTTAATTAAATTAACACAAACTAACTGAAACACTGAAGACCTGGGGGCCAGGTGGTGTTAAGTCAAGTTTAGCACTATTGGTTGGTTTCTGGGCAAATTAAGAAGCTGTCATGTGTAGTCTGCTGCGATGTATTTAATGGGAACATAGAGGCCACAGGGTACAACACAGTGTACAGAGGGTGGTAGATGAGGGGTGGAGATGGGAGTCAGTGGGGGCCCAACAGAAAATTTTGGCCCTGGGCTCTCCTAACAGGTGTATCCGGACATGCGTACGTCCAAAACACAATTATCGTGTGCATTTCATTACTAAAATGTGCTTCTTATGTTTCGTTTTTATCGTTAGTTACCTTGATAATGAATACTGTGGTTCTTGACATGTCGCTGCCTCCTCCTCGGAACTGATTGGCACAAGCTAATATTCAGACGTTGCATGGCTGACATCCTGTGGAGTAAAGAGGAACCGCAGGTGGTGTTTTCCGAAATGTCAAGTTTACCCATAGGTTTACCCACAGTACTTTACAATTTGCACATCCAAACGGCCCAGTCTGTATTTTTCCTTCAAAGTTTGTACGTTTTATTGGTCTGTTTGCATGAACGCTGAAAAAAAATGTTTTGGCGGTGAAAAAAAACATCAGGCTTTGCCTAAATACGCTAATGTTATATGTCCCATTTCTTTGTAACGCGTTTGAAATACTATATCATATACTATCTATATATTACGTTTAATGAAACAAAAATAAAAAATATTCGCCGAGTTCTTACATTTTGTTAACGTTTTTACATCAGGCAAGACGAGTACGTGCCCACTGAATTTTCTGCAGGCATTAATCCGGTCGCCTGCTGGTCCTTCCTCCTTTTCTACGTCCCTGAGTGAGGCCGGCGTCAAGATGGTGAGTCTTGTGGCAAAAATTACAAATAAAATCCGTTGATCATCGAGGCCATCCGTCCATTGGCACACATCTCATGCCCATTAAGTGATCATTTAAGTGTGCTTTACAGTAAAATATCAATATTGATGTGGTACGAAACTATATGAGAGAAAATTCAGCGGCACCATTCAAATGCTATCCTGACTGATGTCTGTCCGGACACTACACGTACTGTATTTACCTGTTTGGGGATGGCTTGTATAGTTGCCACTCTGTGTTTTCATTACTTTTTATTCACTACATAATCTCCAACACAGTTGCTCAAAGATACACTGTAGTATTTAGACGTAAATTAGTAGTCAATATAGGAACGTGTAGTCCTAGCTCTCAGCGGCTAACGTTAGCATACACTACACTGATATCCATGGCAAGGCCCTCACTTTAAGTGAACGAGCATGTAAAATTACAGTAGTACTACTAGGCTTTATCAACTGGCACATGATTGTTCAGAAAACAGGCTGCATTACAAGGTAAGCAAACTATCTTAGCCAGTAATATAGCTGGGAGGCTGACAGATAATGTTGTGACTGAACATAGTGCTACCTGGTGTGGGAAACTGCAACGGCTTCTGTTTTTGGAGTTACAGGCTGCAAATTAAGTAGCTGTTGAAATGTTGTCTGGTAATGAGCATCATCTTCTATCCTCTCCCTTCTTCAGAATGACACAGTAACAGTCAGGACCCGCAAGTTCATGACGAACCGGCTGCTTCAGAGGAAGCAAATGGTAAGGTTTTGAACTCCCTCTGCCATGTTCAAAGTGTTGATGCCATCATGAGCTGAATTTTGTCACATGTCCATGTATTCACTGCCTGTCTTTTCTGTAGGTCGTCGATGTCCTGCATCCCGGCAAGGCCACAGTCCCCAAGACTGAAATCAGGGAGAAACTTGCCAAGATGTACAAGACTACTCCTGATGTCGTGTTCGTGTTTGGCTTTAGGACTCAGTTTGGTGGTGGCAAGACAACAGGCTTTGCCATGGTGTACGATTCCCTAGACTACGCTAAGAAGAATGAGCCCAAACACAGACTGGCCAGGGTGAGTTTTGAACCATTTATGGGTCTACGTGGATGCTTTCATAGTTTCATTCACAGAAAACGATCAGAGAGCTTTTTTTATGTGGTGCTTCTTAGCAAGGCGTCCGTTTCGTTTGTTAGAGGCTTGTAACTCCTCGGTTGTCAGCTACTGAATGTATCCCATTTTGCATGTACATCATGTTAAGTAGTTTGCAGAAGGCAGCAAAGCAGCACTTAACAGTTATAATGGTTGGATGACAGGTACAAATGAAAGGTGTGAAGATATGTTACACCATGAAATGCAAGTTGATATCCATAATTTACATCAGACACCGTTGGCGGGTAGGCTAATGTTGGAACAGCTCATTCATTTGGAGGCAGTTTAATTCATCTTTTGTTAAATTTAGACATGTTCGCACAGTTATTTTTATTTATCAAAAGTTCATCAGCCAAGACTCACTGTAGACCCATAACAGTTTTTAAGTCATTTGGTGCTTGACATAGATCTTTTTCAAGTCTTATAACTCCATTGTGATGCAGTACCAACTGAATTGTTGGTACTAATAATAGCCAAAAAGTGTTGTCATTGTGAAAGCATTAACAACATCAGTAGGTTATGATTGCTAAAGTATGGAGTATAATGTGGTATAATTACAAACATTTGTTAATTTGTGCCCCTCAGCATGGTCTCTATGAGAAAAAGAAGACCTCAAGGAAACAGCGCAAGGAACGCAAGAACAGAATGAAAAAAGTACGAGGCATCAAGAAGGCCAGTGTGGGCGCTGCTGGCAAAAAGGTATTGTGACCATTTTATATACTTTGTGCCAAGCGAACGGTCAGACCACATTTGTAGTCTCCTCTTGGCTCTGTACACAAAATCTAAAATAAGTATTCATCTGATAGTATGCCATAGGGAAATTATTTCTTATCTTTCCTGATCTAAGCCAAGACAGCAGAAAAGTAAGGGATGGTATCATTTAATTCAGTGCACTTGATTCTTTATTTTCATTGCACACCTATTCTTTTCCTACCTTGCTAATCTTTGTTTTTCACAACTCTTTTACTGTTTTAATTTCCTTTTGTCATCTTTCCAATCGTATCAAATGTTCTTCGGGAACTGTAGAAGGTAAATGTTGTTCATAAATAGACTAACTGCAGTATGCAGATTATCCAGGAGTAATAGATACTAGCTAACTCGTCCCTTTCCACCCTCACCTACCCATCTGAGAGCCAAAGCCTTAATGCTTTTCCCTCTGAATGTACATGATGCATCCAATATGAAAGGATTTGGCTCACTAGTTAATACTTAGCTGGTGATTCCTTCTCTTTTATACCAATTATTACTAGCTTGAACTGAAAACTAATAGTGTTGTAGACCCTGTTTTGGTAACATAATAAGTGTGGGGAGACCCTACAGCCAATAAAGGAAGATACTTTCAAAATCCTTGTGTAGTTTTTGTTTCCATGAAACCCTGAATACTTGTGTACCCTCTATGGCACCTATCACTGGCCTAAAGTCACCTAGAATAGAGCTGACTTACAAAACTCAGCTAGACTGTTTAATACCATACAGTTGCATCTATAATAGCTACAGCACCAACTGGCTTGTAAAATATAGACACTGTCCAGTCATGTCTACCATGGTTTTCACTGGCTTGGATCTAAATGTGGTACATGACCTGTGGAGTTACATCCACTACACATCCATTCAGAGATCTTTTCTATTCCATGTTTCAATTTTCAGTATATTAACATTATTTTGTTCCATCTTTTGTTCTTGATTTTGCTTCCCATGGATTTCTTTTGCAGAAATGAAGTGTCAGTGTGCAGGTATAGAAGCAGAAAAAGCATGGTGTGCCCTTGTGTTGCACATCAAAAGCTGATAGACCATGAGCTGTGCCATGCATGTCACACCCTACTTTCCCCTGCAGTTTTCCTTCAGTGCCCCCCACTCCCCTTCCCATGTTGTTTCAAACTCCCTGCTAATAGGTTTCCCCTTTACCCCAGTCCTTGGTTCCACTGTCTGCTAAAATGGGCATATCCATTAGGCTTTGCCCACTCTGTCTTACATTTAAACAGACACAAGTGCTTTGACAATGCTTCAGATCTCTAGTTAGTAGAAGCAGAACTTGAGTGTAGCATGTGGATCTTAGTTTTTTAGTGTGTTGTGTGGGGCATCTGAACTAAAAGCCTGCCAATGTGAATTTCTCACTGAAATTTGTTCTTAAAATGTCTTACTCAAGTCATAATAATGTGGTTGGTTTGTTGTTTTTTGTTTTGTTTTTTTATACAAAGTTTCAAACTACAACATTGTCTCAACTAAAAATACGATTTAACATTTGTCTCAATTTGCACTCTTGAACTTAAGATTACTTATTGTCAAAGGTTCTTTGTTGTAGAAATGAAATTTGCTCGTATTAATTTTGCTGTTATCTCCCCACAGTGAGCCCGGACAGCCAGGGAGGGTCTCCGTGCTCAAGATGTTCTTGTATATTGTCATCAAATAAAGTTTGGAGAAGAAAAAAATTGGTCCTTGGGTACATTTATTTGAACAAGCATTTTCTGATGTCTATATTTTGATTTCAGATCAAATTGGTGCTGCAAGTTGGTTTTGATTCATACTTCACTCTCAAATTGCACTTTGTTGATAGTGACATCCAGTGGTTTTGCAGTGACAATACTAAAGCCAAATAACTGCATCCATTCAATTCATTAACTGATGTACTCTTTTGAGATAATACATTTTTTTATTACAATTTTTCTCAAAACATGATGACACATTTTAAGGCACATTTTCTTTATTTACTTATTGGTAGCTTTCTCTCCTCACGGGCCTCTAAAATTACAGTAAAAGTTTAAAATTTAACACATTAGCTGTAGTAACCCTAAATGGCCACATGAGGACTCCCTTCATTGAAAGAAATACAAAACTAGTTAGACACTGAAGCCATTACTAAAAGTATTTGTGTTTATAAAGTATTTACCACTAAATTATTCTAGAGGCAAAGTAAATTGTACTAATGCATATATTAGGCCAGTCTGTGTGTGGACCTTTGTCTTTTCCTGTTTATGAACCCCATTTGGAATAGAATAGATATCCCTCTTTGCAGTGTGACCTTTTAAGATAATTTACATAGAAATACCCTGAGAGAGTGTGAAAATGAAGTGATTAAATTGCCAGGGAATGGTCTGTCAGAGTAATCCCCCACCACTGCCTCCCAATGTCTCCTATTCTTTTATTGATATCAGCATTTCCTCATGCTCGGGATGCAGGACCTGCAACCAGGTCTGCCCTTATGGAATTTTAGTTTTTGGTTTCAGAAATGTTTATTTCCTACATGAAGCTAAAGAGGAAAACGAACACGTTAATGGAAGATATAGTACTCACTTTATTAATAATAACATGCTACAAGAAAAATACAATCTGTCGTGCACTGAAATGCTAAAAATGATAACTTGCAACCTCCAGTGACCTTCACGTTCTTGCAGGCAACACCCTCCCCAAGAGCATTATCCAAAGTGCTGCGGCTACGTTGTCTGACTTAATGCAACACTAGCATGTTAGGGACCACTCTCGGGCTCTATGTTATACATATTGTATATAATTGTCTACAACCCTGCAATTTGACATATTTTCAGTCTTGAATGTAGGCCAGACATTTCTCCACCCGAATCCTCAGTGCCTACACCACCAGGAAAAAAGGGAAAAACAGTAGCTTGGAGGCACTTCCATTGACACGTTTTGAGTTGTGGACTCTTCTTTCCCAGTAGAAAGGCCTATATATACCCAGCATCCCCTGTGGGCTTTTCTTCAATCGATGCCAGCCGGCCAAGATTAAACACTGACAGGTTATTAACATAACTTGGACTCCAACATAGCAGAAAGGGGAGTTACTGTTTCAAGACCCCTTTGATTAAGTGGACAGTGAACTGGTGTAAAGGTGAATATATTAAAGGAAAATCCATTTTCCTGCAGAACACAGGGACATGTGTGTTAGATGTTGGCACCCAAATAATTAGACTTAATTTTTTTCTTCAACAGAAACATAAACCCGCCATGACCCAGAAAATAGCTGGCAGATTAATTTATCTCAGCTGTGTGTTAGTGCCACTGTAGAGGATGAGGGTGGGTGGGTGACTGTTGCATAGGTGTGGAGGAGAAAAAGGTACAGGGGACAGATGAGGAAAAGGCAGTGGGGTCTCTCACGGCGCCGCGGTGTTCTACTGGTGTGTGGTTGTGGGAGGTTTGACATAAGTGGAGCTTTCAACCCGGGGACTGGTAACAGATGGTGTTGGGAAATTAAGCTCCTCTTTCCACAGCCCTGTCGGTTCGTCCCAGGAGCCTCTGCCTCTCTGTCTTTGTCTCTCTTCTTCTCTCCCTGCAGTGTCTTTTTTTCAGTTTCTCTCACTTATTCTCCTTGCTCCGCTTTTTCATCTTCTGGCCCCCTCCTTTGTTTCAGTTGTGCAAGTGAAATCAGTTTCCCTCCACGCTCCTCCTGTGTTTTTGTTAAAGGAAGGGTGACATCAATGGGATAGTTAACATGCTGATGCAATAAGCAGGATATTATTGAGAGAGTAACAGGAAGAAATACACCGAAAAGAGGGCACAACAGATGGGTTAGTATTGTGAAGGGCAATAAGCTAAAGGGTTGAGGATGGAGATGAGCGATAACTGTTCAGACGGTGATGTATGACGTTGCAGAACAAATGTGATTCCGACTGGTACGTTTGCAGGCAGCTGCAGTCTCAGCATCAGGAGACTGTGCCGAGGGCCTCCAGGGGCCCCCACACATACCAAATAAAACCAGATAAAGGACGATATTCACCTCTGATTTCCTTTAGGGCAGGAATGAGTTTTGTGAGGAGAATATTCCTCTGCCTGTTTGTACAACTGAGGTGTTTTTGCAGTCAGGTTTATGATAGATGGTTATGAGGAACACATGTTTACGCCCTCACAACAGGTGCAGTTTTAATGGCCTCTCTCTTCATGCAGAAAGTTGCGTTGTGGTATTATAAGGACAAAATGGACAGAATTCATGATGACTCACTGTGTGTTTTTGCCAACACGCCCATGCAAATTTCAATGGCTGTAATCGGTGTCAAAGACAATGGTCTTGCTGTTTTCCATGTCATAATATTGTATATACCAGTTCATTAATGTGTAATGATGTGGTTGTAAACTTGATATTATATAGTGATTTAGTTTATATTTCTTTCATAGTTGGTGTTCTACCAAATGTATGTTTATAATTACCAAGTTGGCCTGTGTTTGTTTTGCAACCATCAGCTCCAAACTATGTTTTCAATGGCACTGCGATCATTTTTGCAAGGGGCAACTTGGTGCTGTGAAGTGTGGCCGAGCATTCGAAGGATGTTATGCATCTTAATGAGGTATGTCTCTCTTGTTGGCCTAGCAGGGGAATCATCACAGCTCATTTTGCAGTCCTGCAGTGTCCTATCAGCTTTGGCAGCCTGCACTAAGTTCACTCCATCTGCCAGTTGCTAGGTGCTGATATATAAAATGATCTGTGCCTTGGTAGCCCCTGAGCACCAGGGAAGTGATTTGCTTTTGAGGACAAACTGTGTTTCGTGAATCCTAATTATCCTCTTTGCATCACCAGCCTGACATGGTTTTGTCATTTATCCCTCTCTGGAAGCGGCAGAGGGGAAAAAAACAGCAGAGACTGCAGCAAAACTACATCTGCCCAAACAGACAAGATCTCCCATGGATATGCTGTATAGTCACTGAAAAGCAACAATGGTACTTTCCATCAATCCATTTTCACAGGTTCAGGGAGAGGTGAAAAAAATGATACCTGCTGTCTAATTCTGACACCCTTACCAGTGTGCACATGTGAAAAATCACTTCTTGGTTTCAGTCATGTGGGGTGTATTGAAACCACTCTGTGGCATTTTTTCAGACTGCGAACATGCTGTCTGAGGCTCAGAGGACATCAGACCGGTATAAAAGTGTGTCGGCCCACCTGCCTCCCTACCACCCACCTAGATCCTCAGGAATTCTGTTCATTTTTGTTGGCATGGAAGGATAATTTGTAGAGCAGGAAGAAAGGGGAACGGGGGAATAATGAGGATGGTTGTAGAGGAGGAGTGAAAAAAGGGTTTGGCTGAAGGGGAGGTAAAGGAGAGGGAGAATCGGGAGGGTGCGGTAATGAGAAAGGGCAGCAGATGTGAGTGACAGTATGATGGAATGCTCTGTGTGCCATGCTGTACTCTCCAGACTGGGAGGTGTGTGTGTGTGTGTGTGTGTGTGTGTGTGTGTGTGTGTGTGTGCAGTTATTGAGGAATCATATGTGCATGTGTGTCCTTGGGTTTTAGAGAAAGGATACTTGATATAGGCTTATCAGGTTTTAGCAAAAAATATAGTTAAATGCCATGCACATCATTTTCCAGGCAATTCATCATGGTCCATCAATTTGTTAATTAAATTGAATTATACCAAAATGCTATATAATGCAGCATTAACGCACTCCTGTTGTATTATCACACAGATATATTTGTTAGGGCTGTGGTAAACTCTTGTTGTCCTGCTCTATGCTACACATGATGTTAATATTAATATTAATGGTAATCATTGCTCCATATTCACTTCCTTGCCAAGAGCTAGATGAGAAGATCAGTACCACTCTCACATCTGTACAATATCACTAGCAGCTGGGTAACTTAGCTTTGCACAAAAACGGGGGAAACGGCTAGCCTTGCTCTGTCCAAAGGTAACAAAATCTGCCCATCAGCACTTCTAAAACTCATTAATAACACATATCTCTTTAATCTTTTAAATTATTTTTCTTTAATGCCCAGACAAGAATTTGTCCAGCACATAACCCCTGTCAAACCACAATATGTTGTTTTTACACTTTGGATTTTGTATGGTTTAAACAAGCAAGATATACTGCATATCATGTTAATTATGAGCTTTGGAGGTGCTGGTAGGCAGATTTTGTTACCTTTGGACAGAGCCAGACCAGCTGTTTTCCCCTATTTCCAGTGTTTTTGCTAAGCTAAGCTAACCACCTTCTGGCTGTTAGCCTTATATTTACCTGACTCACTAATTAAAACATTATATCTCAAAAATGTGGAGTGTAAAAACGACAAGCTGTGGTTTTACAGGAGTTTACATGTCAGACTTTTTTATTGTTTAGTTTCTTTAAAGGCTTCAGAATGACATTTATGTGAATCCAGTTGGGATACAAAAGGAAACATAATATGAAAAGCAAAGAGAAATTATACAAACCCAAATGGTTTCTAACTTATCCTTATTCTAGGGACGTTAACTGCACATGGACAAATTTATAGATTCAATTTATGAACAAAATGCTCCCTCGAGCATAAGCCTGGTCCAGTTTTCTTCAATCAATGAAACTAATTTGTGTTTGGGACTTAACTTTGCATCATGCAGCTTCCAAAGTACCAATATGACTGTGGTACATGGTTTTCCAATAGCAGTCTAAAACCAAATTGTCTGCACAGCAGTTTGATATAGTCTCTCTATATCATCGGAGAACACGGTCAAATTGTAATAGACTTTATTCCTAGTAAGGATGGGACAAGGTTGTGTTTGGACTGCACACAGCACTTGGCTGTCTGTATGGCTGAGTTATTCTGCCATTTTTCAGCCCGTTCACATTCCTCCACTCATTGGTATTCCTGTTCATATTACCCTCTTCAATCAGCAGCAGAGAAGCTCTGATTAATGGCAACAGTGAGAGCAATCCCCCTGTGATTCATTAAACAGGACTGGCATGAATAAAAAGGGAGATTTGCTCATATTGCCTCTGAGAACCCATAATATGTTCTGTTGCTGTAGAAATGCATAATTCATGGTGTTGTTAGTGGCTCTCAACATATCCACACATACAGTATATAGAGCTATATGAAATTAATGAAAAAGTCAAATTACTAATCATCATTATGTCAGGTCATAGTTGGAATAATTGATGTACCCTATTCAAGTTTGGGACTCTTGATTTTCTCACCAGTCTTTTAACACTTGCCTAAGTAAATAAAATGTAATACAGTATATCTTATTATTGCTGTTTGACTGATCTCATCACTGATACATTTTGTGGTAATCCATAGCATTGACATGTCTACTTTGCTTCTAAAATTGATTGTTTGTTAAATATCTTACTGGTGATCCTACTGATTTGTTTTGACTCAACTCACAAAACCAGCTTTTTTAAGTGCTCCAGTTCCAGCATCTTTACATTGCTGTGTGCTGCTAAGTTTTAGTCATAGTTTTACTTTTATTGCTCAGTGAGCCCCCTTATTTAACTGACAATGCAAGATTATCAATATGATTTCAATTTATGAAAAAGCATTTTGTAATTATGCTGTTCTTATTCACAGTGAAATGATTTAAAATGTAAAAGACTTCCAAAGACTACCATAACAAGCACTGCTAAACACCATAAGGCAAAAACACCATAATCTTTCTAATGTGCATTTAAGGGTCATAGGTTAAAAATGCTTGAAAACATTGCTTGGCTTGCAAGCTGATTTGGAAGCCAAAAGAGACATCCCCAGCGCCTGAACCATTGCACTAGATGAAACCAATCTCCAGAAAATCACCTCAGTGCTACCATCCACCATATTATCACGGGTTGATTTCTATCAAACATTACCCCTGCAAATGTGCATGAGCATGGGCCATCAGGCGAGTGTCATTACTGCTGCTCATTTGCGAGGTAAGAGACGATCGGATGTGACAGAGGCGGAATTAGCGTTGTGTTGGCTCTCTGTCACTCTCATCCTAAACTGCAGCGGGGTGGGGAGCATGATTAAAAGGATATATAACTCCACCCTGCACATTAAAGATCCCATGCCCCACTTTCCCTCCCACCTTTACTGTAGAGCACACAAAGGCCGTAGCCCAGGCTGCTCCACTGTAGTGCATGATGCCGCGATGGAAGCCTCCCGTATTTCTGCTGCCTTTCTTCTTCAAGGTGATTGCTGATCTGAGAGATACAATGGATGAAAGCATCTGTGGAAAGCCAATCATATAGAGATTCCCTGTATTGCTTTTTCATTATTGTACACCTACATGAAATGGATAGCAGCCAGTGTAACTGAGCTGAGGTCATGTTTCTTTACATTGGCTCTATAGTGGTATCTTTTACACTGAGCAGCCTGCTGTCTCATTGAGCAGTGTTAAAAATCAATAGGCTCTGACTTTACCTCTGTCAGAAGCTATGTTGGAGACCCCATCAGGACACAGTATGCCCTCCACTGTCTCAGTACAAGCACTAGTCTACTACTAAAGCCACCAGTCAACGCTGTGGGCGGCAGTTGAGTACTTGTGGACAATATGATTTTAGCCAGTAACACAACAGTATCTCTGCAGTTAATTTGTAAAACATTGGTGATAGCATATTTACACATATTACTTTCTTCAGTTTTATTGAACTATTTCCACAGTTACTATTAAGATATACATATTTTTTGGTGCAATGCTTCTAAATGCTACACAAAGCAGCTCGCTTTTCATGTTTTTAGCCATCAGTTGGTTGGCTGGTCCACCACTTTGGTCCAGACTGAAAAATCTCAACGATTGGATGCATTGCCATTAGATTTTGTACAGTCATTAGTCTGTCATCATCTGGGCACCAGACTTTTCTTCTGGCGCCACCATGAGGTTGACATTTTTGGCCTTGAGTGAAATGACAACATTTTGATTTGTCTGATCTTTGGTGTATGGTCAAATCCCTGCTAAACTAATGACATTGCCATTATCCTGAGCTGTTCTTTGTGTTTAGTGCTAATTAGTCAATGTTAGCATGCTAAAATGCTAAACTTATACCTGCTAAACATCAGCATGTTAGCATTGTTTTTGTGAGCATGTTAGCATGCAGATGTTAGCATGTTGCTGAAAGAACTGCAGTACCCAAGTACTGTACAGCCTCACAGAGCTGCTAGCATGGCTGTAGACTCTTGTCTGTAGAGTCTTGTTCTAATAATTACATTAATGACAAAGAGGTGACAGCTTTTTGGCAAAACATGACTAGTGAATATTATTAGTCATTAAACCTGTCCAGCATTCATGAACATCAGTGTTCAGTAATTACTTCAGATCAATACCCACAAATCCATTTCATAGGCCCAAATCCGTCAGAACACTGCATGTGAAATAGATGAAAATGTAACCCTACAATAAATATTACCTTTATTTTCAAATGTTTCTGATTTGAATAGGTTGCCAGCCTAACACTATAATTCGAACAGGGTCCTGTATTTATTGTAAAACCAAGTGAAATTGGGTCATCCTCTAATGTCATAAGGAAAGTTACACCTCAGAAAGAGTGATTTCTCCCTGTCAGTATTTCAACATGCGTCGATGGATTAGGCTACGTGTTGAGAAACCCATTAATAATTAAGAACCCAGAACCTAGAACATAAGCTGCTCCCTGTTGTGGCACAAAAACAAGCTGGAATAGAGGAGAAGGGGATGAATGGTGAGAAGTGCTTATGAAATATGGATATCAGGAAGAGAGCAGTTCAGAAAAGTTAACAGGGAAATGCACATTCGTTGGTTTAATGATGCAATGTAGGATTCTTCAAGAATCACCTAGCTTTGCCTCGGAAGCCTCATGTATTTCTAAATCAAATTGTGAATTTCATGAGTAAAAATCATCTTGGTTTGGTAGTCTGAAAGCCTTTTAGTAATCTACTGAAGGTCAGGTGTAAATACCATTACTGTAGGCAATACAGTATGTGATACATGACTACCACACACTTATATGCTCTTATTCTTTGGCATCATGCTCATATAAGACAGCAGTAATAGACCATCATCTGTCTAATATATCAATACAAGACTCATTAGCATCTGATACAGGGGGAACAATTACTTTAAGTACTTCCCTCTGTGTGTTTGTTGGAGAAGTGGCATAAAATAGAACACCTAGGTAATCCCTAATGGCTGCTGTAACGCATGCATGATTTCATGCCTGCTGGCACAGCTATTCCAAGAGCAACAGCTATGATTAGCGTCCCACCGGTGATGTTTATTCCCAGTGAGGTTCAACCCAGAATCTCAGACATCTGATGCAAAGACTTAACATAAAACCTGATCAAATAAAATGAAAACGAATTGTGTTGTGAGTGCGGTGTTGCCACTGTGGAGTTTTTGTTTACTGCCAGGGCAACATTATTCACTGAACAGTATTATTGCTTTGGGTTTCTTGGGATATATCTGCTTTCTTAAGTATTTTAGTGCACTGAAGAGAAGCAGCAAGCATGATCTTGAATGTGAACCCTTACCATCATGAATATTTACCTAATACTTCAGAAGACTAAAGCACCAGGATACTCCTTGGCTTTGGTTACATTAACTTGAAAGGAGTGCATTATGTGCTGCTTGAGTTGCTTTATGTCAAATGTTACATGCTCTGTTGAGCAAATGACTGCAAGATTTTCACTGGTGTCTGTTAAAGCCCAGACCGCAATATTAAGATTTAACATCACTGCTGACATAGGTTGGAGGAAAAAGCTGTTTTGTATTCCCTCTAACCCAGCTGAAGACCAGCATCATACAAACTAGCGGGGAGAGCAGCACGCCATCAATGGGCCAAATTGCCGACTGGCTCTGGCGTTCAGCTTCAAAGAACCGCCTGCAGGCATCGTTTCTAATATTGTCTCAGAGTCTGTGTTTTTCACAAAACTACTGATGCATGAGTGGCCTGGAAAAACAGAGGGGAAACATCAAAAGTGCTTTTGAAGTGCGGGGTTTTGTCAGACCACAACTAAACGTTTCCACCTGAATCCTGATTGGTATATAGCCATCATCTGAAGGAGATAAATAATCTTTCTGGGATTATGCTTCCGTCCAGATAATATTTAGATTGATTGAATGGGCAGGTACATGTAGAGAATATGCTACTCTACCTCAGAGAGCTGTAGAGAAGGCACCTCCTTTATTGCCGGGATGAACAGCTGTGTTTGCCTATGGTTCATGTCTGGCATGTTAATCAAAACAACAGTATCCAAGTGGAGGATATGTTCTAATTGTATCATCATTCAGCCTGAGCACACAGCTTGAGCAGTGTGTAGATTTCCTACCCCGACCCACCTCCCTTTCTTTCTCACATACTACCCACATGTGTGTACGTAGCATTATGTAACCCAGGGGCTGGGTGTTGCAAAGAGAGTGGTCCTCAGTAGGGAATGTGTAAACAGCTGCAATGTCAGTGCTGGGCACACTTTATCATCACAGCATAAAACAGGACCCCAGGCGTCTTATGTAACAGAGACAGTGTGAGTGTAAGCAGGACTTGCATGGAAAATCACAGTGACCCTTAGTTACTAAGACCTTCTCTGGTGGAATTCCTGTCACTGCACGTTTTTTCTATTTCCTCACATTATCACAGAGTTTAGTTGATGTATCCATAGATGTGTATTCCATGGCTTTTTGTTTAAAATAACTGCAGCAAATCACTGTTATTGAGTTGGGTTTTTTTACCCCTACACTCACTGAGAGAGACAGACATGAGTGTCAGCGCTGTACTCTGGAAAATGACTGGTCTGTCACGCTCCGGTTGACTTCCATCTTTCATCCCCTCAATCCCCGCCATGTTGTTTTCTGACTGTCACTTTCGATTGGCCTCGCAGTACAGTAAGCCTCTGCTCACATCTAATTGGAGAGACAACAGAGACCCATCTCAAGCCCCGTGGTGTCTCTGAATGCGGCTACTTAAGCACTTAGAAACTCATTAAACTTGCCAACACGGTCTTTAGCTCCACCTGACACTTTCATATCAAGTATCATAGATAAGTATCATCTGCATAGCTAAACTTAGCTGATGAGAGTCATCTGTGTCTATTGTTTGAAAGATAATTCTTTATTAAAATTAAATCATAGGTGTCACAACCAAAATATGAGCTATAAACTACAAAACTTTGTAATCACATTGTTTGTAATCACAATTTTTCAGCATGTTTGCTTGCAGCAGCTATATGACCAAAAGAATGTGGACAACCCTGTTCACATACCTTTATGTACTTTTGGTCTGCGGCTGTATTTTGTGATTTGGGCTAGGCCTCTTAGTTCCAATTAAGGAAAATCTTTATGTTACAGTATGCAATATTATGTTAGACAACAGTGTGTTTCCAACTTTGTGTTTGGGAAAGGCCCTTTCCTTTTTCAATGTCACAATGATCTTTCCATTGCACAAAGCCAGGTCCATAAGAAATGGTTTGGTGTGGAAGAACTTGACTGGCTGGCTCTGACCACAATCTCATCCAACACCTTTGGGATGAACTGGAATGCAGACTGGAAGCCAGGCCTTGTTAAGTACATTTCCATCCACCTGTTTTTATGCGCAGTTTTAGTTTGCACATAAAAACCTGATTGGAATTCAATACAAACAAAATGCGACAAAGTGCAACGAAAACAGACTTAGCGAATAAATCATGACGCACATGAAGTATGTGACTGTCACTCAATCTTCCGCTCCTCTGAAGAGACGAAAACATCAGATTAGTGGACTCTCCTTATTCACCTGCCTGTGATGGTTCACAGCACTCACACTGGATATACTGCGCTATGCTAGTAAACTCTCTACTGTATACAGTATATAGGCTCTGTTTATCCAAACAGTAAATAATATCACTGCATATACTTGAAAACCAGGTATGGCCACACATGTAGATATACTATTTGTGAAGTTGTTTTATTTTGAGCCCTGCAGTACCTTTTACCCTTTATTTGGAATGTCATGCAGGGGCGTGCCCACACATGTGTCATCAGATGCAGATGTGCACACACACACATACTCACAATTCACACAAGAGGAGGCAGTTGGAGAAGGCCCCGGGCACATTTGTCACTCTGGCAAGCAGGCCTCCCATTCTCTGGGTTGGTGGCCTGGTTTCTGCACAGGGGCTGGGCATCTCCCCGCCTGTGCTGACTAGTAACTGTCAGATCTAGACTGTGATTTATGCAAATTGGCAGGCAAGGGCTTGTGGGTCAGCTGTGATATGTGGTAGGACCATCATTGGGACAGTGTACAAAGGCAAGTCAACAGAAGTAGCCATGCTGCATATCGAGCCAAGAACACTTTATACCACTACCGACTGAAAGATGAAAGTTGAAATTGAAATAGTATATTAAACCAAATTTTTGATATCAGATCATAAATTACACTGAAAAATACACTTAGGTTAAATCAAAAATATAATATTGTACTTCAATATAAATATATTTATAATGTAATATATAAAGTCACATAAACTGTTAATTTAATCAAAGGTTTTAAAATGTTGGACTTTGGCGCACCAATCTGAAAATAGTTTATACATTTGTTTTTAAATGACTACCTTAGTGTCCAAATGGTGTTTGAAATAATAGTTACCCAATACGATTTAAAATCAATGTGTGTTCATGAAACCACAGGAAAGCTCACAAAATCTTAAAATCAATTTTAGCAACATGCAAATACAATGCAATATGAAAGAAAAACTAGAATTCTTGCTTGGCAAGCAAACAAGCAAACAAAAAGACAGACAGAAAGAAGGACTGAAAGAAAAAATGACAATTAATGCATTACATAACTCGCACATATCATAAAGAACTGGTCCTAAGTCAGTACTTCACTATCTTCAAGTCAAATTTCTCGTAACACCAAAAGTCAATATAAAACGACGAGCACCCATAACTGCAGAATAAATTATGAATATTACAAGCTAAAACCACTCAACAACAGACAGACCCTTCCATTTCCCTCCAGAAGAAGACAAAATGGGAGAAATATCTATCAATCACGCCTGCTGCCAACTTCTGGACTCAAATCTGTCCCAAATGGATCTCTCACAATCAAACACCTGCTCACTTTGTTCCCCTAACACTTTAGATGATTACTTGTGTGCAATCTGGCCCTGTCCACCCGTACAACACTTCTGGAAGGAGATCACTAATAAGCAATCTAACATATTGGACTGCAGCATTCAGCTCCCTCTATCTCTGTGTTAACCAGGCAACCACACAGCAGCTATTCTCAGTCACCTCACCACAGTCACATTGATCGCTTTGACTGTCGCCAAGAAGCGCATCTTCCTTGGCTGGAAAAGCAGAAAAAAATTGAACATCACACAATGGACTGGTTTTATGACATAATTCATCTCTGTGGATAAAAAGACTAGCTAAATGAATCATGAAACACAACATTTATAGATGGCGTGGGTCCCGAACATTACAGATCTTCCCCTAATTCTTCTACTTCTTCTTCTACTTTATCATTACTTTTAGACTTTGTCTCTTTTCATGCATGGAGGTGTTGGGAGTCTGGACTCTGTGCTGGCAGTATAACAAGTCAAAAGAGAGCATCTTTTGCAGGACAAAAATATATAGGGGCAAATTGACCACCACCATTAACTCCCTCAGCCCTTTCATTCACCCCTTCTTACACTACAATTACAGATGATGTGCTTCCTCACAGCCATGACTTGGATCAAAGGACTGGATTCTCACTGACACTACTCAGGTTTGCAACTGCTCTGTGTCCTCCTTTTCATCCACCCCACTGCTCTTCACCAACCACCACCATCCCAGTTGTGTCAAAGCCTATTTGCCCATCAATTAGTTTTCCCCTTTAACTTGAAACCCCAACCTCGAACCAGTCGTCGTCTGCTATGTCTAACGTCAACTCATCCTTACCCTAACCACAACCCTAACCCCAACCAGTTATTTATGCAGTGCCAAAACATATCCTGACATAAGACCTGAACCCAACCACAGAAGGCAGTGCAACTGGAAATGCACAAGGAAACTCTATTTGATGTGGAAACAGACTTTGACCCAAAGACCCCAACTTCCCAATCTGACCTTAGCAACCGGACCCAGCTCACACACCTTATACTATGACAAAAACAGTTTTTATTACTTGTAAGTATTTCTTTTTTTTATTGTATTCATAAGGTTATATTTCAATGATTTTGAGTATCATTATCTATTGAGAGATTTCAAGAGATTTTAAGAGGGGTCGGCATAGTAGGCTGTAGCATCACTGATTAATTGATTTACTATTCTTTGCGAAATGTCAAATTAAAGGCACTCCGTGGAGTTTTCTTGTGACCAAACAAAGTAATGTTTAAGTTTATTGTTCCTCACCAAAACACACTGTGTGCACCCTTGAGGCCTACATGGGTCAAATGTACCTCACCTCCTCAACCTCATCATAAAACGTATGTGTCCATGTTTGTCTTCTTCATCAAAGCTTTTGTTGCCCATTGCTACGCTTCTTTGCTCTTTACTTCCACAAGCTGTCGATCAGCAGAACAGCGAGAAGCAGTGGCAGGGATGTGTACCTCGTTGCCTGTATGCTCACTCGTTGCATGATTCAAACAAAACAGGGGCCCACTTGTTCAAACATTGCTCCATAGCGCTACTAGTGGTCAAAAACGCCACAGGGTACCTTTAATGTTCTTGTATTGTGGTATTTATGTATCAAAATAAATATGATCAGTTTTAATGTAAATGTGATATAAATATATATATATATATATATATATATATATATCCTTTTTGATAGTTTTGCATATTCGAAATTCATGTTATGATAGAAAATTTTGGTAGAAGGTGTCCTGGTGGCCCACGGGCCACAACGCCCCTGGTTAAATTATGGCAAGGGTCCTTTGTAGCATGTCATCCCGCATCTCTCCCCCCTCATTTCCTGCCAGCTACTGTCTCTAATATCTAATTAAGTCGAAAATTTTTGTAGATAGGATAACGCCACTCTGTGATTTCCCTCAGAACCAGGTGAGCCAGGTGGTATTTGGGGTAAGAATATGACATTGCCATCCTCTGATACAAACAGTTGGTCTTTCTCTTTTAACAGCTGGGCGCTTGTGGTGCCTGGCACAGTTTAATTAGTGTGAATACATTAGGTCTGTGTGAGATCTTGCTACCTGGCAGGGGTTAGAGCTGGGCAGGGACTGCAGAGGAGCAAGCTGCACCAGCGGCACTCCCAGGCCCTGCGAAATTGACCCTGCCAGGCTAACACAATGCTCCCACCTGGGGGACTACTGCGGCTGTCCAATGACAGATGGAGGGCTACTTAGTCAGGGGAGCTGGGCTGGATTACTGCAGGCTAACAGAGCAACCATTAGACCAGCCAGTCTGCCAGTAAGCCAACATTTCTTTGTGTTGGCTCCACCTTTGCCTGGTAAGTAATGTAATGGTGTGACCAGACAGGCCGCCAAAACACTAAGTACATGTTTACTCCATCGTGATTTTGCATCAGTGGTTATGTTTGGAATTAGTTATATCCTGGGCAATTTGTGCTCAGGTTCAGCTATTGATTCTGTGTATTTTATCTACAGTTTAATCCAAATCATTACACTTGTCAAAATTACAAAATGTTTAAATTCTCTTTTAAGTCCCATGAGGTGTTTTGAGGTTGAAATGTTTTTGTGTGGTTCAAAGAATTTCTGCATGAAATAGGGCAATGAGCAGGACTCGAAGATATACTTTTTGATTTTAAGGATCAAAACTAGGTGGGACAAAAATTGTAAAATGGACACAGTCATAGAGGGGCACTTGCCTCCTCCAGTGGAATTAAACATTCATAACAAAGGCAAAAACAAGAAAATAAAAGATAAATTAAAAAAATTGCAGGTCAGAATCTAGTAGATTTCACATCAGGTTCATCTTTACAGTAAAAATTGGACAAAAATGACACACATGATATCATCAATTTAAAACAAGGTAAAAAACAACTTTTCTCATAACTTAAAAAGATAAGAGGACTATACTGCCCTACAAAGCCAAAACGCAGCAACTACATATTAGGTTAAAATCTAATTAACACCAGAATCTGAATTTTTGACATATGTTTTACCATATAAAATTATTATGCCATATAAATGTGTAATTTTTGCCGTAACCAAACAGTTACAGTCACAGCTAGCCGAAAGATAATTTACTTTTATTGCCTTACCTCTCTCTAAATGGGGGATAATCATGCTCCAAGTACTGGGTCTACAGTTCCCATAATGCTTTGTTGCATGCAATCTGGAAATATAATGTTGCTATGGATTCAGTGAGTTACACTGTAGGCTACAACTTGAGCCCTGTTTCTTTTAGCCTATATTTGTTTATATTTTGGCAAAGTGGAACCATTAAAAGTAGTTATTTGGAGCGTCTTTTTTTCTATGATTTCGAAGCAGATTTATGGACGCTTATTCGCAATGGATTCGAAGATAAGATATTCTTGGAAAGTGTAAGTCACACTGAATCTAAAAATATGTTTACCATGTCTGTGTGTTCAGATTTGACTGAGTTATGACGCCGGGAAGGAGTGCGATTTCTGACGCAAATTGCGGCAATCAGTCAATCAATAGCCTCCATGAGCTATGTCACAGCCACTGAAGCAGCAGGCAGCTGCAACTGCCGACCATGTTGATAAGAGGGCCAAATCACCAGGCCAAACTACAATAACTAACTACTTGTTGTTTTTAGAACACTGCCATGCACCTGTCTCTTTCACCTCAGGCAGTATTTTTGCCACACGTGTCTGAGCCTCACAGTTTGAAAACCTCTGCTGTACACCAATGGACACAGGTAACAACAGGGAAATGTATTCTTTCATGGGACATTTGAGATTTCATCTGGCACATTTTGATCACAGTGTGCCAGTTAATCCTGTGGCTTTTGACTTTGGATACACGCATGCAGGCCCAAATATAATGGCTCTTTCTTCTATTCTGACGTGTTGATCAGAGAATTCATTTGAAGCCATCAGATCTCAACCATGTGGGGACTTCCACTGTTGCCTCTGATGACCAGCGCTGCTCCTGTGTTTCACCCGGCAGAAAAAAAATGAGCTCTTTGGTCTGGTATGTGTTAGTGATATAATCATTAATAAATGAAAGCTCTTCTATCACACACCCTACGGCAAAGACTGGCGGCTGGCTGGGACTTCACTAGTGGCAGGAAAGCAAGGAGAATGAATGTGACAGTTCTCATAAAAAGAGAGCGGGATGGAGAGATTGGAAAGAGAGATTAAAGGCGGTGAGGAGGAGAAGAAGAGAATAGATGCCGCCCTTAATGTGGACTGTCAATGTGCTGTCCAGATATGCTTGAATCTAATGGGGGACAAGCATGCGCAACCTCCTGAAGGTTGTACAAGCAATTATGCCACTTAGGAGTCTTTGACAGTCAAGGTCGTATCGGCAAACAGACACGAGGAGCATTATAATATAATGTTCTGCATTCTGTGTGACACAGACCCTTTTAGCTAAGACAACATCAATCTCTGAGTGTCACTCACCGTCCTGTGTCCACAGTGACCTAAAATCCTCTGTAATCCTACCTGTGCTGGAATAGGTGTGGTACCAGAAATAACAACAGATGGTTAAATATCATTTTATGTTAGTGGCACTATACTTGTCTTAACCATCCCAATTCCTGTATTATTTTCCCCTGAGGATGAGGAGAAGCAAAAAGAACAGTGAGAAGACACATTTCACTCGAACCCTAATCCAGCAGAAAGGGAGGCAGATGTGTAGGAGGACTTTGTCAGAAAGGGTTGATGTAACAGTTTGCTGGGTGTTTCTGGTGTTCATCTCATTCACTCCATGCAAGCTGTGCTCTGTTGTCAGGGGAGACATTAGCTTTAGTGTGTGTGTGTGTGATGTGTTGTGCAGAATGTGTGGAGGAACAGTGCCCACCTGAGCTCCTTGGTACCAGAAGAAACGTGGTTGCCATGGACACAGCAGATTATTATAGGATGCAAACAGTTTCATCTGCAAGCATGTTGGAAACGACTAAGTGAATTTTGCTGAAAAGGAAAACTAAATTTAAATTTAAGCCATTAAACTACCTTTATAGACATGTACTGCTTCAATCAGTCAATGTGTACTTGCACATTGCAAATGTCAAAGCATTTTCCTCAGTTATATTTTTTCAAATATTTTATCTTTCTTTACAAGCCCATTTATGAGTTAAGAGTTAGACTTTTAGAGTTTATAATGCTAACAGATTATAAGAACGAGATGAGATCCTGTATGTCAGCTTCCTTTTCAGTGGATAAGAATGGTAACAGGATCACATATGACAGAGAGAAGATTAAAAGTCTTAAATCACTGTCAAATTATGTTGACACTAATATAGCCTCTTTCTGACATATAGCTAGCTGTTCTCTAAGGATACAGTATTCTAGTGTTCCTGTGCCGCGGGCTTTTGTAGCTTGATACCATTTTGTTACACTTGGAGCACACAACCAGCTCCTCCTCCACAGCCAGTCAGCTTTAAATGTTCAGAGAGGTGACAAACTATCCTGCTTGGCGCCAGAGTAAAGAGTGTGTTCAGACACGTTGCACCAAGGGACAGATATATTAAAGTTAATGGTGTCAAAACTGGAACCTCTCCACTTTCCATATGGCTCATTGACTGCAAGTAAACACTTGAAAAAGTGGCTCTTCCAGCCAACAGAGGGTGCTGTGTGATGTGTTTGGAGTGTACAGTAGCTAGCGCTGAGGTCTGGAGGTTGAAGACACAGAAAAAGGGATAATTATATCTAATTATGCTTCATGCCATCTTCCACCAATACCTCCTACACACTTCAGTGATGACAACCACAAAAGGCGTCTGGCTGGGACTAATAATAGAAAATGCAGAAATATAGAACCACAGGTTCACATTCCTTCAAGGTTGTCAGATCATCTGGAATACATTGTGCTCTATTGTTTTTGGTGCTGTTCTCTGGTTTGAATTAGGGAGGAACTTGTTGAGATGGAAAGCATTAATGTGTCATCTCAGCCTTCGCTAGACATCTTCTGTATCCACTCAGTGGTTTCACCTCCATGCAGTCATTCTTCTCAATCATCAGCTATGGTCTCTGACCACCTTCCTGATTCTCTCTGTCCCTCCATCCATCCATCTCCTTTCCTCTTCCTCTTCACCCCTCCACCTCCTCTCTTTTTATACAACTCCCATCATCCTCCCCCTATCTCCTAGCTCCTTTCCTTCTCCTTTCTATCCCTGAACCTGCTCTCTGCTGGTAGACCAAAGACCATTTACTCCACTATTTTTTTCTTTCTTTTCTTTTCCTGAGTGTATTTTTGAATGCTCCCCTCTTGTCCATTTTCTCTTGTCCCTCCTTTTATTGTTTGTGCCTCTACTGTATGTTCATGCTTTCAACAGTTTTGAACAGCACCACGGACACGTGCATGCTCATCTACACACACACACACACACACACACTATACTTATATATTGCAAAAAAAACTCCATCTTAATAAGTTCTAGAGAGTTTTTAAAAAGTGCTCGTACAGTGAGATCATTTTGAACGGTTTGTTTCAAGAATTTTCTAAAAATGAGTATCAGTATCAATACAATGTAATAATGCTGATTGTTGCATTACAATAAAGAAAAATTATTTATTTCAGAAAATTCGTGTCACGGTTGACATAATCTTCCCACAATTTGTTTATAAAGAAAATAAAACTTACAAATAAACTAATAAGATTGTGATTTTTGACATGTATTGACTTACATAACTGTAATATGATGTTTATTATAACCATAACCATAGCCACACATGCCTAATTGCAACCGTTATCTTAACCTTCCCTTGAACTAAACCTTTTTTGGGTGGGGGGGGCAATTTAAGCCTTTAAAATTTGAGTAAACAAACAAATATCCCTGACCAAACCAAACACAAACTGGGGACGTTGTGGTTCATGGTCTGTGTCTTAACCCTAAAATCAATGGTTAACCTTGTGAGGACCAAATATTTGCTGCCAGAGGTGAGTCCTCTGTTCATGCCATCGCATGAACAGATTACTTTCCCCACAGCTTGATGACATATATCACCTACACATTTCAACCACTGCACACATGAGTTATTGCACTTTCTGCGTGTTGGTAGACACATCGTCAGTGTACAGTAAGTGTGTGTGTGTGTGTGTCTGCTGGTCTCATATTTTGTTGAGCGTGCCGGTGTGCTTGTCCTGTTGTCTGCCTGCCCTCGAGACATCCTTGGCTGAAAGTGTCTGCTCTGTGTGGATGTAATCCTGGTGATACATGGTAAACTTCTCACCCTTCTCCGCTGTGGCCTCTCTGTTAGATGCTATTACGCGGACCTCTAATTGCTGCTGACATTCATTTACCCACTAAAGCTATCACCTTCCCTATTACAGGACTGACTTCTGTCTCTGGGTTTTAGCCTGCGCCGCAGAGGGATGTGTGTTTAGACATGTGTGTCCATTCAGTACAGTTTAGCGTAAGATAAAGGATGGTTACTGTCCTGCAGCTGTAACCAGCAAGACTATTACTATACAACTACCGTTCATATGCAGTAATCAAAGCAGGTTTTCAATTCCCTTCCCCTGACTGCACGCACAAAACACTCCAGCTCTGTCACTTGTGTGTTGTAAAGCAGGCAACGTCTTATCAGCAGTCGCTCAGAATGACAGTATTCAGCATATGTGCAACTGTGCCACAGCTTGATTACACAGGGACTTATCATCCCAGAACATGCCATAGACCCACCTGCATTCTGCTGCGTAGCACATTGATTTAAGCTTCTGTGAAATACTGTTGTGTGTATTCGTGTGTATTCTGAGGCCACAGAGCTACTAGAAACACAGCTATCATGGTGATGGATTGTTGATTCTTCATTATTTCTGATGCATTCCAAACACATTTTTGCCACCGTGAGTCAATTTTTGGGGGGAAGATAATCAAGTCATAATGGGATGTAGAAATATTATGGTTCCAGCATCTCCCACCTCGCCTATGTAATCGCTGTTTGGGAGATTAAACTCTTCTTAATGTCTATGGGATATTAGAATATCAAAATCAGAGCTGCTGTCTGTGTTGGGTCAGGTTCATAAATACATCTCATAGCAATTTAAGTTATTTATTTTTTCTTTGAGAAATGGTTCCTCCTCTGATAGGTACCACTTTCTAATAGACCAAGAAAGAAAGAGTGGAGTAAAATGTTTATAGGTTTTAATTAATGGCTTTACTAATGGTTAATAAATCATTTACAGATTCTTCATAGATCAGCTATAATCCATTATTGAAACTAACGTTTGGTTTGCCAGGTTGTGAAAACTCTCTGGTTCTATTTCGACTGTTAGACCCCTCCAATTGACCATTTGACCTCTGACCCCCTGGAAAAAGACTGCAATCCATTTGTTACAGCTGCTATAATCAATATTTGTACACCAACAATGGATGAAATTTTTAAGTCACATATAATTATCACCCGTCTCTGCAGTTCCCCTCAGTACTACAGAGCATTTTAGCACTTTTCAGCTCTTTGTTTTCATTTTACTGTCTGCAACTTTGTTTTGTTTATTCCCACAGCTATCGTGAGTGACGTTTCCAGCCACAGTAGGCAGGTGTTTTCAGTGAAAAAGCTCTGATAAACCTACTGTACGCTATCTGCTCAGAACTAAACAGCAGACAGACACAGTGAGCGACTAGCTGGTGAATATAGTGAAGCATTTAGCAACAAAAGAGCCAGATATTTGTCTCAAGAGTTGGTGGAGAACAAAACAGAGGTAAAAGGAGAGTGAATATTGGACTTACATTTATCAGGTGGACACAAATATGAGTCCAAATTAATGATGATGTTGCTCTGTAACTGCTGTATGTGTAATTAAAGGTCCAGTATGTAGGATTTAGTGGCATCTAGCGGTGAAATTGCAGTTTGCAACCATTTGAATACTGCTCGTCTCACCATCCCCTTCCAAGCATGTAGGAGAAACTACCATGGCTGCAAAACCTGCGAAAACATGAAAGGCCCTATCTAGAGCCACCGATTGGTTTTTCCGTTCTGGGCTACTGTAGAAACATGGCGGTGCAACATGACGACCTCCGTGGAAGGGGACCCGCTCCCTATGTAGATAATGCACTAATGCACAAATGAAAACATAAATATTATATTCCATTTCTGCCAATAGCGCCTCCTAAATGTTACATACTGGACCTTTAAGCAACTGCTAACAAGTTCGCCATTTCAGCTTAAAAGGTGATGATGTGTCAATGTTGTGTTTAAGGCTGGTTTCCACTGCCCACAAGTGGCCAAAACAACAATTAATGTAGGTTTAACTATTAACATTTTCAACTGCAGACTTGGTGTATTATTCTAAAAACCCTTTATTAATGACTTAACATTTATAATTACTAACATTTACTGTTAGCTTATTAGAAAGTGAGAAACCCTTGACTATTATGACTAACCACCAGCCAGACCTGACAGCCCAAACGTTGCTCTTATTAATGGCTTATAACTGATCTATAAAACATTCCTAAATGATTTATTAACCATTAATAAAACGTTTAAAGCTGATAAGCCTTTTATAAAAGTGCTGTATGAGAAAGTGGTACCCCTCTGATATACAAGCCACAGTATAAAGAAAGCTCCCATCACAGCACCACTTTGTGTGTCAGTATTTGGTGCAATACTCCACACATGAGAGCCTATGTATGTGCACTTCTCTGAGAGGGCCATTTGGAGAGCAGCAGGTCAATACACATTCATAGAGAGTGCATTTCCCTGAATGCTTCAACAGTCCGTAAAGCCTCAGTGCCATTTTCCACCATATTCTGCTTACCGCATTAATCCATCCTACAAAAGCGTCATTCTGCCGCTTGGAGAGAAGACATACACACACACATAGACACAGCAGAGGCCCACATAGACACACATTTTCACAGCTTCAATGAAAATCCATAGCCCTTTCTGGGAGGAGGAATTCCATTAGATAATAGATATGGAATCCATCTCGATTCCCCACCTTATCTTCTCCCAGGGTGAGGGATCAATACTGGGGCTTCAACTCAACTGCCAACAATAACAGGAAATTGATGGGACAGCGTAAGCAGTGTGGAGGTCCAGTAATGGCACTTTCTTGGCCACCTCTGTAATGCAAATCAGAGGGGGAGTTAATTGGTGAAAGGCTGCTTATAGTAATAAGTAGGAATGGGAGCTGATGTTGGGAGTTCATGAACCAACACAGATTAGGTTGTTGATTGTTTGGAAAATCACTGCAGTTGGAGAAAATATACACAATTACAAGACAGGTACTGTTTTACAGTACAAACAAAAGAGCGGAGATTGACAGAAAGAACTCATGCAGAGATGTCCAGTTATCTGAACACATGGGTGTGGACACAGTAATGGCATCTAATTTTCCACAGAGCTGCCGAGGTTTCCTGTCGGCATTGCCAGGTGCTGTGTTTACAGAGACTGTTGCATGGCAACACATTCCAAACAGTATTAGGATATGAGGACAAAGGAGCAGTGGTGAGGTGAGTGTGCGGTCAGGTGCTACATAGGCTATATAGATAGTGGCATACTGATACTGCTCACAGAGGGACCTGGGCGGTTCCTGTCTTACACAAGGATGAGTCATTTTGTGTTTGTGTACAGTAGGTCCCATATGTGGCAACATATGGGTGGTTTGTGGTTGGGAGGTTTACATGGTCATCGTGGTCCAGAGTTCGTTCTCACTGAGATGTTTGCACAGCTAAAACACCACCTATTGCGTCATGTCACAGAGGGGAGTCAGCAAGAGAATGAGAGCATGAATGACCGCAAAGAAAACGGCAAATATTTTCAACCTGTGTTTGTCCGGGCCCACGAGCACCCTTTTGCTTTTGTGCCTAAAGCCACTGAGCATCTCTGCAGGACCATTTGGGGTCTTGGTGCCATTGCTCACACTTGATGGAGTGGAGAGCAACACACTCTTTCTTGTTCGCTGGGATTTTTACCTGGCAACTCTTTCATCACAAGTCACAGCATCTGCACCCTTTA
The DNA here is from genome assembly GCF_020085105.1 of Siniperca chuatsi. Classification (NCBI taxonomy): domain Eukaryota; kingdom Metazoa; phylum Chordata; class Actinopteri; order Centrarchiformes; family Sinipercidae; genus Siniperca; species Siniperca chuatsi. Next base: position 16,367,411 of record NC_058052.1, read on the forward strand.
GGCTCAATGACACCAGTAATTCATTCACTCACAGCCCACTTACACTAACTGTGAGTGAGGCAGTGTTGAGCAGCATCTGGATGAGATTGTCATAGATGTGCCTGGTCTCATTCCATAACTAATCCTGTTTTGTGATCTCTGCACTGTAAGGATAACCCCCAAACCTCATACCCCACACCACTGACCAGACACAACCAGCAGGTGGTGCTGTCTTCTGTGGTATCACCATGTTTTCTATGGTTTTTAATATTTTGCCCTTTTTTATCCAATAAAACCATCCATCTATCGTGGACACCTCACTGTATGTCCAATGTGGACATACAGATAATTGAGATACACATGATTAAAAGTTGTGAGCAACACGCTTTTCCCTCTGATCTCTGTGGTTGTCTACATTATCTGAAGTAATAGAGTCAGATCTTCACAGACAAATCCCTGTAATGTCATCCACAGCGCTCAGGGGAGACCACCCTCATTGGGAGCAGGGTGGTGGGAGCTAATTTCAACCCACACAATAGACTCATCTCCAAGACTGCCTTGTTAGATCACACTATTTCTAAAAGACTCTGTGTGTGTGGGGGGGGGCACATATTAAATGGAGAACTGTAATGTCTGAGCATTGCCACTCTAGGGAATTAAGGTCATGTTTTCATGCCTCTCAAATACTAATAACTGAAGATTGAAGCTTTCCTCTTCATGGACACATAACAGCCCAATGAAGGCCCTGATCGGTCAGAGATCTTCTGAGAGAAGACAGAATGTTCTTGCAGATAAAATCATGCAGCAAAAACAAGTTAGGAGAAAAAGATCAGGATGTGATCTTAGGTTTTGATTGAGTATTGAGTCTTTGTTCCTTGCTCACTCTGTGCCTCGCTCTCCTGCATAATGATGTCATCAGTGGGAAGGTATTTCTCTCAGACACAACCTGTCTGCTCCTGTCAGGGGCCACAGTAACTCGAGCCGCCATGAAAGTCTGGGAGTGAACACCGGTCACTAGCAGACAAGGGCGTTATTTATTTTTTCTGGAGGAGATTCAATACCTCCTCCTGCTGCTCCCCGGCTCAGAGCTCCGTCCTGAACTCCTGAGGCACAAATCACTTGCCCTCCAGAGAAACGCAAGAGGTTGTGAGCTCAGTCACAGTGCCTTGGAGAACTGGAGAGTGGTAGGTTGTATAACATGATTAGTCATTGTTAATGTATATAATAACAGAGATTTGGGATGGCTAAGGCTCTTAAGCAGGCTACAGGCTGTGTTTCTGTTGTTAAGATGCTAAGTAGACATTGTTAGTGTTCCCTTGCAGTGCTAGTGTTATGAATGCCCTCTTCCCCTCTAGTCCCCTTCAATTCCACAATTTTCATATGAAGGAAGTCCACAAAAATCACATATGCTCTAAAATGTATATACATGAACATGCAGTGTTTTGTCCAACATGATTATGATGATTTCTTGACTATGTGTACCATATGGTTTGTATATGTATACATTTAGTATCCCAGTATATTTCAGTGGTTAGTTTGTCATTTAACAGATTCTAAACTACCACATACAAAACATATACTGTAAGTATATTCTTGAATGAAATATGTTTGAAAGGCGTCGTAATAATGTAAGCCAAAATGCACAAGTTTTGAATTTACATGTTTACAACATATATGATTCTAATTTATGTTTTTCATATGAGTATATTCAACTGCATCAGAGGGTCTTAAATGTGAAAAGCAGGGAAATGGCTTCCAGCCAACATCTACTTTCAAAATCTCACCACAATCTCACAGTGCAGAAACTGTTTCTTTCATGGACTGAAAGACTCAGGGTTTGTTTTAAACAGGAGGACATTTTAAAACCCACAAATATTCTTCTAACATCTGTAGTTTCACAAAAGGAATTGAGTTAGCACAACAACGACAACAAGTGGTGGTTATTACCATTTCATGTTCAGAACAGGCATTGTTTCCATGCACACTGCAAATGTTTTAGAGCATGTACACATGAAAGGCTGAACCCCTTTAACTACCAAAGAAAATCCAGTTGCCTTGACACCTGCAGCCACACTAAAGTGGAAATTTCTGTGAGCTTGCTGTGCAACTGCAAACAACCCCAGTGTCTTAGGCCATTCAGCTTTTTCATGAACTCCCTCCAGGATCAGCAAATACTAAATGCATCTCAAGAATCTGTGTTCTTGAGGATGAGTCACCATGACCAGTATGTTGGGACGCAATAGGACCATTGAAAACCAGGAGAGCATGAGTCAACATGGCAAGGATGGAAGCACAACAAATGTCATAACAAAGTATTTATATCTTTAAAAACTGTTTAAACTTTGAAGAGGTTGTGATACCAAGAGACCCATAACAGAAAAATACTTGTAAGATAAAATGATCAATCATATACAAGATGAATTACTTATTTTTAACATATTTACTGCATCTTTGTATGAATGAGAAAGTGGGGAAAAAATTAATGAAGATGAATTACTCACACATCAGCAGAAAATACACCACAAGACACAACATTTAACATGCAACACTGCAACAAATCCTTGCTTGAAAACATGCCCATGCCTAAGCATTCTGAGTTGGGAGTGCAGAAATCGATTGGCTTAAAAGGTTATGCGAATCAATACAAAGTTGTTTTGGGCACCAGCGCTATTATATTAATGTCATCCTGAGAAATAGGCTCTAGCTTAGGTGGCTTGTCTGCCAGCCTGTTTTCCTTTTTAACTCCAGTCACAAGATCCTTGTTACAATGGAAAGATTGCTACTGAAAGCTGTTTTAAATGGCAGGTTATGAGTGGTGTTTTGAATGGGAAGAGAATACTAGAATAAAAGATGAATACTGACTATATATAATACCAAAAAAGTCATCTGTTACTCCCTTCCAGCCTTGCACCAGACTTTGGTATCAGTGTAACGCAACAAGCAGGTAACCTACAGTGTGTGCATGTGTGGAACTGAATAAACTGAATTAATAATGTTCTAAGTCCTCGTGAGAGCTGCTCTGTGACTAGTGAGGTAGCTAGTTGTGCAGTCAAGGATGACACAGAGGTTGAAGTGGTCACACAATCACTCAGCTCTCTCCCTATATCCCTCTGGCACATGTTCTTCTCAAGGTCAGATCCTGTATTGCATAATAACGTTTAAAAAAAAAAAGGCTCACACATACGCATGCATGCAAACACGCAACAATGAGGGGAAGAAGAAGCCAACTAAAAATAGCACCATCACTGCAGCCATCACCCCCAAGCATCGGACCACCACTCTTCACTTCACATCTCATAACTGATGAGTCCTGCTTCAGATGCAGCCAAGAGTTCCTGAACTGAACGTTGACCTCAAGTGACCTCATGCTTTAGTGAGCATAAACAACCATGAAGGAATACATGTTCCTTATTTCTACCAGTGGTGTGGAAATAACCAATGACACTCATGTGTTAAAGCACAAAATCTCCTCACCCACCTTCCTCTGCCTTTTCTCTCCTTTCTTACCCCCCTCCCCCTATCATTCCCCTCTTCTCCTACTCCTTCGCATGGCCTCAGGGAGCTGTTAGCTATTTGGATGCTGGCGCTCTATTGTGAGCACTCATTGATTGCCTCTGTGCTCCCCACAGCCAGTCGGGCCAGTCAGCATGGGGCCCCGGCTGTCTGCCTTATCTGCCTCTGCTCAGTCGACATACACTGTGAAAAAAACCCAGAAGAGAAATGGAGAGAACGATTGAGAGAGAGAGAGAGGGAGAGAGAGAGAGAGAGAGAGAGAGAGAGAGAGAGAGAGAGAGAGAGAGAGAGAGAGAGAGAGAGAGAGAGAGAGAGGGAGAGAGAGGGAGCATTTATAAAAGGCTGTCCAAGCTTCCAGAAGCCAGCAGTTGTGTCATCTGTGTTCTGTCCCTCTCCCACTCTCTCTCTCTTTCTCTCGCTCAGCTCCTTTTTCTTCTCGCAGCCAGAGACAATCAATGGTGTACTCAACCAGACTTCTCTTGTCTTGTTTTAAAATAGTGCTCTTCTGCCTTTTCTCTGCAGGAGATGATCCATTTACTGCCCCACATCTTGTCCTGAACATTAACCCTTGTTTTCCATCCTCTTCCGTCAGTCACTCGGGTCAATCAGTGGTATCACTTTCACACAAAAAAATCGTAGTTTTTTTAATGGGATATACTACATGGGCTCAAACCGCGTTTAACCATTCGTAGCAGGCTATTGATCATGCGTTCATACCGAGTTGTTGCCATCAACTCAAGGTTAATGCTGGAATGATTAATCGATTATGCAATTAGTCAATCAAAAGAAAATTGACAATTAAATTTGATAATTGCTTAATTGTTTACGTCATTTGTAAAGCAAAAATGCAAAAAACAAGCAATTTGAAGATCAAATCTTTGGGCTCTGGAAAATTGTGATGAGTTGTTTGTCTCTATTGTCTGACATTTAATAGACTAAACAATTAATTGATTAATTAAAAAAAGATGAATTGATACAATAATCACTAGTTGCAGCCTTACTCAAGGCTGAAGGTTTCCAAATGTGGTTTCTAATACATCACATCTAAAACACACAATCATCTCTATTGAAGACCTCATAAACAGGAATGTGGAATTTCACTGCCATTAAAGGGGCTCACTGCAGAATTGTTTTGTTTGTTTTCATAGGATTTCTCTTCCTTCTTTGGTCACTTAATGAAAGGCTAACGCAATGACTCACACCATACAATTATGTTGAAGGGTCTTTGCAGAATTTATGGCGGAAATGGCTTGAGATTGTTGCTTATCTACTGTACTAGAGTTATTTTTATTATTATTATCATTCTACTACAGTTACCATATGGCAATCATGTGATTACCATAGTAATCCTTGTGGAGCCTTTAATATATCAGAGCAACAGTGCTGGACCTTTGTAAAACGTTGGTCTGGAGCAGTGTCACTGACCAGGGTCAGAAAACCCATTTACTCTATGGAAAACATTGTTTTGTTTTTCTTGGTCCTTGCTTCAGTGTGAAAGAGGTATCAGTCAATCAGTCAGCCACTCAATCACTCTGTACTCCTGACGATAGAACTTGTTTATTAGTATTTCAGTGCAGTGTTTTCAGCAGCATGAGCCTCATGGTGGCGAAAGCAGGGTGGCACTGTAAACAACCATCACACCTCTCTGTGAACGGGAGAGCTGATGTCAGCGCAACTGAAAGTCTCCCTCCATCATGTAGCTACAGGAAACCACGGCAGCATCCATCACTCCTCCTGCTGCCTCTACACAGAGAAGCCTTGTCGCCAGCACAAAGCCTACAGCAAGGTGGCCAAGAGAAATGTACATCATTTGAACGCGAGTAGGAAGCCAAGTCTGGCCTTGATCGTCACCAATGTTCTAAGCTCTAAACAGTTTTCATGTGTTGATTTAATACACTCCAACACAGTGCAATATGTATTAACCTTGTCAGAGCATGCTTCATTGAGAGTCCCCTTTGTTCTCCTTTGATGCATTCATTCAGCCCTTTGAAATACTACGTGTATGAAATTATACACAGAGCCAAGTCACCCCACCTATAATCCATCCATCTTGTTGGCAGCCATCTGGTCATATTATTTTGGAAAGGCTGAGGCGCACGCCTTGCTATGAAAGCGAAGACTTCTGTCGACAAACCATTGTTTGAACTAGAGAGTGACCCAACCGGCTGCGGGCCCCTGACACCCGTAACAGGCCTTGTCACCTTAAGTTGGTATTAAACAAAAACTTGATGGATGATCCAGAACATATAATATTATGATAAAACTGAAACCTAAATGGCAAAAGCCATCAATGGGTCTGTCAGTTGTTGATCCAAAGCTCTGGGGGAACAGTAATAGAGAAACCTATACTTGTCTCCTATTAAATTAAAAAAAGGCCCAAATTGTCTGACGACAAAGCTAGATTTTGGGAAAAACCCTGCATGTAGTGTGAACATGTGTCAACATCAATATCACGGTTGCAACTAGGCAGGTGAAAAACATCAGTAACAGACGCAGAGACATGGGTCATCTCAACAAGCCATTTCCAGAGAAAAAAAAATCTGATCATGAGTTCACAGCTACAGCACTGTGACACTGACTGCCAGAGCTGGTGATGTCACTGGCCGCATTTCTCCCCCATCAGTGCGGATAGCTGCTTCAACCAGGGTGTCCTTGAGACACTGTGCTAGAGACACCCACCCCCCCAGCCCCTCCCTGCCGATACCCTGTTCAGGCCCTCACTGCATCAGTGTCAGGAGCCCTGCAGGCAGGAAGCTAATAAGGATGGCAGCCCCTTCCTCCCCTTCAAAGAAGCCAGGAGCCTGGGCCAGGAGCTGCTGACAGGAATTTGACCCCTGGACTGATGACATTATGTGACGGGAAATTGTGAATTACCTTTCAGCAGACCTAATCTTGTCACCTTTATTGATGATCTTGTATCTAAATGTATCAGCCACAGGAAATAAAGTGTTTGTAAAGTGCACACACAGGCCTACTTTTGCTGTGTGTTTTTTTATGATGGTTTATTTGCAGTGACTTATCTGCCACCCCGAAGTTCTTTTTAGTATTTTTTCTGCAAAAAAACAAAACAGTGAAGAAATCCTGTGTGCAGGCACAGCATGAGGAGTGAGTGATTCTATCTGATGCACTGCGAGCTGAGCGGCCCTCCCTCTGGGCAGTTCAGCCTTGCCTGACAAGGAGGAGAGGGAAGAGCTTGTGTGCTGGCGTGCGTGAGTGCGTGCGTGCGTGTGTGCGTGTCGGGAGGGGAGACATTGTTCCTTGACGTCACCGCTCAGCCCAGCCTGCCGCTGCTCTCAAACACGTCTTTGTTATTCCGAGGCTTCCACCGGAGACCGGCCATCCGCAAAACACGGAGCCCCGCCTGCAGACCTGCTGGAGCGGGGCGCAGGTTGCAAAGGTTCACACACATGTGGGAACTTGTAAGTGAAATATACAACAAGTCAGGGCAGAGATTTTTATAGTTTAATATTACTACTTACTGCAAACAATATTCCTATATATACAGTATATATACTGTATATCCTTATTATTATTATTATTATTATTATTATTAGCAGAAGTAGTAGTATTACACAACTAGAAACCTTATTATTTAGTTTATTTAGTCAATTGTTAACAATAAAATAATAACAGGAAATACATTTGAGTTAAAGTAAAATCGATCAATAATAATGCTATTATTATTATTATTATCAATATTATTATTGTTATTAAGAGCTTAAACTAGTTGATTAGTTGATTAACAGAATATTAACCAGCAAAAATTTTGATAATAATCGATTAATTGTTTAAATCAACAACAATGCCAAACACTGTCTGATTCCATCGTCTCAAATGTGAAAATTTGGTGATTTACTTTGCCTTATAGGATATTAAATTGAATATATTTTGCTTTTGGAAGTATTTTAATACAAAACCTAGGGAAAACCTCTGGGAAATTGAGATGGGCATCTTTCACTATTTTCTAACATTATTAAGATTAACATTATTATTATTATCATTAACATAATTAACATAACATGATTATTTGAATCATTAATGTAATGAAAATAATATTTTTTGCAGCCCTATATTATTATTATTGTTGTTTTGTTTTAATTGTGTTATTAATATGCCATTGCCGTTTATGTATATTCTAAACATATTTTGTGTTTCATTTATTTTATTTTTAACAAATAGCTAAAACCCTCACTATTGTTGAATTAATTAATAACTACTGGTTTGATTACACCAGGCAGTATTGAAGCAACACCGCTGTAATGGTACAGAAGCAGACAATAGCTGGAGCTGCGAGCTGCACTCCGCTCCAGTGTGAAATGTGCTGTTAGCAGCCTATTAGCGCGTGGTTACACCTTTACACTCGGTGTCCTTCCGCGGGAATCTAGGTCGCATTTTCATACCAACCGCCGAGCACGGCTCTCTGGTAACTGAATAGCCAGTGTAATCTGACACTTCAACTTGCCGTGCTCTACGGTAGTTGATTCAGTCAGTCACTCACACCGTCTCCGGGGCTCTCGCATCGTCTTTGTGAAGTGGAGCGAGCGAGAGAGAGGAGCACCGTAAACACGAGGTTTGGAGAAACAATACGCGGATTTGCCACTGAGGTCCTAGCTGAAAGTAAGTTTCGCGCGTGGTTATTTTTTGTTGCAAAGCGAGGTTTGAATGTGTGTGCGTGTTTCCCAAGATGGGGTTTGCCTCCCGCTGGACAGATAGTACCTGCTAACAATGAAGTGACCTCCTGGAAACCTTTTAACAGCCGCTGATGAACTCGTGTCGAGGGGCGGGCGGGGGGGGCAGAGTCTGGTTGCGTGAGCGGTAACGGAGAGCGTTTAAGCGGCGTAACATCCAGGCTTATGTGTTCTGTATATCCCATGTTTCTGGCTTGTGTAGACGAGTTGCGCTGGAGCGAAATAGCCAAAGTGAGTGTGTCTGCTGGGTTATGTCAAGATAGGTGCATGCATTTTGTGAAGACGCTAGATAGGAATGTGCGAGTAACTCAGTGATTGCATGTGTGTGGGGGTGAATGTCTCGTCTCGGTCGATCAGCTGATGGCTCGGTTGATGCTAAACTGAGAATGTATGTCACTTAGCTAACAGTCAGCAGTGTAACTGGGCTTGTTGACTCCCTTCAAGGCGGTTATCGGCTACCTGTTGTAATGCAATTAGCAAGCATGTCCATATGTTACTCTGTTGTGTTCTGTTAAACTACACCATGTAATGCAGCTTCAGTGACATTTGCCACCTTGATGCTCTGATAACACTGATTGTGTTGATTGGATCCGCTCAGGGATCATTCAAAGATAAGTAGCTCCCAATGTGAAGTCATTGGGACCCTCAGGGGCCCTTAATGGGACTATAGTGGGCTCTCTAGTAAACTACAGAAATAGTAAAGAAATACTTTACTTTCACAATGAATTTAATGCATATTTCTATTAGACAATGATCAGGTGTGACTGTAATGTCAAGTGTCCACTCTCTCCATTGATTTACATGCACTGAAACCCTCACTGCACACACACCCTTAACGTTTCAGTACAAATTAGTCTATACATACATACACGTTTTCTAAGCCCTTCTGCAGCCGAGTGTGGATGAGCTGCTTGACTCAGCGCAGCCCTCTGCCTTAAGTATGATGGACCCTCCCCGTAAAAATTCCTCCCATCTGGATGTGAGGCCAGTCGGGGCAGAGCTCAGCAGAGAGGGGGCTCCCGACGGGAGGAGGAAGAGAAGGAGGAGGAGACTGCCACTCTTTCATTACCGTGTACCCTGCTACAGGACAGCTAAACTTTGGGGGGGGGGTGAAAAAGAGCCTTCACCCTCCTTAGTAAGGCGCTGACGTTAAAGTGAGTGTGACTAGGAGCAGATCAGCAATCCTTTTCTATTGCTATAGAGTTGTGGAGTTTTGTGATACCAAAAATGTTCAGCAATATATAATCTATACCCAGTCATATATTACTGACTGTGCACATAAGATAACAAGTTAATATGCAGATCAGGTATCCTTCAAACACCACAAACTTAACTTCAAACTCTATTTAAGATCAATGTTTTAAGAATTGTTTAAAACACTCATGATGAAGGTCCAGAGGGACCAAAATGTTAGTATGATCAATAAATTGTGATGCTGAGCAAGAGCAGTGTAATGGATCTTCTTTTCTCAATCCTTTAAACACCTAAAAGCCCTGTGTCCTAAAAAATCTCACACAGTTTCGACTAAAATGAAACATTACAAGTTGAACACAGTCAATATTTATTGGCAGTAGCAGAGTATTTTATTGGATTGCAGGTGTTCATGGTATTGTGTCCACCCCCTGTATGTCAGCCTAAGACAGTGTGTAAACAGATTTTGGATGGGTGCACCCTCCAGTGTCTCCTTCCTTGGTAATTTAAATTGGTGATGTAATGAAATTGTTTCAGCAGCAACACTTGTCAGCCGCTCCACATTAATTAGTGCTGTTCGACTTTTTTTTGGTCCTTCTGACGAACCGAAGCAGCATTAAGTCATCTCAGCGGAGCATGAACAAGGAGGCATGCACGTTCAGAGTAGGTTACCTGATAAATTGTGAAAGAAAGAGGGCAAGGAATTAAAGCCATCTGCAACTGTTTGAAACTTGGAAGTGTGTGTGTTTGTGTGTGTGTGTGTGTGTGTGTATGTGTGAGTTTTCTTTCCTTCTGTTGTCCCTCCTGGGGCCTCTCTGCAACCAGCCAGCAAACCAGGCTGTGAGACAAGACAGAAGAGTGTCTGATTCACTAAACAGGCTAAAGGCTCCGGTAGACTCACTTTGAAATCAAATTTGTTTTTTTTGTGTGTGTGTTTTTTTTCAAAGGCTGATTAAGAAGGTGCTGGGTGCAAATGCAAGTATGCTCACTGAGACTGGATTGTCTGTCTCTGCGCCATAATGTGAAGGAGATGATGTCGGGAAAATAATCAAATCTTAAACAGCGACAGAAAGGCAACGCTGGCAGCACTACAAGTTGCAGCTAAACATGAGGAAGAAGACACATGTTTATATGCAACAGTATGTTTGTTCCCTAAACCAAACAAGGAGACAGAATGGAGAGATTACTCTCTTCCAGTAACAGTGCTATTAGCCAATATGGCTGTTTGAAAATATTGGCTATATGTATCCGTTATCAGTGTATCAAAAATCAGAGCTCTCATAACTCTTATCACCATCTCTTTATTATCATTCAGTCATTTTTAATAAATCAGGCTGCAACAAGTTAGGTCACAAATTCAAGTATCAGTTTCAAACACCTGCAGCTATTCACCAAACTCTCAGGATGATTATTCACAGAAAGCATTAAGATAGTGAGTGCACCTTGCTCCCTATATTTGCACTTCTGTGAAGCAGCAAACTAATACTGATTAGAAGTATGTACAAGAAAAAACAACTAATTACTTGTGTCTGAGTAATTAGCTTTTTGTTACTCAGCAATTTACCAAGTTGCACAGTCTTTGCTGCTGTTTACTGTGTGTCGGCACAGCTGCAGCCTGCTAAGTGCTTAAAACCTGGCGAACGCTAATCAATGTTTTGACAGCCTGACATTTCATCTAACTGTTCGTGCTGGTTTGAGGAGTGCTGTGAAATACTTGCTGCCTGTTAACTTGACATGGATTCTTGTAGTCTGGTGTCTCGCCATCAGCCCAAACCCACCCAGTCGTGTCCCGAGCAGAAGTCAGCCTTTGTTTCTGTCTCTCTCTCTCTCTCTCTCTCTCTCTCTCTCTCTCTCTGTCTCACTTGTGGTTGAACTTGGCAGCACTTTCCATCTAGACTGAGCCTTTGTTTTCAATGTGCCTATTTTGGTCTTTTAATAAGGAAAAACTTGTGTTGCCTCAGAACATTTTAAAGTCTAATTTTCAGAAGGGCTTAGAGGGAGTTACAACTTGAAATGTTTGAGCTGAGGTTGTGCCCTCGTGTCAGACACTTAACTACTTCCTAAACGTTGTTGTAATTCTACCCATGAGTCTGCAGCTAAGCTCTTTTCAAGTTGAAACCTGGTAAATGCAGTGTAACTAATAAAGAGAAAATGAAGCGCCCAGCAGATGTAACTCATCCTGCTGACTGACTGTGATGACATCAGTTTGGTATAAAGATCCAAAAGTGGACCAACATGAAGCGCAGGGATAAGAAAACCTCAATTCCACATGTCTGTCACCACTGTCCTCCAAGCTGCAAACCTTGCATTGTGGTTCGGCTTGTGGCTGAAACATGGTTGGTTTAAACTCCTTAGGTGGCTGAGAAAGTCAGGAGAGTCATTGTGAATAATGCTCAGTCCTTGGCATTTTAACCTTAAGTAGCAGCAGACATTGTTTGGCCACCAACTGTAGAGAACTAGCTGTGCTGGACTGCTTTCTGGTGCGTGAAACAGGGCGGTGTTGTTAAGTAACGTTTGCACTCAGCAAAACCCTTCCTTGAATAAATAAAGATTTTGCCAAAGGTATATTCACTTCTCACAAGGCTTTTGTCAAGTTCTCCGTGTTAAACCAGTTTAATGTGTCTTTGTCATTTGTTATGTAGTTGACAGATATCTGTTTAAGTGGTATAATATGGGCATAACATCAACTTAACTCGTGTTTCTGAAGAGCCGTCACTTCAACCTTGAGCCCTCCCAACATCAGGGAGACTTCTAAGTGTTTTTTTTTTTTTGAGACAAGAGAGTGAAACAGAGGGCAGAGAGGGAGGGAGAGAGTGAAGAGAGAAGTTGCTGGCCCACCCCTGTCACCGTCTCATGCATGTTTGATTTGATGTTCTTTGAGAAAGGAGTGCAGGGGACGTCACAATGGCCAAGTCCTGTTCCCATCCGTAGAGAGGCTGGGGCCCTTGAATCATAAATGACACCTGGCCTCACCAGGAACAATATGAGAGTCGGAGCCCGCACAGGAGGAACAAAATGTTCCCTCTATCCATCCATCTATTCGCCCACCGCTGCCGCCTGCACTCAAGACTTCTCACCATCGCAAGCAATTACCCTCACTTTTTTTTTTTTTTTTTTACTGCTGATGAAATCCTCACAGAGCCTGTCTCAGCTGTGTGTCTGTGTTGGTGAGGCGGAGAGAGAAAGGGGTAGCGATAGAGAGAAAAAGAGATAGTATGTGTCTGAGTGAGTGGCGTTGGCGTGTGTCTGTTTGGCTTGTAAATCCTGTTTAAGCTAAACAAACTCATTGTCCTCATCCTCCAACTGCGTGCTCTGTGTGTGATGTGTGTTTGCTTTCCCCCTCCCTCCTTTCTCCTCGTCTCTCTCCCTCTCCTTTTGAGTTGTAAGTACAGTCACTAATTAGTCCCCTCTCCCTCTTCATGCTGGGTCAGTGGGTTTACGGTTTCAGCACTGATCTGCTGTGTTTGCCTTGTCTCTCCTGATACCGGAGCATGCCTGCAAGCCAGTGCAGACTGCAGCCTCCTCCAAGAGGTCTTCACACCTTACACAGTGTCCCACATGGGTTCATTTGCCAGACAGCCACTCAGGACTGTGCTCGGGCTCGCTCTCATGCAGCTTGCCCGGCGCTTGAGTTTATGCCAGGTATCAGACTAACCAGTCCAGCAAAGAGCTGTGCCTGCTGGGTTGAGTCAATAAGTTAAAACCTGTTATGTTCTCAAACAACAACAATGCTTTTTGCAGAGGATTCCAGATTATATGAATTAGACACAGCAACTACACAGCATGTTGCAAATCTTTCTAGCTTATAGCATAGAATTAATCTTTTTCCAAAGATAATATGCCACATGCTGTATTTATAATATCATTTGTGCTATAAACAGTCTCTTGTCTAGTTGGCACTGTTGTCTCTGAGTGCATGGGGATGTTGATTTTCTGGTGGAGGTTGCGTGGGAAATGGAGAGTGATGGCAGAGATTCTCTGAAGGCGGTCGAAGTGTCTCCAACTTGGCCTCCAGGGATACATACTTCCTTGTTTTCCGACAAAGTAAATTAACAAGGATTTACTAATGCAAAAGGACAGGATTTATTCTTCGCCTGCTATGTCAGTTATGAGGGGGAGAGGGAGTCGTGCATTATCTGCTCTCAAATAATGCTAATTCTTACACATGCATAGAGTGCAAATGCTGAAATGTGGTAGATACCAAACAGCTTTCATTTTTCTTTGCAGAGGCACGTATTACATGCAAATAATAAAAAGTTTATTTTGCCAATGAGGATTTAGGGCAGGGGGAAGGGTGGACACTAGATGTTGATTTTTCACTTGTGTTTTCGGTCTGTTGATGAAGGAGAGCCCCACAAGTGATATTGGCGTATAATCTTGAGCTCCACTGCCCTACTAAGACTGCTTTCTTACTGCTTTTCGACATTGCTAAGTGACAGAAAAAGTCTATTACTCTGTGCAGTGTGTTTGCCCGCTTGGTGCCCTCCCCTTGGTTTTGACACTGGCGGTTGAGCCAGGCGCTTTCCCAGGGTTCTAAGGACTGACATCCCTTTCATTTTCCCGCCTGGGCGGCTCAGATAAAGGGGCATATTTTAAACCTCTGTGTGGATACACCAACTGTAAAGAGAGATGGGCTGGTGGGCCGGGGCTGAGCTACAGCATTAACTTCAGAGAGAGAGAGAGAGAGAGAGAGAGAGAGAGAGAGAGAGAAATAAAGAAGTCCGCTTTATTAAACAGTGATCTCAGCAATTTATAATATATGGTTTAAGCACTATAACTGGCTGCAGACCTGACTTTGCAAATATCACAAACATTATCTGCAATCGCACTGCAGATAACCCACCTCTCACATTTATCCCTGGTCTGTTACAGGGGCAATGTGTTTCACCACTTTTTTCTAATCTTCCCGTTACAAGTACGTCCTCCCAGCAAACCAAAGCCACGTTGGAAGCCATCGTTTATCATATCAGTAATGAGACCAGGCTAATCGTGTGTATTCCGGAGACAGCAATGATACACTGCTTTGCGCTTGCCAGGGATCAGCCTCTAAACAATGTTTATCATTGTCTCCCAGGGCTCTTTAATTATCTGGCAAACATTATTGACAAAACAGCAAGGGTCCCTCTGTTTTATGATTTTGAACGATGCTTACTATTCACAAATATGTGTGCTAGATTTTAAATTTTACATACTTAAGATTGCATTTGACAAAAAAAGATAGTATTAGATAGATTGTAGATAGATTGTATTAAAAAAATAATTTTAACTTAAACATGTTTTGATGGAAGTTTTTTGTGCATCTAGCATCCTTTATAGTATACATTTTGTAGAAAGAGATGAGTGACGAACACAAGGTGAGAGAGACATTTTTGCAGTTCCAAAAACACTGTTAAGTGTCTCTGTCTGTTAAGTGACAAGAAGAGGGATGGGCTGTACAGAAAATATGTTTAACTCGCTCCTCCATTTTTCTTGAATCATGCTGAATTACTTTGGTCCAGACTGAAAATATCTCAGTAACTCATGGTTACATTCATGGTTCCCAGATGATGAATCCTAAGGACTTTGGTGATTCTCTGACTTTTCTTCTACAGCCACCATGAGGTTGACTTCTGTGGTTTTGAGTGAAATATCTCTCAAGGCCTGTTGGATGGATTCCCATGGAATTTGCTGCACACATTCAAGCCTCCAGGATAAATTGTAATCAATTTGGTGATCCCCTGACTTTCATGTAGTCCCACCATCAGGTCAAAATTTTAATTTGTCCAATACTTTGGTTTGTGACCAAATACCTGCAAAACTAATGACATTTCTGTCAGCCTCAGCTGTACTTTGTGTTTATTGCTAATTAGCAAATGTTAGCATGTTAACATGCTAAACTAATGTGGTAAACATGGTATAAACATTATACCATCTTAAGTAACTAGCTAATTTTTCCTTTGAAAACTAAATTAGTTTCTTTTTTTGTGTTTTTTCAGTCAATTTTCAAGTAATAGGCTATCCAGTAAGTAGTAAGTAAAGTTGTAATGGAACTTGTTAAGAGCTCCTCTGTGTCTTCTCCTGTCCCAACAGCTTCCCATTACTTCAGATTATGTACATTAGCAGCATCTAATACAGTTATTACACATCTCAGCCATATTGCTCTCACAGCCATCCTATAACCTTTGCTTGGCTGCCCGGTGGGAGCTGAGTGGAAGCTGAATGGCATATGTTGACATTGTTAAAGATACACGTGAGGAGGTCACATGTTTCATGTCTGACTCATATATTTGGAGGAGTAGGGAGGAGTACCCACAACATCTTGAGGCCGTTGCTCAATATCCCGCTAATATGTGTGGCTACAGTCTGAATGGAGCAAGATGATGTCTCAATAACAACAGCAGACAGACATGGCTGTGAAATATGAATTCGGGCCAAACAGTATGTTACCTACCCCCACACATTTACACACGCACCCCCATCCTCTTCTCCTTGTCATGTCTCTGTAACCATGTCTCTCCGGATATCAAATCAACATGATTGTATAACAAGAGAGGAGGTGTGTCTCATTGATGTTTGCATGAAATCACCGTTGCTGTGTGTGTTTGTGTGTGTGTGTGCATGTTGCCATGCGTGTGAGAGCAAGAGAGAGGGAGATGGGGGTAGTAGCAGCAGTGGTGGCTTGGGCTGAGGTCCTGCCCTGATTTTCTCTGGAATTCCTTTGTTTTTGGAAGCCAGAAAGGGGGAAACTGAATCTGTGTAGCCCGAGGGTCTCTGCTCCTTGAGAATTCTCCGCACACATCTCTCTGCCGCCAGCCCTGATGGTTTTAGGGGTGGCTCTGTTTTCAAAGCTACAACAGCCAAGGTGTTTTTCACCTTCCAGAAAAAGGAGACCGGGGGTGAGGGGGTGGGGGGTGGGGGGGGGCGATGACTGAACCAGGCAAAGCGTCTCAGGCCTGGAGGGACTGATGCTACTCAAACATAAATTTGCTCCATATTTCAGGGCTACGGAAATGAAAGTCAAATGTAGATCCTGTCACTCAGGGCACAAAAGATACCTTTTCTATGAATATGGATGTAAAACACAAGCAGAAAAAGCACTTCTTTTATTAAAAAAGTAATAATAATGAAAAGTGTGGTGCAATGATTGCCTAATGTTTTCCATTTTTAACGATCCTCCTTTGCAGATTAAAGAAGTGTTTTTCATGGCCACTGGAAAGGCCAAGGCTGCTGTAGAAATGTTAGCTCCTTCTGCTAGCTGAAATTTTCACTTCACATTCATGGCTCATTAAATCTGATAAACCTTGGGTAATGGTGTTAAAATTGTACAAAGGTATCTCCATTTACTCCGTGCCGCAAGTTTTCCGTGACCAGATCCTTATCTGGGGGTCTGTCGCTTTAAGTAACTAACTTCCACAAAGCAGTGCTTTTCCCTCGCGTTTGAAGGGGGCTCGTGTTGAGCGAGGGGGGAATTGAATAGGCTTGTTGCCTGCCTCCATTGAGCCAGCCTCATTCTTTGCTGTACCCTGGAATGGGGGGGGGGCTCGAAAGAGGGGAGGTGACAGAGAAAAGGGGAATAGGAGAAGGGCTAGGAGGTCTGGTCATGTGAGCAATAATAGTGTTTGCGCTGGTCCCTTTCAGGCTGTCACAGTAAATCTGTTTGACTTGTCACTTTGTAAATCATTACGAAGGCTAAAAGCCTCTCTATTGGATTGTGGTGGAAGGGGGAGGCAGCAGGTTTCCTTTGTGCGTTCTTGACGATGATGATAATCAAGTTTGTTTCTGGCCATCCTGCTGTGAGGCTATAATTAGCTTCCTTCTTTGCTCTTCTCATCTTCTTTTTTGAGTGTTGCTCCTTAAAGCGGAAGTAGAGTGGGAGAGTCATTGTGCGGAGGTCATATGTTGAGTTTTATGTAGAGGCATCAATGGCTTCTGAACACTCTTCTTAAGTATTATCAGCCTTTCTACTGTAGATTCATACACAAGGCTTGCATTCTTTTCTGCCTCGTGCAGAAGTTCATTATTCAGTGTGTAAGAGTCTCCTGCCTGTGCTGAACTGATTTTGAAAAAGGTGTATGTGAGGACTCCTGTTCCTCCCCCAGGTCAGTCTGGGTGAGAGTCACAGCTTGAGGTGTGTCTAGACTTGTAGTGTCACTTTCTGATGAAACTGGTTGCTGTGTGACAGAAACATGACAGAGTAGATCTCGTCCCACCGAAGAAGTCTGCGTGGTGTGACGTCTGATTTCTGAGGGCAAACTCTTCTCACCCCCCTCCCCTCCTTCCGTTTTTCCTCTTCCTCTCTTGCCTCTGTTTTCTTTTCTCTCATGCCATCCATCTTCTCCTCTGTGCTCACCCTGTTCTCCCCCCCCCCCTTCTTTGGTGTGTGTGCCAGCAGCACTCATGACTGGAACAGAGCGCCAGGGCAGACATCTGTCGCACAGTGTCCCTGATCTGATCTGTGGCTCGAAGCATCGGGGTCATGAAGAGTAGCAGTCGCCAGTCCAGACACCGTGGGAGACAATCTGAGAGCTCTATCTCTGTGTTTTGGTCTCTATGTTTCTCTGTCTTTCTCATTAAAATTCTCATTGCACACAGCCGCACACACACCAGGGTATTAAGCTGTTTGTTGTCTCTATGTGGAGCGTCTGTCATTTGGACTGTGTCAAACTGGGCTGGCACTGTCCCATGTCTTCCTGATGAAGCTCTTTCTTAGACTCACAGGTGCAGAGAGCAGAGGGAAATGTCGGTTTTATCAGGCTGTTCGTCAGCTGCAACGATGTGCAGTTGATCTGAAAGGAGAATTTTGACAGTTAAACTGGATCTTTGTGCCTGGGGCAGTGCCATTAATGACAAAACCAATGACAGAATGAATAAAGGGGTGTTAATTGCGGCTGTTCGGTTGTGTTAGAGAGAGTGTAACTGTGGATTGACGTACACCGTGTCTGCCAAGTTTGATACTTCACATACCTTCTTGAGAGATTAACGGCGGTGTATTGATCCCACTCAGTGTTTTGACATTTATTGGTGTTGCAGTGGTAGCTTTTTCCTCAAAACAGGTGAGTTCATGCCAAGTAACAAGGCTGGTAAATGCTCAGCTCAGAAGGGAAAATATGTCATAATCAAAGGACCACACCAGTGCTTTTACATGTTGTAGCCCCTTAACTACAAATCACTGTATTCTACATGTACATACATTTTCTAACATTTTTAGATTGATTTCCTGCCTTTTAGGCGGCCATTTGTTCTGTTTGTTTCACTAAATTATGAACTCTAACTTGCAGAGACTTTAAACTTGATTGAGATAGCTAATCTATCACAGCACATAGTACTTAGTTGCCCTTAAGTTATGTAATCTAAACGTAGTTATGCAGTTGACAGCAGAGATTAATTCCTCCTGCTGGTGCATTTGAAGATGCTACAGCATCTGAGATTTGAGAGCTACCTTTTATAAAGCAAGAAACAACTAAATTCACATGCTCCTCGTCACATCCATGTTTACTCACTTGCCATTCTGATTTGATTTTCTGACAACACAGCTTGTCAGTGCAATGCTTTTCAGCATTCGACTGTCAGCTCTCAGATGTTGGAGAGTTTTGAAAATGGTCCCTGCAACTGAAATACCACACAACTGTAGAGCAACTTTGATTTAAAAAAAAAAAAAAAAAAAAAAAAAAAAAAAAAAAAGGGATAAAGGTTACAGTAACTGTGATGGATTGTCTATCTTAAATAAGTCTTTACTCTCTCTAAGTTGATTTTCAAGTTGAATTGATGGGCACCAAAGTATGAAGTATGTCTTGTGGTTAAGGGGCTTAAATATGCAAAACCACTAACCTGATAATCAGACTGACTTGCCATTTTGTTTTCACTTCATTATTCCGTATGACGTCATATTCATGTTAGCTGTTTTCTGTCTATTTTGCCTTAACCAATCAGCAGTGACTGGACATCTCGTTGACATATATTTTCAGTCAGCACCACAGTGGTTAGTGGTTGCTGGGAGCAGTTAACGTAACCCATATCATGTTGACTTAAGAAATTAGCAGATTTAAGAGTTGTAATTTAAGGCGATTTACAACAACCTGTGCAGCTGCATCAAACTCATTCACGCTTGTTGTCATTTTAATGCCCATTTTCTGTCACTATTTTTCTGGCTCTGGCACAGAAAGATGACATCCCCATTCTTATTACAAGCTCTGATTGGCTCTGTTGTCAGCTGTCAATGAGCACAACACCTTTGAATCTCTGAAAAAATCTGAGATGTGGGCAGCGATTCTGAGGTCTGGAACCATGCTACAAAACCAATGGTATGGTCCTTTAAGATAGAGCAGTAGACCCATTTGATTAACTCAAAGCCTCAGGAATACTCAGCTTTACAAAGCTCCCGAGTCACTGAATCTGAAGCTGCTTTGATTCAGCGTGTCTCATGTGAGTCAGGAGAGTCACAAAGTAAAAGGCTAGCATGTGTGACAAGCAGATTAGTCCCCTTTATGACGCCTGTCCTCTTTCAAAGTGAATATCTCAACATCTTGTTTACTTAGTATAAATCCCTGAGATGGAAATCAGGCGGAGATTAGATAAATGGCAGACACTGCTGTTATCTTTTGAAAGATAATTGACCTGTGACACTTAGTTGGCAGAACCCCAAGCCCATGATGGCTCCATGATCTGAATGCCAGTGCTTTTTCAAGTGCAGATAACAGTAAGATTTGAAATGACTATTTACATATGGTCATTACAAAGAGGTTATTCTATGTGAGTTAATATACTGTATATTGTCATGGTATAGACCATTCAGTAGCACTGCTGCACTGGTTTAAGATTCGAATGACTCATATGACCAGACAAACTCGTGGCCAATGTACACTTTAAAGACATTTAAAAAACTAGCTACGCTGCACATTTCAGATAACATTCACTAAGCAAATATTAGCTGGCTGGCTCTGTGCATTAATTCTGTTCACTTACAGTACCACAGCCAAGGCTCACAGTATGCTTACTCTGGATAAATCACTCTTTAATAGGTTCATGTTTGTGCTCAATAACACACATTCACCTTGATGTATCTTATTTTGCACTGTAATAATGTATCTCATTACATCAGTGACTGCACATCTCCTACACAGATACCTTTTTATAGCTTTTATATGTTCTTTTTTTTTTTTAAACATTAACTACCAGTTATATTCTTTATGATTAATCTGTTGATTTTTGATGAACTGATTAATCATTTTATCGAAAAAGTGTCAGAAAATACAATTTCCCAGAGCCCAAAGGTATGTCTTCAAGTTGCTTGTTTTGTCCAAAACCCAAAGATCTTCAGAGAAAAGCAGCAAATTCTCATATTTGAAAAGTTGAAACCAGCGAATGTTGTCCATTTTTATTCATGCTAGTGGCATGGCTCTAGGGATGGCAATCTTGGACTGTCGGTCAGTCCACCACTTTGGTCCAGACTGAAATATTTCAACAACTATGGGATGGATTGACATTCTGTAGACATTCATGGTCCCAAGAGGATGAAACCTACTGACTTTGGTGATCCTCTGACTCTCCTCTAGCACCACCATGAGGTTGACATTTGTGGTTCAGGGTGAAATGTTTGCAATATTAGTTTGTACACACATAAGTTTCTCTTTCAGGATGACGTGTATTAACTTTGGTGATGCCTTAACTTTTCCTCTATTGTCGTCATCATCAGGTCAAAATTTCAATTTCCAATACTTTGGTTTATGACCAAATATCTGCAAAACTAATGACATTCCCATTAGCTTCAGTTGTACTTTGTGTTGTGTGCTAATCAGCAAATGTTGGCTTGCTAACACGCTAAAATAAGGTGGTAAACATGCTAAACATCAGCATTTTACTGTTGTTATTGTGAGTATGTTAGCATGCTGACGTTAGCATTTAGCTCAAAGCACTGCTGTGCCAAAGTACAGCCTCACAGAGCCACTAGCATGGCTGTAGACTCTTAGTCTTGTTGCTTGATGAATGACTGGATTATTTAAGTCATTGTCAATACATTTTCTGTCAGTTGATTAATCCATTAAGCAGCTGATCATTTCAGTCCTATATGTAAGCATGTCTCTGTCAATGTTTAAATAAAAGCAGAACCCTGTGTCATAAATCTAGATGCTTCATGCTCAATTTTGCACCTGAACTCTTCAAGCTAGAAGTTTCTCCAACAGAATCCTCTTAGTGTCCTCTCTGTGCGCCTGTTATGCAGCAGCCTGGAAAAGGTTTTACTGATGACAGGCAAGGTCGGGCCAGTGAAACGGGACAGTGCGAGTGTGTGTGGAGTGGGGGGTGGGTGGGAGAGAAAGGGGGATGGAGGGGGAGTGGCAGAAGGAGAAAGGGAGGGATAGAAAGTGAAAGAGTGCCACTGCAGCTCTCCTGGTGTCCCACCCGCTACTCAGCTGCAGCTACAAATCAAACAGAACCCAGTCGTTGCTGGCACTGCGCCATGACACTGATCACTAGCACACAGAACACTGTCAAAACCATCTTGATGGGTAATTAGGAATACTCTATCATTTCTGCTATGACTTAGTGGCGGCAATCATGTAGTCTGGTGTGTTTGTGATGTGTATGTGGCATTTGAGACTGTGGGATTGTTGGAGAAGATGCTGAAGTCATGTAAGTACATTTTACACAATGTAACCCCAGCTGGGTGGTGAACTTTGTGATAGACGGATTTTGGCTGATCCCTTAAAGTCAGTCCAAAGCACTAAACTCTAGCTGACTCTGGTGTGTGTGTGCGTGCGTGTGTGCGTGCGTGCGTATGTTCATCTTTACGTGCACATAGAGTGCTGTGTGTAACCTTGTAGTTGTTTTAAAGGGTGCGTGTTACAGCTCTTTGTGAGTGTCGCTGATGCACATCGTGTCCCGTATGACTTTGACCAGGCAGGCCTTGCAGCTTTACAGAGCAGAGCGAACCGGATAGATAGATCGAGCTTTAAACAGCTCTGCATGTATACGGCAAAGAGAGAAGAAAGTAAAAACGCTGGTTGGCAGGCTGTTTCCCCCTGTGATTTAAACATTTAGAATTTTCCCATTAACCCTCATCACTCACAAGAAGACCTCAGCTAAAATGCCTACTTTTACACTTACGCTGTGAACAATTTTGCAATTTCTGCTGTTATTATCCTAATTTGCGCAAGTGAAAATGAGAGAAAGGGAGAGGACATTGCGTGCCCTTTTTGATTAAGTGGGATGTTTGAATGTGGGCCCTCCACCTTCAAGAGAGATTTGATACTTGAGGGGTTGAAGTGTTTTTGATGGAAACTCCATTAATGATTGATAACGGGAGGAGAGCGGTTAAAAATCTCCCTGCTCCAGCCCCATCAATTATTAAAAGCTCTCTCCTTGCATTTTGGTGGCACATAAAATATCAGTCACCATCTTGAAATCTTGAGTTGATAATATCTGTCAAAGGAATTAGGGCTTTGTATTGATTTCTTAAATCTCTCCTCATCCGGGGCCTGTATGTTGTGCATTTCAAAGGCGATGTTTGCAACAGATATCAACAATGAGCATCGGTTTGTTGCTGTTATCTGCTCTCATTGAAGGAAAGTGTTTCTAGACTTTGTGTGCCACACAATATCTAATTTAATAGCTAGAATGATTCAGCCCGCGTTTATGGTGAGAATCTCACACACACGCCACATGTCGAATATGTTTTTGACGGACTGAGTGGATGTTTGAAGTGATGCTGGAGATTCGTGTCAGCCAGTGTGTGAGTGCGTGTCAGTGCAGCAGTAGAAGTTCTGTGGAGCTGAGTTCTGATTTGAGCTGCATCGAGACGAGCTGACAGGCCCGCAAGCTTCTCTGTGTCATCGCCAAGGTTCCCATCAGCCCTTGCAGAGGGAATTCTCTCAGAGAGCACTGCTGTACTTCCACACAGGAGACCCCGATTAAGTCTTTATTCCGCATGTGGCAACCACAGAGCAGAGCGTTTGGCCACTCTGCTCAAAGTGCTCCAAGGCTGCTTCAAGGCACATGAGAGTAGTTGTTTTCACAACGCTTCAGTTGGTTGTGGAGCCTTTCTGAAAGTAATGATTATTGGCTCACATAAGGGCAGAAAATGACTGGTAGCTCTTCTATTGAACGATGCTGCTCTTTTTTTTTGTCATCTGAGTGACACCCTCATTTACTGGTGTCAATATTCGAGTGATTCATTGACTACAAATAGAGTCCTTCGGCACCGTGTCTGCATTGTTTTGTACCTTTCATTAACAACAACCTCAGTCTCTTAAGATGAGCTGAGAAAAATGCTCCTGGAGATATGAAAAGTATATCAAGCTGAAAGGATGTAAAGATAAAGATGAACGGTGACAGTAACTGAAAAGTAACAATAATAATATATAATATAGTGATGGCTGTCCTTATCTGCACCCCGATCTGTGTGTCTCATCATAGCAGCGAGGCGCCGTGTGCTGCCCATCTTGTGTCAACAGTGGTGTATTTACATAAGCTGTTTCCCATCGGCCACAGCTTCTGTCCTGAGAGCACCAGGAGCTGCGTTGGTGAGGCGGTGTGATTAGATTTACAGATGGAGATTAATGTGAGCAGAGGTAATAGCACAAAGGCATAAATCACAAAGAAGAGGCTGGAAGCACTGTGGTTGACCTTTTGAATGGTGATAATGATGCTGGAGTCAGATACGCTCCTACTGGGGCTGCAGAGCCAGTGTGCCTGAGTTTAGACAACACTGTCATAAATGCAAAATGCACCTGTGTCTGTTTGGGGGGTTAATAGGTGGGAGGGGGTCAACACTGGAGAGCATTTAGATGAAAGCGACAGCATGTATGAAACTGTCAGAGCATTACATGCTACAAAGTGAGGGAAATGAGTAAACGCACACAGTCTGTACACACACACACACACACACACACACACACACACAGAGCCACAGGCTGATACCTGGCACTCAGCCTCTTTCTTTAAGTGGGAAGTGAAACCTGTCTGTCTGTTTGTCCGTTTTCCTGTCTGTCCTTGCACCGCAGAGCATCAGCAGGGTTATTAGAAGAGCCCTATGGCTGCCACTGATAAGGCCTGTATGGGTGCCACAACTGACAGCGCTGCCTGCCTGCGTGGCAAACACAAGTGGCCTGGCCGGGGGATTACTGCCTGCTGCCATTTCTGCTGATGCCTTTCTTTATGTTATCCTCTCCAGTCACATGTGCTGCATCTGAATAACTTGGCTGATGTTGTAGAAATGGAACTCCTCGAAATCCCCACCTGCATACAAATGAAGGCGCACGGACGAAAGGCTCACACGCACACACTCACATAACGCACATTTAGACTTTCTTGGTTTATTAGTCTCCCTGTTTCCCTCTCCTTTTCTTTCCTCCTGCTAGTGGCCACAACTGGTTATTTACATGCTCTGTCACTTATTGGGAGGAGTGATGCTGATGGGTTAGGAGGCTTACTAATCCACTCTGCTGCTGTCATTAGAGAGAAGCAAACAGACTATTACCACCTCCTCCTCCTCTTTCTGCTCATCATAAGCCTGCCTGTATCTCTCACACACACACACACACACACACACACACACACACACACACACACACACACACACACACACACACACACACACACACACGCACACACACGCACACACACACACACACGCTTGTGCGCACACACAGCTGTGATGTAGAGTGCCTCTTGTTTCTTTAGCGCTACTGAGTGGAGCCCTGCTTTGGTAATTGATCCTGTTTGGTACATGGGGAGAGGAGAGGGGGGGGGGCCCTAAGTAAGTGTTGTCAGTTTACTGCATTAATTTTTCAACCATGGCCAGTGAGGCTGGAGGGATGGAGGAGGGGCCCACCGCAGAGCTCGCTCAGTGGAACCACGTTGTACCTAATGCTGCTGCTGCTTTGTCTGTCTACACTTCCTTTGCTGTTCATTGGTGCTCATTCTAAAATAAGTTTCTCTCTGTGAGACTCAATTATGATTCAACTGTTTCATCTACTCAGTCTCAGCCTCCTGCTGATGACATATTTGTTTTCTTCTGTCTCTTCTTCTTCTGTGGCTCAAAAATAGCCTTCTGGTGGTTGTGTGACTTGTGCCTCTTTGTCTGGGTGTTTGTGCCTTCTCATGGTGTACAGTATGTGCAGCTGATAAGACAGACCTTACTCTGTGCTTTTTGATCCCAGCTCTGGGCTCTGGTCGATGACTCACTGATGATGTCACCAAGCTGAGAAGGAGGACTGAGCAGAAAGGAAGCATAAAGGCTCAGTTTTTGCCTGCTGCTTGCTGTAGTAGAAATTGCTATTATTACTTCTGTGTTCTTCACAGTTCTCCCCCCGTGTTCTTTCCATGTCAAAAAACTCCTGGCCTATTGTTAGTACCAATGTTTTCACAATGCTGGAAAGGATACTGCTGAGTGATTTCTATGTCCGTCAGAGCCATGTTAGCGAACACTTCCATGAGTCATTAAGAGGTGCTCACAGCCACAGAGGACGTCACTGCTGACATTTGATGCAGATGTGAGTCATAATTTCTTGCTTTTATTTAATACTTCCTAAGCAATTTGTGTGGAACACATTTCATTTAGCATCTCTAATGCTTGTCTTATGCTGGTAGATGTAAAGTAGCCGCGCACCAGCTCACTGCTCCTCACAGATGTCATGCAAAGTATCTAAAAATGCTTTGTGATGATGCAGTATGTAAAGCACATTGTGGGAGAGAACCGCCTGGAGGCTATGTAGGAGTTGAGTCATCATCACTGCAGTTAAACTGGCAGTACAGCGACCAGGAACCAGGAAGTTCCTAAGTCCTAAGTAGTCAGGATGGGTCACATGCAGCAGACAGATCTTCCCTCGGGGATTAATAAACTCTAACTTCTCTTTACTTAGCAAACACTACACTTTCACACTAATGCGGATCGATCTGTAAATCTGTCTCAAAAGCTTTCTGTCCACACTAGCACACACTAGCATACATTTCAGATTGTTTTCTAAAAGTTTGGCACCTTTGCAGTTTAGAGCTAGACTGATAAATGGGCCCAGGGCATGTTGGCCGCTTAGTAATAACAAATTGCTGTAGAGACGTGCCAGATATATGTTAGGCTAATTTAGAAACTGTGTCTACATGTCATAGTTTGAACTGTAAAATGGCAGTTCTTTAGAAAAACTAATTTAAGGTGTCTATCAAAAATGTTTGTTAATGTTATGTGTTTATGTTAAAAAATCTATTGATAGATCATAATCAGATTTTTTTATATTGACTTCATCTGCAAATTCAATATCAGTTGGGCTACAGTGTTGTCTGACAGTAGAAACATATGCCAATTAAATATACGTGTATTGTGTGATTGGCTATATTTACCACAAAATAAGCATCACAGGGTGTGATGTGAATGTTGAGACATAACCATGTTCGCCATTTTTGTGAAAGTATTATGAAAGCTCTGCCACTTGGCTAACCAGTTTTTTCTTTTTTTTTAAGTAAACACTTTGAAGCATTTGGAAAAGATCTATATACTGTGGCAAAAAAGCTAGCTTTGTGTGAATAAAACAGAGAGAAAAATAAGTGGACCTGGGCTAAAACACCATAGAAAAGACAAGACTTTTCTAAGGAAAATGATGTATCAACAAAGTAATGACTTTGTAGGCTAATATCGCTCAGCTAGTTCTGTGAAATGTATTGTGTGTATTTTACCCTCTAAACCTGACTATTAAACCTCAACATGGCAGCATACCAAACATTATAAAAGGTAGGGCCAGGCCAGAGTGTGATTTACAGCATTTATCAGGTCACGCAGGTGAGGGTCCTTCTTTTACCGCCCTTTGTTTTGTCCCATCTAACAGGTGTGTTTTCTCTCTCAGGTCTGATTCCTCTCTGCCACCCGCCCCCTCTATCCTCTCACCCTCCTGCCAGTTTAGCTAGCCAGGACAGGCCTTCTTCCACTCCAAAACCATGATTGCATTCTTGAGCTATTCCACCCCCTCCTTCAGAACAAGAGCCCTCCGCATCTCTCTCCCTTTCAAGTAGAGCCTGCCGGCCGCGTTTCCCCTTTGAAGATGTAATCTTGGAAAACACAGAGACATCTCCAGGATTATCTTAAATGTCTTCAGTATGTCAACAGCCTAGCCCTGTTGCAGAGCAACGCAGGCTGTTTAAGGGGTCGGTTGTGATGACAGCCAAGGAAAATGCCGCACCGCAGAGGTAATCACAGGGTCAACCCCGCTGACTCCATTCAGGGCCATACTCCCACTGTTAAAACTGAATGATAACAGACGCAATGAAATTATGTATTTCCCCATGTGGCAAGGCTGTGCTTACAATTAAAGGTAATAGCAGGCAGCGGAGCGCTCAATAACAGATGGTGTTGGTAGGTGAGGTTCATTTATGTCATGGCATTTTCCAAAATGTTATGAAAATCTGAATGGTGCTACATCTTAACTAAGCATACACAATAAGATGAGAAGCATCATTGAGTAGTTACAAGAGGGAGAGTTACTATACACCAAATTAGAGGCACATAAGTGGGCGCTACTTGAGAAGGATCTTGACTTTGTAATCATATCAGATGTTATCGGGAGGAGATTTTAGGAAGGGTAAGTGCTCGGAAACTAAATCAGAGAGAAGCTGCCTAGGGAACATGTTGTTATCATAATTACCTGCTGAGCGATGACTGCAGAACCGGTGTTGATGTTGACGCCGAACTGCCCTCTTCTCTCTCCGATGAGGCTGTCTTGTGTGGGCTGCTGCCTTCGACACATCTCTTTGTGCTCTGTTCTATGTGTGTTTTCTTTCTGTCTTTTTATTTTTTCCCCCCTCTTTTCAGCCAGGAACACAGACTACAGGCCAAAAACGCAAATATTGTTTTGGTGAGATCTGGCTCGGAGATTCAGGACGGACTTGCGTCAGTGTGAACTTGCAGGTGCTGGCAGGCTCCGGGGTGGCTCCTGGGAGCCGAAGCAAACCGGAGACCTCATCTTCTCCGTTTCAAACAACAACCTGCTCCTGCTGGTGCGCAGGGCCTGCCCGCATGGGTTTTTTATTACAAATGATCTGTTTGAATGAAATGCAGCCCCAGCCTCCTCACTGCTGGCATTTAAATGGGAGGAAATAACAGATGATGATATCAGAGTGGGAGAGAGTGAAGGAGAGGCTGAGACCACTCAAGGAGGAGAAACACTTGACCTGTTTGTTTTGGGAAAATGGTATTCCTCTGCTAATTTCCTCTTGATAAGTATCTGACAGCTCCTAGTAAAGTGTTTTATCTTGGCTAGAGGGAAATGGTTTCTCTCACTCACAGCGCCGATCGATTTCATAGACACTGCTGCTTTAAATTGTATTATCTGGTTTTTAGAGTTCCTCTATTTGCATAGAGGTAATCAATTACATATATTAGCCTACTGCTTTTAGCTTAACATGGACTTTCTCCTGCCTTCTCTCCCTCCCGCTTGCTTCTCCTTACCTTTCCAGATGCTGCTGCAAATTCTCGCTCTTTCCTCTTCCACCTAACATCATTGACTGCTGTTTGCCGTGTTGGGGGGCATTGATTTTTACTGCTCTGCCTCTCTCTCTGGTTTAACAGTTGATGAGTTGTGTTAAGACACCCAGGGACGGCCCTGCCTGTTTTAAGGAGATGAGGTCGGCTTTTATAGCTCTCCTG
Source organism: Siniperca chuatsi (assembly GCF_020085105.1). Classification (NCBI taxonomy): domain Eukaryota; kingdom Metazoa; phylum Chordata; class Actinopteri; order Centrarchiformes; family Sinipercidae; genus Siniperca; species Siniperca chuatsi. Next base: position 16,396,385 of record NC_058052.1, read on the forward strand.
CTTCCTCAGACTTGGATAAGATGTGTGTGTGTGTGTGTGTGTGTGTGTGTGTGTGTGTGTCTATATGTGAGTATGCGCACGTGTGAGTGAGTCTGTCTGTATGAGTTGAGCAGCCGCTTGAGACTAGGATTCCCCCCAGGAAGCTAAAGTAAACGTTGTGGTGTTAAAGGCTTTTAACAGGCAAACTTGGGCTTTGTCATCTGCAGCATTTGAATCACTGTAAAGACTTTGTGCAGAAAATTGGTTTACCTCAGTCAATGAGCAGCCACATCATCAGATACGATTACCAGGATTGTTTAGAGAGTAATACCAAGCACGATTATGAAACAGGAGACGACTGGCTCGAGTGGAGAGTTGACGCAGAGTTTAGATTCAAAGGTGACAGGAATTTTTAGTCTCTCAGAGGCACCTATAACCCCCCCCCCACACACACACACACACTCAGAAGTCATAGATACAGACACAAACCTCATTTAACACGATTAGTTTCTTTGAGGATTTTACCGCAGCCTCTTATATCCGGGATGAAAGAGTTCACACTTCTGACAGGGAAAAAAAAAACCTGGAGTCTGCAGAAGCTAGTACGAAGCACTCAGCTTTTCGCTGCAATATTCACCACATTATTAAGGAACACATTGCTTTGTGCTGTGTTGCTCTCAACACCATCTGTAGTGTGCTGCTCAAGTGGTAGCAATTTTCTTGTAGTCTCGTGTCTCTCATGCAGTATTACAAGTGAAACTCGATTGCAGATCTCCGCTCGATGTTCTAGTGCATTTAGTTTCTCATAAACGTTTGCATTCTTCAGTGATTGCTCCCCGACAGTTTCCAATATGCAGAAATGCACTACCATCTTAGTATTTAGCTCTCTCTCTATTTAGCCTGATGTCATTTCAGAGAAAGAACATTTGCCCAGTATTGCACTTAAACTGGAATCCAGTCTAATCTCTGCTGTAATAAAACCATGTTGTTGTTTTTTTTTTTTACCAACCTTAAGGAAGCTAAACATAGCTGTCTTGTATGGTTGCTAAATGACGTCACCTTGAAAAAAATATGTAATGGAGTGAATAAAACCGTTGAACATCAATTTTAATATAACAATAGAATTTTTTGAACTATGGCCAACTTGTGATATTATAATCTTTCTCTTAAACCCATAACCTTTACACACTCGCTGCACACACGGTTTTAAGAGGGTCCATTGGTGCGTGTTATAGCTGGGTAATATCAACCTAATAGGCTTACCTGTCAGCACTGTACGGGACATAGACCCTGTAAATCACATTTGTCTGCGACACCTGCTCGCCTCCTTGTGTATTTATGGGTTTCTCCTCCGCCCTGTCCTCTTCTTTTTGGCCTCAGTCCCAAATCAACCCCCTCTTCCCACAGTATGTTCTTCAGTATGCTCCCTTCTTCTCATGGTTTAAATTAATGAGCAGGTGTTAAGATGAATGGGGGGCCCCATTCCGTCCATGCACACCTCCTGTTTAAACCATCCATGTATTGTTTTCCAAATATCAATAGGAGATATTGTAGGTTTAGTCTTGAGAAGAAAATAATTTTTGTCACTTTGTCAACTTTCATATTTTAGTCCATGTTTTTTCATTTTAAACAATAAGTGCGAACACCTTGATTTTATCATAACTTCAGCAAAGTTCTGCCATGTGGAAATCCACTCAGTGTGGATCTTGATTTTGATCAAACATGGTGTTTTCAAAAGATAAACTGCACCCAAGGTGTAAACAGACAAAGATGTACTAAAACAATTCACTGGTATATTTGTTGTAGTTCCTTCCAGTAGTACTGATATCAAATCACTTCTGCTTTCCCATATTTTTTTGTAAATGGCTGCGTCCCACTGGCCAAAATTTCTTCGATTCTGATAAGTGCCAAGATATACTGTATCTCTTGGAAAATGGCCACGAGGCAGCTTGTTTGCACCAGTGGTAGAGATTGTAAGTGATGAAACATTGGAAGAGAAAGGAGAGTGGTGTGTCTTCCTAGGGAGCCGTCTTTGCCAGAAAACCTTAAGATAAAGACTGGAATGTATTGTTAGTCTCTGTTGTCGTATGCATTTTCATGTCATGTTTTTCCATCAAGAGTAATGTAAAGTCTTTGTTTTCAGATATCCATTTTATTTCATCTTAAATGAAAATTCTTAAATGATAGTAAGATAATAATAATAAATGACAGGGTAGTTTTTATTTTTTATATCCATTTTACTTTTCTATTAAAATGGTGTAAATACTGGTGTTAGGGAGAGTGTGTGAATGTGCCTGTTGCTGTGTTGTATTATAGGTTGTTTCTAGCCTTAATGTTGCTAGGTTAGTGACTTTGTGTTATGTGTCAAGTTAGAAGATGGTGAACCCAAAGGGACAGGGACAAAACATGCTACCATTAGCTAACAGTCACAGAAAACTTGATACTTTATTTTTGATGGTTAATTTGTTTTATTGACTTACTGTTACTTACTTTTCTTAATTAAACCTGCATTCATTGATTTTTTTTTTTATGGCTACTTGGGGCTAGGACAACCAGCTGTAAACACAACACTGACATATTATCATTTTATAAAGTTGTTGTAGCGAACGTATTAACAAATCCAGTAGACATGCAGCAACATTAGCATTCATTTGGAGTCGTGTTTGTGCCACCTGGCAAAAATCCAATATTCACTCTCTTTTTAGCTCTGTTTTTGGTCTTGTCCAACTCCACAGCCATGCTAGTGGCTCTGTGAGGCTGTACTTAGGCACAGCAGTGCTTTGAGCTCAATGCTAACATCAGCATGCTGACTTGCTCACAGTGACAATGTTAAGATGCTGATGTTTAGCGAGTAGTATTAACCTGATTCACCATCTTAGTTTAGTTTGTTAACAGGCATTAACATTTGCTTATTTGTCCAATACTTTAGTTTATGACCAAATACCTGTAAAACTAATAGCATTCCCATCAACCTCAGCTGTACTTTGTGTTTGGTGCTAACACAAAGTACAGTGGAGGTTGATGGGAATGCTATTAGTTTTACAAGTATTTGGTCATAAACTAAAGTATTGGACTAATTGAATTTTTGACCTGATGATGGCACTAACACTGCTAGCATGGCTAAAAAAGGTTTTGCAAAGGGAGAGGGGTTAGTTTTAAAATCAGGATTGTGTAATATGCAGGCTAATATGGTATTTCATCACAGTTTTAGTAATGAAACTTACACCAATCAAAGTGAAGTGCATTGCAGATGTCTAGACACAGAATGGCTGGTAGGCTAATCCCAAAACCTGTGTGTGTGTGTGTTCTGGGCCTACACTGGATTTGTATCAGCCTGTAAAGGGTGCAGCGAAGCAGTGAGGAGAGACTAAGAGAGGTGTATTAAGGCAGTAATTCTCAATGCTGTGTGTGTAATGGACTCAGGATGAGGGCTGACCAAGAGCCAGGCTGCTGATAACCTTTAGGAAGGACATTGTTCCTGTGCAGTGGGGGGCAGGGTTACGTGTGTGTGTGTGTGTGGGGGGGTATACACGGGACTGCTGCAGTATACAGTCACGGCAGTGTGATAGGTGGTGCAGTTGTTCATTGGTTCATTGGCTTTCCGGCAGGGTTAGGAGGTAGAGTAAATGGGGCAGTATAGCAAACTCCCTCATGGCTTCCTGCATACATTTTTCAACAACAGGGTGTATTTCTTTGTGATCCATTTGTCCTCTGTCTGAACCAGGTTCTCCCTGGCATTCCATTAAAAGAAATTTAACAGTCTTTTCTTCTGTCTTGCTTCCCCTCAGATCACCGCTTAAGGAGGGGTCAGTGAGGGACCGTGCGTGAGGAATACATGAAGGGCAGGGTGGGGGAGGGTGCGGCGACCACAGCAGCAGTACCACCAAGGTCAAAGTTCACACAGGTAAACAGATTTTTCTTTTTATCCACAGCTTGGTGATTGTGCACGCTCTTTGGTTCAGTCCTGGCAGTCCTGGCTTCTTTTTTTCCCCGACACGGAGCAGACTTGGCACGCAAAGGCGAAGTGAGGGAGTAATGTGGCTGGTTTTGATTGGACCCTCCTGGGCTGGGGGCTGGGGAGGAACTGGGAACTGAGCAGTCTGCAGCTGCTGTTTATGAGGAGCTGTGCAGGATCTTGTTTGGCTCTGTCTAAAAAACCCAGCCAGTCCCCGCCGAGAAGCCCATGGCCAGTATCAATACTTGGAGAATAGAGCAAAACCATTTCCAAAAAACTCACATTTTCTTTTTTTTACAGTGGGCAGATGTAAGACTAGGGAATGGGGTAATAGATTCATAGGTTAATGCAGATTTCCAGTGACCCCTATTTCTAACCTTAATCTTAAACCTGAATTAACTATAGGCTGCTCTTTTTCTGGCATTTTGTTGGTTCTTAGTAGAGTTTTAGGTGGCATATTGTAATAATTTCATATTAAATTGAATATCAGCACAGCACTATCCCAGTGAAACATGATACTTTGAAGAGTTTAATGTGAGCTTATTGTGGTTCAAATTCAATGATCTAGTTCATGTGCACTTAAAATGTTTCTCATGGTCCTGAACCAGAAAAGTTAGTTATTTTTAAAGTAGGTCCAGAGTGATGCAAAACTCTGCCACCTATCTGACCAATTTTACACTCTCTTTTTGCCTTTCCCCATTTTTATTTTTGCTACCAGGGATTAAGGAGGATTGGGGGGTTTTGGAGGGTGGGTGGAGGCAGATCCAGGAAGCAAATGGATAAATAAAGTGCTGGTTAATCTTCCTAAGGGCAATGTGTATGAACGCTGAGCAATGGCACCACCCAGAGAACATCTGCCTCGCATACAAACACACACATGCACATGTATATGCAGGCAGACAGACACAGATACTGTACACACATGCGCGACTAACAGGGATCAGCCAAGCGATAAGCACACAGACATCAGAGCAGAGAAAGCGACAGGTTTAACACACATACACACACAAATACACACGAGCCGACCATCGGCTGAGTGACAAGTAATGCACAGTGAAAGAAAGAGAGATGCTGCCAGCTGACAGAACAGAGCTGCAGAATGTGACAGCACACGACTGCAGACACATGAAAGTATAGGAAGACAAGTTTTGCTGCATTTCTCTGCTGCAGTCGTACTGTATTTGTCTCGCCTGGTATCCATGGACTCATGTCTGTTCCTTTTTTCTCCTACTCTCACATTAACACATACACAGCACACCAACAGTTGATCAAACAACTGTGCAATTGAGGCAGAATTTGGTCAGCCAGCCAGCCAGGATGAGTAATGTAGAGCTCCTCTGGCTTAATTTGTTTAGAAAGCCTATCATCGCTGCAAACATGTTACAGACTGTTGCCGTTTACAGAGGAGTATTTTCCTCTGCAGCTTTAATTGGATGCATTTTTAATGTTAGCACCACATAGTGTGACCACTGTTGACACTGAACACTGTGGCCCTTGTGAGGCGATGGAGTTGAAATTGAGGAGAGAGGAAGAGCGTGTATGTCTGAGTGTGTAATGGTTGGGTGGATTCCTTCAGTGTGTTGTGGTGCGCCCCCCCTCAAAAATGTAACTACACTTCGGAGCTACGGCGACTATGTAGATACCACTTGCTGTAGGGCTGGGAGATATGGCTTATAAATAATATCTCAATATTTTTAAGCTATGCCACAATATACATCTCGATATTTTCCCATTTTCTCCAAAATACCATACCGTAAATTCTCGAATAGTGGCAGAGGTCTTTATTTCTCTTACCTGCAGAGGCCAGAGGAAACCAGGCCTATATTTTGAAGCAGGCTTAGAGACAGGTCTTTATTTCTAATTCTCTCTGTTTGATAGTTTATTTGATTATGTTTTAGTATGAAGTCTCCTTGTTTTCTGATCTGCTCCCATTTTGCCGTGTTAGTTCCTGCATTGTGCTGTTAATTCATTTCAATTAAATTTTATTTATATAACGCCAATTTATAACAGTTATAAAGTTATCTCATTACACTTTTCATATAGAGCAGGTCTAGACTGTACTCTTCATAATATACCATTACCATTGTTAATACCAACAATGCAGTTTTTTAAATATATTTTAATCATTTCCAGAAAAGTGATTAGATATCTACAACATCTATGTAAATAAGTAATTGCACCCTTATATTGATTTAATAGCTTATTTCATTGGCTTTAGGAGTGATAAGTGAAAACAAATAGCACCTATTATTTGGTATCTGACATTTATTCAGAGAGACTAGAAGGTTTTTGAGCATGAACCACTTCATCATTTCGACTAGGAGCATGACTTTGACAAGGCCACTCCAAAAACACTTTTCTAGGAATAAAATAATAAAAGCCACGATACTAAGCTTTACTATATACACAAATCTTGGTTGACCTGACAGTGATTCATCTTTTCTGACGCATTAAAATATTGGTGTCCAGGACACCGAGTTTACTACTGTCAGACGCTCACCCATTCTCTGTCTCTCTCTCACTCTCTCTCTCACACACTCACTCACTCACTCACTCACTCACTCACAGTTCAGTTCTGGGGCAACAGAGACGACCTCACTCGCGGCTGCTTTCAACGTATGAGTGGCTGAAAAAGGCAATAAATCTGCAGCACAAGCAAAATCAATGTGGTAAGATCATCAATAATGACGCCCTTTATTTGATTGCGTGGGAGCCTACATCACAGTATGTCTGTACAAATCAGCTACCTGTCACCTGTAGATTCCTAAGTCCTGTAAGTTTTTTCCCTTTGGATCTGCGCTCATACCTGGCCTCTCTGGAATCCGCCAGACAGAAATCCGTCGTAGCGACGGAGAACTTTAATCCCATGAACTTCAAATGTAGCTGCTGTCATCTTGTGGCACTTTGTGGCGTTATTATTTTTTATATATCATTCTGCACAGGGGACTGTTTTAGGTGAAGGGATGGATTTGTGGTACTTCTGTGGTATATTTTGTAGAGGACAGTAGTTTGTTTCACATCTGCAACATCAAAACTGAACCACCTCCATATGATCGACCCACTGTTATCTTTGTCTGGAACTGAAGTTAACTCAGTCAGGATAACGATGGTTAATTAGTTTTGGGAGTCTGTGACTGTGTGGGAGAGGGAGCGCAAGTCTCCTGCATGTAAACGCCGCCTGCTTTTAATGCAGAAATACATTACTAAAATGCGCAACGAATAACTCTACTATGACGATATGGTCATCTGCCATATCGCTCATTAATTGATACTCAAATACATTGGATATATTCGATATATTGCCCAGCCCTAACTTGCTGTAGTGCTGTGGTGATGTTATCAATGTGTGAAATCCGACACCAAACTATGTATCAAAGCCTAACATAGGTATATACAGCTGGATATCCTGTTAACCCCTCATGTCGAGGACTAGTCCATCTTAAACCAGCTAAACAGACCTTTTCCCTCTATTTTGGCCTTATGTCCACACTAAGCTGACAGTTTTTACACCCAAACACTGAGCTTCTTGAAAATAGTCTCCGGAGTAGATAAATCATAACTTGGCAGCCGTGCATTGTAGCATGAACAGGGAAAACCACTCTGTTGTCACTCATTTTAAATTTTGCAGGTGTTGTCATTAACCTGTATTTGTTGATTTAATCAGGCGACTTTGTGTTCACAAAATAACAATTTGATCAACATCTCAGCACATTAGCAGCACAGGAATTACTGTTCAAAATGTTCATTTTGTATCCTGCACCCTCTTCCTTTTTTTGTTCATTCCTCTTCTCTCCCTCCTTTCTTTCCATCTTTTTCTACTGCAGAGTAAAGTTTTTCTGAGGTAAATGTGTTCATGTGATGTATAGAAGGGCTGTGCGCAGAAGAACTCCTGTGTGTCTTTCTGTGTATGTAGATATTATACTGTATGTTTGTGACAGAGAGAGGGTGAGAGACATAGATGAAGAGAGAATGAGAGAGAATATGAGTCTAATCAAGACTCTCATTCTCTAAGGAGTTTCACCTCAGGGCGCTGCAGCTTTGGAGACTGTGATGATATTCAAAAGACAGGAATGTGTATTTATATCCTTGCTGGTGATATTCATTGTGGTTATCGTCTTATGGCCCATTTTTCACATACACAAGCTGGCCTTTTTTGGATTGTGTGCTGCAAGAGGCATTTCACAAACAAGCAGAGGTATAAAGTGGTGAGAGTGGGAGGATGAGAGAGAACATTGTCTTCTCTTTTCCAGCTTAGGGACAGAGCAGAACAGGTTGTGTGAGGATACTTGCTATCCTTAACAACGTCTAACACTGCCTCAGGGCCACCTCTACTTCTCTGATGCAGCTAAGAGTTGCCTTGTGCAGAGGAGTTGGAATATTTGCAACACATTCCTTAGTGTCAGATAGCATGCCTAGTACACTATAATTACCAGAGTAACACTTTTGCTTTGTTATGCTGTGACATAATAAATTCAATAACTTAGATTAATGGTTTTCTTTAATAGATTTAGATGACTTTTTTCCTTTTACACAATTATGACTCATTAAACCTAATAAGTAATATACATGGATCTAGTGTGCAACCAAAATAACTCAGGACGTTTTCTTGCTTTTTCACTTTGTGTCGAGGTAAATTCCGGTTTCATACAATTCGGGTTTTATTTTCGTAGTTTGGCCATCTTTCCTATAATAGTAGATGTAAAAATAGCTAATAATACCATTGTACTGCTGAGATCTGGGAACAAGGTGACACTGCTAAAAAGAAGTCAGACAGGGCAAGAAGCAGGAGTGGTCAGATGACCATACAGGTTGTAAACAAAAGCGAAAAGGTTCAGTTATTACCTAAACTGTCCATTGTAAACATTCGTCACAGTTTACAGATGGAATTCTGGTTCAACTTTGACTTCAACTTTTCCTGTGCAATGAGGGATTATTACCAATAATTTTGGTGCGCTCACTTTTGGTTTTAGCTCCAACTGAAGTTGTTTAGATAATCTGTGTTAGATAATCTGGCTGTTTACAATTTATCTGACCATGTGACCACCTGTGTTTCTTGCCCCATCTGATTTAGGTTTAGTGATATTGTCATGTTCCAAGATCTCAGCAATTACTAAGGTGAATACAAAGTTATCATAAACAATAGAAATGTAAAACTACGAAAATAAGACCCAATAAACTGAAATTTTCCTTTAAATGTCTCCAAATGTTGATGTAATCTGAAATGACATCACTTCGATAGGCCGCCATCTTTGTGGGCCAGTCGGTCCATGATGTTATCCATCACTGGGTCTCTCTCTGGCGTCGTCAATTACCCAGAGGAAAATAACATTAGAGGCCTGAATGGGACACGGAGCCGTGGCAGGCCTGACATGGCTGTGTTATATGATTACACAACCTGTTGGCTGTCCGCCTGTCAAGTGTCTCCCCTCTCTGATGAATGGCTGTAATATGCCGCGCATCACAACACGCCACGCCACACGCTCATTAATGGCTTCTCATAATGCCTGGGACCTTCCTCCAATGCCGTAGCAGGATTCACAGAGAGGGGGAGAGAGAAGGAGGTGGCAGTTGTAGCAGGAGAGTGAGAAATGGCGTTCATGAATACTCCATCCTTGTTTCCGTGTTGCCATTCAAGGCAGTAAACAAAAGAAACATGGTGTCCTCATTTGAATAATTTCACAAATGGCGTGGCAAGACGCCAGCATCGCAGCTACACGTAACTCTTAATGAATGAACGAACGATGACAGGAATAGGATGGGAACAAAAAGCAAAGGGAGATGTAAGAATTATTATTTTTAAAAGTTCGACACATGTGTTTCTCAATTAGATACATTCTTGTCCATCTGTGGCCTATTTGCATAGATTATCAGAAATGTGTGTAATGCGGCATGCACGCCTGTGTGTGGGAACATCACAATGGAGATGCTTGAAAAAAGGATATTGAATCTGTCGGATGCTATCTGAAGCTTAGCTGATTGCTGTTTCTTTCAGTGAATTGGGAGACACGCTACCAAAGATCCTCCAAACTACTCGACTCTCAGCTATAACAAACAGATTTGATTCTCATAGAGACACTGCTCCGAGAGAATTAAACGGGGGAAAATAGTTCTGAATGAGCTATTTTCTAAAGAGTCTATGGGGAAGATACTGTGTACCAGTGGCTGTGTGGCAACAAAGCAAAGTAGTTTTTCACAAAGAGTACCGGCCATGGAGAGGTTATCTAAAACCTACATGACCCTAAGCCACATTAGTTGGTGGTATTTATGGCTCTGTCGAACTTTTAGTGTGAAATGCCTACTGGGAAGCGTCAGCCACATCGCAGGAGCCCCATTGATAAGCACATTCTTTCTCTGGATTTGACACATCTGTGCTCAAAATACTGCGCTCAGATTTGTCTGGTCATATATAGGCTCCAGCATTTTCAGACTCAATCTGTATATTCCTCTATCTGTGTGCCTGTGTTAGTGTGTGTGTTCTTTCTCACAACTTGAGTTTCTCAGATTGAAATGCAACACCTGCAGATGTGTCTTGTAAACTGCAGCCCTCAGTTTCTCTCCCATTCAGAGGGGACCATTGAAACAAAGCAATTAAAGTAGCTTCTACATGGGGTGAAGATCTGGTGCGTGGGTGTGCCTGCCTGTGCATGACTGTGTGACTGATTTTCCATTGTTTTAACTCCGTAATCTTTAAATTTAACAGCAAAGAGATCCACATTCCAGCAGGGAAGAGGACAGCTTTGCGCCTATCACAACATTAGCAGTTCTGTCATATTCCTGTCTGTTTAAATATGGAGGTCAGAGGTCACTGACAACCTGTTGACACAGAGCAGATTTATGCAACATGCACACACACACACACAGGCAGCCACAGCCCAGTTTTTGGCACAGCACGTTATAGCAGTGGTTTCTCATTGCTGCTGATCTTTGGGTCCTTCCAGCTCCAGATACCAGAGCCTGAGTTATTCCCCGCTCCGCTCCTTGACCCGCCTAATTGAGAACGGCTGTGGTTGAGAAAGAGAGAGCTAAGCAGACAGAGAGAGGGAGAATGGATTCTTGTGTGAAAGCGAAAGAAAGTAAGAACAAAAGAATGAGCAAATGAAAGGAGCAAAGAGCTAGACCTGTGCAGGCCAGTGCCGATCAAGTGGAGGATGGCCGAATCTCCTCCCTCTACCTCCTCCTTTCTGGCCAAGAGCCAAACAGAGCCAAGCACAATGTAGCTTTTCAGTATAGTATATAATAGCTGTAAGAAAGAAAAAATGATGGAAATGCTGTTCGTAGTGGAGAGAGAATTGCATAAAGGAAAATCAAACCAAAGGGCTGGGAAGAAGAGTGGTAAGCTCAGTGACAGCTGCATGCATGTCGTAGTGGGTGACGGTCTGTCCGTCTGTCAGAGCAGATATTTCTGTCTGTTTAGTGCTGCCTTACTGGCTGCCAGAGACACTCCTCATGTCATCGCTGGGTGCCTGCTGTCACTGGCTAAAAAGGAGAGAGGGAGTGGAGGGTGTGTGTTCGCATGGGTATGTGTATATGAGAGAGTGACAGAGAGAAACTCGAGCAGCTGTCTTGAAAGCTCCTCCACTCTGTCAGTACATCGTGAATCTGCTTGCCCCTGATACCCCCCTGGTAAGACAGTATTTCAGTTAGTTGTTTGGTCAAAAGTCCACCTTTCTGCTGTTACAAGAACACACTTTTGGGAAATCAGCGTGTTGCACAGCTTGTCTGTTAAGTGATGAGATCATAAACACTGTAGACATCCATATGTCCCCAGTGGACCAGTTTTCTATGCTTATATTTAAAGAAAAAATCATTTTATTTCTTTTACAACATGGATCTTAATGTCGTACTTTTACCCAATACATCTATAGCATGTGCCGTCATTGTATTGAGATAATGGACACAAGTGCTCCATTGTTTTACAACAGAGTTCAGTGAATGTTCAAAGGCAGTTATTTGAAGGTCTAAATGAAGGCCGAACATAAAAAAAATAATTACCCAAGTTATCTATTACAGCTGTCTTTCTCAATGCAGATATTTTTGGTTCAACCTGCAACCTGTTTTTGTTTACTGTGATATTTGTGGCCTGGCTAGTGGAAGTGCGAAGGCAAATGACTGTGACTTAGGTGGGGTTGGTGGTTCCATCCTAACAACGCACACATCCGAGTTTTTCTCTCCCGATACCAATTCAAATCCCTCAACTCAGGGTATATGTCAATATTGATAACCTATCAGTGTATACATTACTGCGAACTGGAACTAATTAAGATCATGTTTATTTAAGGTACATATAACATGAGGCCAGGGATTGTTGAACTGATAGCGAAAACACTAAATTTTATATTGACATTAACAAAGAATTTGCATTATGTGTGGATTGGTATATGTCCAATTCCTGATCCGCTTAACAAGGTCAGTATCTGCACCAATACTGATCCATGCATCCCTATTCTATTATCTGTCCAAATGTCAAAGACAGAGCAAGACACTGAACCCCAAATAAATGGTACAAAATCAAGCACTATAAGGTTTTTATTGTTGAACCAGTTTAAGGCTTGTATTTCTTCAGGCCTATTGGAATCTATTGTAAAGGTCTTTCCAGTGGAGGCGGTGACTGAGTGCAGTGTTATGCTATCTTGTAGTAGATACAGTGTATTAGTTAAACCTACGTCAATAAGACCCAGGTTTTGAAGTACCAGAATGTACCTTTAGCATAGACACAGTGTTGACTGATAGTAAAACTTGTAGCAGCTGAAATGAAAAAACATGGTGGTAGGCAGCTGAGTCTGTCAGTTTTGTGTAGGAGGTGGAATTTACATGAAATATTAAATAAAAATAGCATACTGTTTTAAATTTCCAGGGTCAACTGAATGTCAGTGTGGGTGGCACAGGGAGACAATGTAGAGCTGAAATTCACGGTGTGCAGTGGTTTGTCTGTTCAGTATACATTAAAGATATTTAATGATTTACATTTTGTGAATTTGCAAGACAAAATAACAAATACCACGACAACTGTTTACTAAAAGGTTTGGCCTTTTATTTTGAATAACACTAGTAATAACGGCTGCTATCATTTAACATACTGAAGAGAAAGATTAGCATGAAGCACTTAGATGATTTCCGTGTCTGCACTTTCGTTACTTGAACAATGGACAAATCTCTTGAAAACATCATGTATTCCTTTAAATCACGGGTTTCTGTTTCTTACTAATATGGTGTATTTTTGCCTTAAGTGCTGGACATTGACTGTTTGATTGCAATCATCTGTTGTTGGAGTGCTGTCGTCTGATTACAAACACGTGTTTTTCGCCAACCAAGATGGCCATCGAGTGAGGTAATGGAATATTACAAAGATTTAAGAGCATCACCAAGGTACTGGGCTGCACAGTGGCTCTCTGGTTACCAGGAAAGTGGAGGGTTTGTACCCACAAGGCGGCTGGGGCCGTTCAGTGTGAAGTTTGCATGTTCTCCTGGTTTCGGCATGTGTTTTCTCTGGGTGCTCTGGTTTTCATGCAGCTTAGGTGAACTGGGAACTCTAAATTGACTGACTGAAACTGAAGGTGTGAATGTGTGCAACCCTGAAGGGGATAAGTGGCTATAGAAAATGGATAGATGGGTAGTGAGGTACTACAGTTTAGATGTCACTTCTGATTTAAAGTTCCTCAGACTTTTCTTGACCTTTCTTTGACTGTTTCGTGGGATCTCTCAACAAAACAACAATACTTGTATGATTTAATGAATCTAGGAAGCAGGGTCACTTAATTCTCCAAATGTAATTCCCAGGCTGGAAATCCCCTGATTTTCGCAATGATATGAGCTTTCGCAGTGACGTTGCATATAATTTTGTGGCAGCCGTGACAACATTGGACCAACTTTAGATTCTGTACTGTCAGTGTTAGCTTCCTCTGGCTCCTCCGGTGCCCTGACAGCCCTGTAACCACACACCGGTGTTTATGTTCTTTAGGTTAACACGGTTATCTCTGTACGTAACCTGAGCCCTCAACCTACATGGGCACTTGGCATACATGTGTGTGGTTGCGTGTGTGTGTGTGTGTGTGTGTGATCTTGCAGCTGCAGGACCTGTCTCTTTCCCCCCACGTCTCTCTCCAGAAAGAGCTGCAGGGACTTGCCAGTATTTTCATTCCCTCTGGAGGCATTTCCGCACACTAACAAAGCCCGGCCTGCGTGATGAAACAAAGAGGAAGCAGCTTTTGTGAAGGAAGCAGCCGATTCTTGTGTGTGTGTGTGTGTGTGTGTGTGTGTGTGTGTGCGCGCATTGCTGACCCTGGCTAACAGTTTGTTACATGCAGATTTACTTTTGAGCTTGTAATTCAGGCTGCTCCAGGCTCTTGTTTGCCGACAAGCCTACTGTAGCACGAGAACAAGCCTACTCTGAATCCCATTCAGAAGACAAAGTAGCCTCCTGTTTGCCTCTAATTAACTGGTATAATACCTAGCTTGTTGGATTGGTTAGTGTTTTTTACAGGGCTTGTTAACCACTGGCCTTTCACAGTCTTCACTTCCTCTGTAGCCACTGCCAAAAGGAAATGTGTGCTGTAGCCCAGGTCACAATTCTCCAGGGTGTCTGGCTCTGGGAAGGGACTGAATCAAACTAATAATAGTAGAAAACTGTCTCCTTTTTTACAGTTCAGTAGAACTAACATAAAACACTCTTTGCCCTCATGTCTGCAACAAATAGATAACACTGACTTTAAAAGACATTCATGTCCAGCTCTGCTATTTTTTGGGTTCAGTGTCTGAGTATTAATTTTTCTTTTTTATTTCTTCTTTGCTGCTTTACTCTTCATTAAGTTGGTGGTTTCCAGAAATAACTCCTAGGTTTTGACAAGAGCTGAGGTAGAAGGTCACACTAAACATACTTTTTGCTGTCTCACTTGAGGTCATGACACAGCTACCGAAAATCAAAAATGTATTTCTTTTTCCCCCCGTCTTAAACGTGAACAAAAGCAAAGCAACTAGAGGGTCTAGCAACCGCAGTGTCGCTGAAGCTGAGCTTTTCTTTGCGATTGTCTACAGAGTCAGCGTCCTGTGGGTTGACAGCCTGGGCCCTGTGACACACGCTCATGCCCATAAACAGGGATTTGGCCCTCTGGAGAAAATAACCTTGATGATTACTGGGTGCATATGGACCTGCCCACAGCGGGAGGGGGAGGAGGAGGAGGAGACCGGGGTTGACTGAGAGGGAGAAAGAGAGGGAGAGAGCCACATCCGCTGGTGCATTCCTCCATGCTGTGTCATACTGGTGCAGAGTTTCCCCTCAGTTTGCACGGAGATTTCCACAAGGCGGAGGGTGCAGAGGGCCACTGATGCAACGCTTGGGGCTGTGGACACTGGCATTTAAAGTTTAACAAGGAAACAAGCCGCACATTCATAGACTCCCCATGGTAACAAAAAGATGACAAAACTGTTTAAAGAGTAAATAAAAGAAGACTGCTAGACAATGGTGAAAAGATGGAGACATACAGAGGTGGGATAGATAAAAGAGAAAGACTGGTGACCTAACTGTTGATGCGCTCATAGATTTCGGCTTGCCTCTCCCACTCTCTTTCTGCCCTCATCACGTGGTCTCCTTGGTCTGGCTGAATTGGCATCTTTACAGCACCCAGAGCTGAATGTCTGTGGTTGGCTCGTCGCCCGTCTGCTTGCTTGTCATTCAGCTGGTTAAAGAGGCCTTGTTGAACCTCTGCACTGTGCCCGGCTACTACAGGGCCATTCATGCCTGTAACGGCAGAAACAGCCAAGTCCTGTCATCAGCGCTAGCTAGCACATACCAATTTACTACTGGAAATGACAAGGGCATTTTTGCTTGTTAAGCAAACTCCCCCAAGCAACCTCGTAACCCGTTTTTTTGAAAGTTTGGATTACATTTCAGAGAATGAGAAGCTCCTCTCTAACAGAGCTTTAGACAAACACAGCCTTCACGTCTCAAATATGTTCTCTGTCTCTGTTGCATGTAGGCCACTTACATTGAGTGTAAAAGTGAAATAGACTGATCCATTCCCCAAGGAATCACACAACAACAGCACGAAACAACAAAACAGATCCTTTGTGCTGCTTCGAATGCTGGAAATTTCAAAGAGAAGACTTGAAAATACAGTTTGTCACTCTGAGACAGTTTTTTTCCCCCTGCTTGTCAGTTGCTCTGTGTGCCTTTGGCTAATAGTAGCTCATCTTGTCACAGATGACCTGTGCCTTACTGAAACGTTCTCCGTCCTCTTCTCAGTCCCAGTGTGACACCCAGAGTGAGGACATGCATGAGAGCTGTGACTTCATCTTGCACTCTCCCTCCTTTTTCTAACTCTTCTCTGCCTCCTCTCCCTTGCGATCATCCTCGACTCCTCCACTTTCTCTCCCTCTGTCATCCTTCCTTCCCTCTCTTGTACGTTTTGTCTTCCTCCCCTACCCATCGCTCTGAGTCTGCAGTCCTAACATCTTCCTGCTATGATTAGCAATAGTGTTTTTTCCCCAGCCAGTGTAATGTCTAGAGCCTCCTGTGTCCTTGGAAAGCAGCCTAATAGGCTCAGACACACACTGCTGTCTCTGCGCTCCACAGGCCTATTCTCCAGTGTCACCCAGCACACACTCAGGTAAACAAAGACCGCCACACACACACGTACACACACACTATCCTAGTGTGCTAATAGACCAGCATACCAGCCCACTGAGGACAGCGTTGACGCTAGCTTGCTAACGTTGACCTTCCGTGTGCCAATCACAACAAATCTGCTTCCTGATTTGAATATGGGGAGGAGAACAGTGTAAATTGAAAGCAGAAATCCCCCTGGTGAGAGACAAGATGAGCCTCTGAATAAATTATTCAGATGGCAGCCTCTTTTCCTGCATGATTCTCGCCTTCTGCTACGTTTAATGGCATCTGTGATGACGCCCATGGGAGATTAATCCAGATGTAAGACGTTTGCGTGTGTGTTTGTTCATGTTTGCTTACATTTGTATGTGTGTTTCTGTCTGTCTGTGTATGCGTGTGTGGCCTGCTCACCCCTCTTCTCCTGCATCCCGTTGTGTCGTATGATGGAGAAACAAAGCCTCAACAGGGGAATTTATTTCTTCTCCGGAGAGGGCTGTAAATAAACAACTAGTGAATCAATGCCTCCATTTGTTTTTCTCTGATAATTCTGCCTGTGTCGTGAGGCGGCGTGACAGTGTTTTGCAAGCCGGCGTAGCTCATAGCAGCCATATTTCCTCTCTGTGAGAGTGAGAAAACATGCCACACCGGCCTCATGTTTCATTACCAGGGATCAGTAAATTACTGTGTGCTTTTTTTTTATATCACTCACTGCAGCTTATTTAGCGCCATGATGGAGCGTTTGTATGAGTGGGAAATAACCCCAGCATTAGATATTGTGCTTTAGAACTACTCAGTCAACTAAAGACACACAGGCATAGAAATTACCAGGTGCAATTGAATAGGAAAACCCACAGCAGGTCCTGTGGTGAGTGTGTTTCAGTCTATGTGAGCATCATTGATTCGCTGCTAAAGGATGACCTTCCCTGACACAAGCGCTTACAAATGGTTGAATGTGAAATATACTGTGTTTGGGAACACACCGTGCAATATTTTTCTCAAGCATTTTTGCATTATAATAAAAGTGTGTTTGTAAGCCATTTTTCTTATTAGGGATGACAGATTCTTAAAAGCTCTTAAAGGCTCAGTTGACCCAAATTACAATAAAACATATTTTCTCACTTCCAGAAATTTTCTTTTGGTTTTATTTGGCTAGTTTTTTTGTCTCTGAGATTTCTGCCTCTGGCCCACAACAATGGAGGTGAATGAAATTTTGCTGCAAAAGTGACATTTAAACCCTAACATTTCTCTCTGTTTCTATTACTCTAGATAATACATTGAACAAACACAATTTCTTTCACCTCCATTGTATTAGCATGGAGGCAGAAATCTAAGAGACGGATATCTTAAATAAAGCAAATAAAGCCAAAACTCTCTCCGTGGCTAGGTACCAGTAGAGGTAAATGAGAAAATATGTTTTTTCTTTGTTTTAAAACATTTTTTTGGGGGGGGCGACCCTTTTAAATTGGAGGAATAACCTATTATTTTCCCTAATTGCTGTTCTGTGGTCTTCAGTAACAATAATGAGCAGAGCACAGGTCCCAGAAAATATGAGGGGAGTTACTTCTATTAGCTATGGTTCGATGACTAATAGGAGCAGTGAATAATGGTGTGAGCAGAGTGATCCCAGCTCTTTAGGAATAAAGGTAACCTCCCAGTGTGTAAACCTTGATTAGGAGCAATCATTCAGCTAATGCTGCTGTTCGTAATGCCAACATGACTACACATAAGAGCCCCTAATGAGAACTGGTTTACCATGGTTTCTTTGTGCTCAAGTACCCTTCTCTGTATCCCATATCCAAGTGTGAAATTACAATATCAGATCATATTTAGTTAATTAAACTCATATGACTAATTTAATTTGACTCAAATATGGGGGAAAATGAATAAATCATGGAGGCGTATTTAGCTTGCTAGTACTGGTGTTAACAGTAATTAAATGTGGGGCAATCTGTGGCCTGTGAAGATAGCTCAAGTCTTCTTTCCGCCTACTGTACAAGTGCACATGTGGAAAAAATGTAAGCCAGACGGTTTTGGGAAGCAGTCTAGCAGAATATTAATGAAATGATGTGGGAGTTTCAAACACAGAAATAAGTGAGTTAAAGATGCAGTCCCGTAAAGTAAGCTAGTGCATTAATAGTCAGCGAGTGGTCGTCCCATTAGGAGATCTGCACATTGTGGTTAGAGGATAGAAGAGCCAGAAGCAGAGAAGAAATATTCTTCCATGATTAGAGCCTGGAGAGTTCAAAGACAGCTGCTTCTGCAACTAGAGTGGCTCAAAACACTCACAAGGAAGACAAGAAATCAACTTGCATTTGTCATTTAAGTATTTCATGTTTCATATTTGGCGGGGATTAGTGATGCACATTCTCTCCAGCTCTGTCAGTCCTTGTTATGTGCTTCCAATCTGTCAGATGCACGACAGGGTGCTTTATTACATCTCGATAAATGATGCCACCTAAGTCTTGTTTTCCTATCACCAAAAAGCAGATTGTGTTTTGTCACACTCCCTGATGTGCATTCTGTTTTGTTTCATTTTAGACTCGCTCTGTGATTGATGAGGATTAAGAAACCGATTTTTTGCCTAATAGGAAACACAGGAACGTCCTCTACCACACTGGTAAGGATCCTGATTTATCACCTATGTCTTCATCCGAACAGTTAAGCATCAGCTCATACGGTGATACAGATATGCTTCAGCATGGTTTTGCAAACAAGATAAGACGACTGCAGTTTGGATTTTGTCTTTTGTTGTGTTTTACCAGCTACTAAACACAGGCGTTTTGTCCTAGAACAGAATGCACTGGTGATCATGTTATACAGTAACTGAGGCAGAAGACAGTGTGCTTTCAAGAATGAATTGAAAACAGAATATATTTTGATTCTGAGGAGAAAAAAAACATACATACTTTTCAGTTTTAAGGCAAAAAAACTTAAACTAAAATCATCTGTGAAGAAAAGCGCTAAGTCCTTTTTATTTTCCTGAGATACTGAAACTTTGTCTTATTGTCCAAACACTTTCAGAGAACAATATTGGACCACATACACATCAGAACATACTGAATTAATTGCCACGAGAGGTTGACCACCATTGTGTTGAATGAAAGCATATGGTTACGTGATGATTTACACGATAGGCATTGGATTTTGTGGGTGATGGCATTTCCTCTTTGCATGGTAGACAGCTGGTGCTTGTCAGGTAACGGGGCAGTTAGTCACAAGAGCCCAAACAAGTTGTGATGCCAAGTCATTCTGCGCTTCACTATATCACTGTTCTTCCTCTAATGTGGTCGATTTAGAAAAAGCCCATTTGAAGGATGTTTACATGACCACATTCTCGCATGTGTACCTCAGTGGTGATACCTGTCTGGCTCTGCTTCAAGCTGTCCCTAGGGTGTGAAACCTGAACAGCAGTGTTAGCAGTGTTGAACCAGTGGTGAGTTACCATGTATGGCTATTGATCTGCCTCTATCAGTACCAATATCAATCTCCAAGAGGAGGAGAACTGCTAATCCCCATCCTCCCATCATTTGCTTGCATAACCTGCAAAACAAGGCTTGATTTAATGCAAAAAAATGCATGAATATTGTGTTCAGTTAGCCTTTGAACAGCATGAATATTATGTATTCAGTTTTCCCTTGGACTGCATGAATATTAAATGTTCATTTAAACCTTGGCTGAGAAGAAACACTCCATCAATCGCCATCACAGTGTCAAAAACCTTTGACTGACAAGATGGATGATGTAATTGGGGTGAATGAGGATGTGAGGAAACATCAGACTAAAGGACGTCGCATTATGGTCCCAACACATTTGAGTAAAAAGAGACCATGTCCCTCTGCTTTTGTTTGGGAGGCTGTGCAAAATGTCGACAGTGTAGTTTGTATACATGTGAAACGGCATCAAAGCGCTGGAAGGTGAATAATTTTTGGTGGCATCTGCACATTCTGCAATATGCTAATGAGCAAAGCTGCAAAAGCCAGATTGCCAGGAGAGAGAAGAGGAGATGGAGGGAGAAAAAAGAGGGAGGGAGCAGAGTGGAAAAGAGAGAAACAGACGGAGGCTGGTGTAAATTATGGATGCAACCTGCGATTTCCAAGAGGAAAAGAAAGGCAGAGAGAAACCTCAAGTCATGCATATCAGATTACGCATTTACCACATTTTCTTATCATGGTCCGTGAGCAAACTCGTATACAATCTGGCCTGTGCGTGTGTGTGTTTGAGAAAGAGAGTGAGAGAGAGAGAGGGAGCACTTACAAATTCATCCATGTCGAGTTGTGTGGAGCTGTGTTGTGCTGTCAAGCATTCTCTGAACTTGATATGACATGTGTGTCTAAAGCTGTGTTGACTTTCATTGCACTGCTGAGTTGCGTTGCTTTGTAATGTGTGTCTCAGTGTGTGTACAGTCACATGGACCCTGATAGTTCACACATATCATTTCAGCATTGAGTGTGCACATGGACACAGTGGCAAATCTGCTCTGTTCCATTACTTTACATCACTCAATTCACACTGTGGATATTTATATAACATTGTTTAAGTATACTTGTCTATGAAATGCTGAGATACCTGTTTTCTTTTGTTAAAAATACTCTCATCAAAATAACTCTCATTATGTATTTTGCTTGCTTGAGCAATTCTAAGTTAAGTAAAAGTGAGTGTTCGTGTCCCACTACCACATCCCACCCCTGTGTGCCAGTCCCCTAACAGCCTGTGTGAATAATGGATCCATTCTTGAGTCATGTCTGTGACTGGGGTTTGTGCAGTGGTGTGGTTTCCCCACCAGAGGTGGAGGAGGAGGAGACGGGAGGGGCTGGTGGTCTGGAAATAACTCTGCCTGAGCCGGGAGTACCTTAGGTGGGCCTCTGTGCCAGCCTCACCTTCCTTTTAACAGACTTGCACGACAAAAGTACCACTCTGCTAGAGAACCTGGCACATATTATACACCTATTTTCCAGTTAGGTTGAAAGTAAATATGGTTTAACCTGTCTCCATTCATCTATGCAGCCTGAGTGATCCCCTTAAAGATGGCGGGAGATTTAGAAAAAATGCTGCATTTTCCAAGAATTGGACGGGAGCCACGTCGCAGTTAAAGCAAGAAGTGTCTGAGCCGGAAACAGAAGCTATGAAGCTGCCCCGAATTTTGCCTGCATGTAAATGTGTGTTAATGTGCAAAGTAGGTCATTTATTTGGAGCAGGGACAGCCGTAGTGTGCCTCTCTGGAGCGATTTTCAGAGTGGGGAATCATTTCATAAGCAGACACATTGCTGGATTTGGTGAACTGCGTTAGGGATTTACATATACCGATGTTTTGTTTATATTTCAAGCCCGAACCCTAATATACCAGAGAGGAATGAGGGGGGTGTTGAAGGTGAAAATGGCTGTGGTCAATCCAGAGACAGCATCAGTAACCACAACCAGAGATAGTAGCCTAAAAATCAGACTAAATCAGATTACCAAACAAACAGCTAAGAGGATTAATTCTGACCCCCCCCCCCCAACCCATCAATCGGACGGACATTAAATCTGCAATCTATAAAATCCCTTCAAATGATTTTCTATTTTACTTTGCGGCCCTCATTTTCCGGTCACATGTTTGGAGTGGAGCTCTTTCTGCTCTCAGTGAACTCTGCCCTTTTGTTCTGCCTTGGGGCCTCTAGAAATTACTTTACTAAACAGGGTAACATATCGGTTTTTAAAAATATCTTCATGAGACACAACACAAATCTGACCTCTGATCAGATGCTGTACCGCTGTCTGTTAAGCTCCATAATGATATAATAACGTGTTCCACCCGGCACACTTGCTTTTAAGAATAAAGCTCTGTTGAGAGATGCCTGTGGTTCTGTGGCTGTCATTTCAACGAGCAGAGCAGCGTTCACTGGCACAGACCCAATTAATAGAAAACATAATATATGGAAGGGAATAATTACACCTTGTCCCTGGCTTTCAGAGATCAAAAATGTTGCTACTTTTCTTGGAATTAATCTCAGGAATGATTGTTGGTTTACAGGGAATCAGTTGCAGTACAGTATGTTCTCTGGGGAAAAAAAGACTGTAGATTAATTTGGTTAATATTTCATAAAGCTTACAAAGGCACAGGGCATTTGAGGCTTTTCAGATTATTTGTTCTCAGCCAATATTACACACCACAGTTGAGCTGCTGTGCCACTGTGCTGCAAAGTCTACAGCTCTCGAGCACAATGCCAAGACATGGCACTTGCCGTTAAAAGTGTTTGTCTGTGATAGCATTGTTTGTGAAATGGGAGCTGTTCAGATGCACTTCTCCTTTTCCTTTGCTGTGATCCGAGTCAAAGGGGCTGGCTCACGCACAGCATCGTATCGCTCTCCCGAGTGCTGATAACTGCTAACAGATTTGTATTAATATCCTCACTGGTACTCTTTGATATCAGCTGATTCATTTTGAATCTCCGCTCAGCTCTCACGCACACCTCGGCTAAACACAGACGTACAATACAGCATTGCTCTTGACAGCTTGACAAACTGACAGTCCCACTCTCAATCACTCCCTCTCCCTCCCTCTGTCCTTCTTGCTCTCTCTGATAGAGCCGTATATTGTAACCAACAAGACTGTAATCAGCGCAAACCTAATCAAATCATTGCTCCAACAGCAGCCCTGGCTGCATCTCAGATCAAGAGGCAGGCTGCTTGTACAGCAGTATGTACTGTAAACAGCCGCTGCTTGAAATGTCAGGAGAAGTAGGATTATTTTTGAAAATGTCACTGACAACATAATAGCTCAGTAGAAGAGTGTCTCATACTATGTTTATATCTCATGTCAGCAGGTGTGATATGTGACTCTGTGTGTGTTTCTGAGTGTGCAGTAATAAAAGCTACTGTACACAAATGTGAAAGTAAGCAGAATGCTGATTCTGTTGACTGAAACTGGTGTGTGATTGGCAGAGTGTGCAAGCCATCGAGTTAGCCATTAAAGTGTGTGTTTTAGATCTGCACAAACAAATGCACATCTCCAAACCTCCTCATTATCAGCAGCAGGAAAGCTGCCTGGGCACTAGGACAACTCTGTATCTGTGTGTGTGTTTGTGGCATGCGTGCTTTGTTCAGTCGAGACTCATTCCAAGATTTGGTTAACCGAGTTGGCTCGCCCAATCACATTGCCACAGAGTGTGCAGTTGCTTCGGCCTCTGTTTCATTTAGTGGCACCCACGCTCTTGTCCTCTTGCCATGAAAACACAATGACACTCGTGCTTTTTCTACACTGTAACAGACATATACACAAGTGCACACACACACAGCTGAATGAGAGAGTGACAAAGTTAGAGAGAGTGAGAAAGAGGAAAAAATTAGAAAGTACCAATTAAGCTCCTCAGACAGTTCTGCCAACAGACATCAAGGGGTTGGAGGCGGAGAATGTTTGTGTGTTGTGTGTTTGTGTTGGAGAAGGGGGAGGGGGGTGTTTGACTAGAGCAGCGGTCTCTAACTTTGTGTTATACTAAATCAGTTTTGTACTTTTCAAGTCTATAAACAACTCATTACAGTGAGGTGTCAGTAACCTGCTGTGGAGGCTGGCAATTATCAAGAGCTTGTAGCTTTTTGTATGTTTTTTTATGTTTGTTCCTTCTGTTAACTTTTATCATTTATATACTGTAACTTGGTTTACACCACATATCTAAATATATTTGAAACATATAACTGATTATGATTATGCTTTTGCCTCAGGTTTCTCCAAGATTAAGTGTCTCAAATTGTTTACATTATATACACATAACACAAACACATATAGCTATACCCTAAAATGTTAGCTTTGTATATGCATAGAATCATACATTTTTTTCCCCTTTGTAATAATCTACAGATCATTTCATCTATAAAATGTCAAAGAAATGTCCGACCAACAGTCCAAAACCAACATATATATTTTCTGAATGATATAAAACAGACAAAAAGCTGCAAATCCTCACATTTGTGAAGGTGGAACCATAGAATGTTTAGCGTTTTTGCTTGATAAATGATTTAAACGACTAATAGATTATCAAAGTTATTGTCAATTTTCTAAGATATGCGCCATTTGAGCACAAAAAAGTCTTTGTTTTGCTTTCAGACTTTCATGTCAGCAACCAGTAGCTAATCCTTAATCCAAAAAATCTTAGAGACAGAAAAACTCTTGCTGTACTGCCAAATGAAGCCTCCTCCTCGGTTCTGTGTTCATGCTGTGAAACAAAAGGCTAGTTTGGCCAAATCAGGACTGACATCATTGGCAACAGCTGCAGGCGGCATGTACTGTGTGTCTACACGTGCACGTGTATGTCTCTGTGTGTTTACGTCTGTGTGTGTGTGTGTGTGTGTGTGTGTGTGTGTTTGTGTCTGTCAAGATGAGGTGACCTGATTGCTCAGCTAAGCAGTGAGGGAAGACCCAGCCTCGTGTTGTCACAGTAGCAC
The DNA here is from genome assembly GCF_020085105.1 of Siniperca chuatsi. Taxonomy (NCBI): domain Eukaryota; kingdom Metazoa; phylum Chordata; class Actinopteri; order Centrarchiformes; family Sinipercidae; genus Siniperca; species Siniperca chuatsi. Next base: position 16,421,338 of record NC_058052.1, read on the forward strand.
CAATACAAACCACAAGAGATGGACCACAATGCACCCTGGTTGGCAGCCCCTCCCTCTCAGAGTCTCTCTGTGTTTTGTGTATGTGCTATGCTTCCCCTCCTAGCCATACACGCACTCACACTCACTGGCACTACTGACCATGCCAAAGCAGATTTGGAGATGAAAAATGATCCACCACTGGCCGTGCACTGCTGTATCAGCTCCCAGCTATGGAGTGGTGGGTCAGGCCAAATCCTGCTTAAAGAACCTTTATCCTTATTGCTGTGAAGATAGAGCTAGTTGCAACTGGACCACACCTCTCCTCTCCTCCCCTCTCCCCGACCACAGTTACTCTAGGTCAATCTAATGTCGCTATTTGATCCGATTCTATTAATAATTTACATGTACATTATATACTTTTATTCTTTTATTTGAGAAAGGAGACCAAAGAACTCTTTACAGCTTAATGTGGGAGTTTTTTACTCAACCTGCTACAGGAGCTGACAGTCTGTAAAACCTGCAACGAAACATGTCTCACTCTGCCTCAAGGAGCTGTTAACCCACTTAAATGAATTGAATTTGTTTAGGTTTCAGTGGAGAGTTTAGCTATTACATGATGGCCTAACCGCTGTTTGAAGAGGCCTTTCCTTTCTAAGAATACAGTTTTAGAGGATGTGCAGATATGCATCCTTTCAGCATGAATATTGGCAGCTTTAGTCTAAAAAGATATACAGTAGTAGCGGATATTAGTTTTGGCCTTTAGAAAACAATATTAAGTGAACACTATTTTTGTTAGTGCCAGTAAAAGGTGGGTGGCCTCATCATTCACCCTTCTCAGCATGAACACATAATGTGCCTTCTCACATACACAAACAGAAATGCCCCCAAACCCCCTGGGGCCCCACCTCAGTGGCCCTGTGGCGAACCGTGTGTTTGTGTGTGAGGCTTAATAACCTTACTAGGGCCATTCCACCCCTGCTGCTCTGTCTTATTACACCCTGTACCCTTTCTGTTTTGTCCAGAGGAAGGAAAAGAGATAGGATGGATATCAAGCAGCACCTTGGGGGGCTGGAGGGGAGAACAAGGCTGGAATGAGAGCTGCAGGGCGGGAAGGGTGAATGTGAAGAGAACTGGGGAGAGAAAATTGAGGAGAAGGAAATACAGAGAAAAAAAAAAGCAGAGAATGGAGTAGAAGGTAGGGGCCAGCAGCAGTATTGACATAGTTCAGATAAGTGAAGGATTAGTAGATCCACAATGAGCTCGGAGCTGCTGCTCCCCCTTTCACAACAGCCAGTGGTGAAGTGGCTCCTCTTAATGAACTGTGAAAAGGACACGCTTACATACATGTACACACATGGACATGCCATTCATACTGTAGATAGGTCCCTTTTATTAACTTCAGTCCATTCATATGATGAATGTGTGTGCTGTTAGAGCTCCAGTCCACTATTTATTCCTGTTTGAGTTACATTTGCTACAAACTACAGTGCCCAGCTATTTTAGGAAATGGCGTAGCCTTTATTTTTTTTAAATGAAACTAAATGTTTGTGACTTGTTTTTTCTGTCTTCATTAGGAATGAATGGGCATTGTTGGTTTTCGTCTTTTTATGGGATTTGTTTACAATAACAAAAATATAGAAAATTGCAAGCTATGTCAACATGTTTTGTCTAAAAATCACTTTTTCATTTAACAAAACACATCAGTCATTTCAGTGTGTCAGTGTTAAATGTTGTCTGAATACAGGCGGCTCAACTTTAAAGTTAATGTCATGATTGAGTTCAGGAAATATTTGCTCAGAAAATAAGTAATCAACTCTAACAACCTGACCAAAAACTTTTGGCACTTGAACTTTTCAATAGTTAATTCTATGGACACATTTCAGTTAGTGCTCAAGTATTCATGTTCGATACCCAGCCCTAGTGTTTATGTGTGATGTATCCAGATGTGGGGTGCCTGACTCTCAGATGATCAGCAGACTTCTTCTCTGTGTGTTTGTTTTTTGTTTTTCAGAATTCTGCCTCTCACAATTTATGTTGAGGTTATCACCCACACAGAGCCACATAGAGATGAAAATACACAAGCATACAAGGAGTCAACTTTTTTTAATGACTCAACAGCTGAAAAACACGGTAGTCTCACGTCATCTCCCCCCCCCACTTTCTTTTTGATTCTGTCTATTAACAAAGACTTGACACGTTGCTGGAGAAATATGAGCAGCGCATACTTACTGTGTTTATTTTGTTACTCTCTCCAGACACACACACACACACACACACACACACACACACACACACACACTCGCCCACTGTAGCAGATACAATAGACAGTCATACAGTAGTAATATGTGCTGCTCATGTTGAGAAATGCTTGTTTAAAGTTAGAACTGCTTCTGTGTATGAGGATAATGATACACAAGACTCGATTGAGTGCGGGTTTTGTGCGTCATTGAAAGTGCCTTAATGTGCCAGCTGAATTGTTTGTGTTCCGTGTGTACTTAAAAGTGTGCCTTTGTAGATAGAACAGGTGTTTCTGGTTATATGTCTCTATATTCATGTCTGTATGTGTGTTTTGTATGTGTCGATGTCTGTGTGTTTTGTGTGTGTCTCTGTCTGAGTCCACATGCATCAGCGAGAATCCAGAGGGTCAAGTGTCTGTCTGATTTCACGTTAGAGTGGATACCCAAAGGCTCAGGTTTCAGCCGGGGTCATCTGTTCTGCCCCGCAGACCTCAGAGGTTAAAGTTTACTCTGAGGTGAGGGAAGAACTGGTCTGGCTGGTCTGGCTGGACTACCTTACACACACACATAACATGCGCAAGGGCACATTAGATGTCTAAACTTACGGAAATTGAGGATTTTTTATATATTGTCGGTACAGTGAGAAAACAAACCATTGTTATTTTCAGTTTTATTTGAAAATCAAGAGTACAATGAATTACCGCATGTACCGCATGTACCGCATGCACCTTTACACCGTCACAAATGGTGTAAACAGCTAGAGATTATTGGTGAAATAATCCACATTAAACCATCCTTGTGTTTACATTTTTAAAAAATCATCCAAGGGCTGCAACTACCAATTATTTTCATTATATTTTATTTTCTCAATCGATCAAGTAATTATTTTGCCTATAAAATGTCGTGAAAAACGGCTCACAGTTTCCCAGAGCCCAAAGGGTTGTCTTCAAATTCCCCATTTTGTCCAACCTAAAGTCCAAAACCCAGAGATGTTTACCTTTTTAATCTGATAAAAGACAAAGAAAAGCCTTTTTGCTTTGAAAAATGACTCAAACGATTAATCAAAATCTTTGGCAAAGTTTTGTTGATCGATTCATTGATTTCAGCTCTAAATTATTCTTTGCAAATATACCCATTCATTCATTCATTCATTCATTCATTCATTCATTCATTCATTCATTCATTCATAATGTTTCCTTGAGTATTCCTATTTAGAGTCATTACACCAGTAAAACTTTGGCAAGTTTCTTCCAATTTATTTGTATATACACTGAAATGTTGGTTGAAAAGAAGAATTAGAACATATTTGTATTTATCAAACATTTAGTGGCTTTGTTCTTGTTTTTTCTGAATGAAATTTTGTGATCAGATCAGCAATGTATCATTTATTTCTGCAACACACACATTCTTTTTTATTTTTGTCATTGGATTTTTGAACCAGACGGTTATGAATGGAGGTGGTCTCCTTTGCCCTAAATACCATAATACTTTTGAGGAAGGGCCATAATGCTAATTCTATTTTGAGCATTTACTTCCATTAACCAATATACAAATATACAAATATTCTCACACATTAACAAATGTGATAAAGGTGGACCATATATGTGAAACTAACAACTAAACAAGTTACTTGCACATAATGTACATGCCACCACATTCTGACAGTCTTAAAGAAATTGTTACAAGTGACTGTTCCTCAGAAGACTTGGAGGCTTTAATAATTATTGGAGACTCTTGACAATCTGACATGTCGGTGTGCCTGAAAAACAAAATAATAGTGACACTGAAGTTACATAAGACATGTTGCCTGTCTTTTTTTGTCAGTCTTTCTCTCCCTCTGGTCCCCCCCTTCATTCTCTACCTCTCTTCAGAATCAGAAATACTTTATTGATCCCCAAGGGGAAACTCTGTTGTTACAGCTGCTCACTATCACGCAATGCACACAGGAATAGAAGTACTAATAGAATAGAAATAGAAATAATAACAAATAAAATAAATAATAAATAAATAAGTAAGTACATGAATATTATATATATTATATAATATAATTATACAGGAACTGGATAATTTCCTGAGCCTGCTTTTCCATATTGCTTCCCTGTGCGTGTATCTTTTACATGCGGATGTTTCAGTGTGTGCCTGTTCGTCATCCTCTGTCTCTGGCTCTCCGCTAACAGCTTAAAATGTCACAACAGTTTAATTTCATGGGAGCAAGCTGGTTTGATAATGACCTAGTGTGCTCAGTGGAGTTTGAGTTGAGGTTGGGACTTTTTCAGCTTGATGCTCTTACATCAAAGTACGTAATTATGGATGTTGTGTAACCATTTTATTGATAGGCAACAATGCTGTTATATCTTCAGGTTTGACAGAAGGATTAGTAACATTCTTTTCATAGTACGAGACATTGGGCCTCATGCAAGAACTCGTATGAACAGATCTATTTTCTATCTATTTCAACATTTTTTCGTGTCCTTTAATGCTACTACTGACATTGTTATTTTTATTCGTCTGCTGATTTCTCACAGCAGGACTTCAAGCATTGCAGTGTGAATTTTTTTCTGTGTACTCTTGGGTGACATTTTTGTGAATTATGTTTTTCCCACAAATGGAGTGGAACAGGTAGCCTTATAAAAATTTAAGGGTGTCAATTATGCTAATGATCAAATCTCAAGAGCATGCACCTACTCATGAACAGGTGGTATTCATCAAGTAATGAGCACTTTACAACAAGTTAGTGCAGTTAAAAGAGTTTGTTAAACGTTTTAATCTTTGGATGACTAAACGTTTGATTTCATAGATTGAAATGTTTTTATAGGACACTGATGAAAATATTGGAGAAAAGCACTGGTCACCAGTAAAGAAAAACTCAACTGAAGGTATTCTAGTAAAAGCAGTCTTATTTTTTTCTGTGTCTCATTAAACACAAATATGAGTGTGCCCCTCTAATGGCCACTTGTCCAGCCGAGGCAGTGCATCTTTGATCAAAGCTGACCAGTGTTTCCCTCTGGCTCCAAACCAGGCCAACCACATACAGAATCGCCTCGCAAATGTTTTTCCTATTCAGATTGCGGCAATTACTATTGGACGTAAAGTTCATTTAGTGTCTGCTGTCGGCATGTTTGTGTACTTATTGTTGTATGTGTGGCCAGCACTGCCTCAGTTGATGAGGGAGATCCTTATTGCCTTCGGCACAGTGGCTCATGAAATCAATGTTTGATTTGCCGGCTACTTGATAAAGGATTTAATGCTGAAACATGCCCCCACCCTCTCCTGCCCTACTTACAGTAAAGAAATTGCCTTATTGAGTCCATTTGTCCATTTTGCCTTGTGTCTGCAAAGTGGTGGTATTTGCCTCTGATCACGCGTGTGTGTAGGTGTTTGTGAATGTGCCGGCAGGTAATAAGATAGCTGTGATTACCTGACAGACCTCATGTCCACTTGCTGCTGACTGCCAATGCGTGTGTGTGTATGCAGTGTCCAGAGTGGTGTATAAACACCCCCGACCCCCAACCCCACCCCCCCCCCCACCCCCGCCCCGCCAGTGCACCATGCTCTCGGTGTGTGTATATCGACCATACTCTGGAATGGTGAAATGCCTGCCCAGCACACAAAATCAATGGCTGCTGTTTTCTCTCCTCCAATGGCCTCTTGTTATCTGCAGTGAATACAAAGCACATATTGTAGCACACAAGACACATATATGCCTCATCTTTATGTCCACTCCCCTTTCACTACTGTGGCAGGGTCACATACAAACCCACAGGAGATTGGGCTAAATTACAAGTCACTTACACTTAATTGGAAGAAATATGGCTCTCACCGCGTATTTTCTCATTTGGAGCGTGTTTGCAGCCGAGTTTTCTGTCACCTAACAAGACTTGAGTGAGACCTACGCTGCTGCAGCTTTCATTGGATTGCGAAGTTTATTATTTCTTCTACTATATACACAGTGCTGTGCCAGCAAATCAAACAAGGCAGCCAAGACTGTGAATGAAACATCATCTGTCTTCCATTGTGTTGAGTAGCATTAGCAAAGTGGCCAACAAGTTTATTTAGCCAGTGGGCAGCCCATTTCATTTCAGACACGGGGAGAAGATCAAGCCTATTTTCAGCCATACACAAGTGTCCCTCCCTCTCTCTCTCCCACTGTCCTACACTCTTTCTTTCTCGCTGTCTGTCTCTCTGTCAGAGATTATAGGTGGTGGTGGGAGGAGGAGGGGAGGTAGCAGATTAGCGGCGGCCGTCCGGCGGGTCCGTCTGTCTGCCGTCAGAGAACAGAACTCATTTGTATGATCCACATGTTTATGCTCGGCTGTGTTGCTCAGTCAGAGGAGAGGATTGGCCGCTGGGCTGGGTGCGGGGGTGTTTGGTGGTGGTGGAGGTAGGGGCTAGCCAGTGTTGGAAATGAACCTTTTTGTCCACCTGCCACTGTGGCGGGTGGATTACAAAATCTACCAGACACTCAATTTTTTTACCAGCCACTTTCTTGTTTCTTTCGGTGTCTATATGCTCTATCTATTGAGATGTGCTGCTTAGTGGTTCTTCGCATGACTCACAATCTCCCTGAAATCTCTCTGAGATATTATAATATAGTTTTTCAACATGCTCCCCATATTATTACAGTATACATGGAGTGAGTAGTGGTGTAATAAAAAATGATTCTGTAGTGGGAGCATTATTTAATAGGGGATATTGGTCGATATCGAAATACGCTATCCCTGAAATCTTAAATAAAGATATTATAATAGAATATCAAAATATGCTCCCTATATTCTTACAGTACACTTACCCCTGTTTGTAATCAAAAAAGATTGGACATCATAATACTGTGAGAGTTATATCTTTATGGGATATACATAACTGGAAACAAGGTAGAATTTTTCGACAAGGCAGCATAAATCTTCAGAACACCGGCCGTGTGTAACTGCATGTGCAAATGTTAGACTGACTTTATGAATAGTTTCATCATGTTGAGAATATTACGCAGCAGTCGGCCGAACACAGGGTCAGATCAGGTGCTAATTCCCACCCCTGGGGCTAGCTTACAGACGCTAGGCAGCTTTTGTACTTGCATCAGAGAGAACAACCATGGCCTGATCACTACGTACCCTGTTTGACCACCATGACAGTAGAAACAGAAATGTTCACTGACATATCTACAGAGCACATAGGTCCTGTCCACCCCTACTGTGGTTTCAGGAAGTGCTTTAGCATAATTTTTTAATGCATAAGCTGCTTTTATAGATGCGCCACGCATTCGTTCTTAGAAACTCCACAAGTTGACTTTCTAACTACAATGCCAAAATAAAGTCAAAAGACAATACATTATTTATTTATTTTACATTTGAGAGGTTTAGCTTATTTTGTTAAAAGTAAAAAGGGCTTTGTATAAAAACATGTTTATATTCCTTGAAGAATGGTGTGGGAAAAAGTACGGAAACGGCAAAAAAAAAAAGTCTTTCTTAAATGGTAGAAAAAGTGATAATGAAATGCTTTTTGATTGTGGACTTGTGGTTGGGCACACAAACAATGTCAAGGTGTCACCATGTGCTCTGGGAAATTGTGATATTTTAAATAGTAAAATAGTAGTCAATAATGAAAATAATCGTTAGTTGCAACACTAGTGGAGAGAAGACAGAAAGAGCAGACAAAGAGCTGTGTTAACAGGCTGTGTTAAGGTTACTACAGAGGCGGGTGCGGTCCGCTGTTGCGGCTGGCTATTTCATGCAATCGGGATGGGAGCGGGGTTGATGGATGGACCCAGACCGGAGATCTCATGGAGCAGGATGCTGGAGGAGGTCTGTGGGGTCCCTGAAGGAAGCACTGTAGGACAGCGGGGGGAGAGAGAGAGAAGCAAAAAGACCTGTCATTAATCAACCTCCCTCCACCTGCCACCTCTCCTCTCTGCCTCCTGTCCTCTCTTTATCCCTCCTGCCACCTCTCTTTAACCCCCCCACCCCCCCACCCCACCCCCCAATCTTCTAAACCACTTTTTGTTCTAAGTCAGAGTGCAGTCCTCTATTGTAAGCGGCCCTTTCATAGCCTTTGGGTTGCAGTGTACTCACTCCCAAACATGACTTTGGGAGGTGTTTAATGCTATTACGAGGTGGCAGCCCAGGCACTAGGCCCCGCAACAAGCAGAGATGTACTCATGCCGGGGCTAAACATGACTAAGTTTTCTTAATTCACTTAAACTCGGGTGTTTCTGCCCCCTGCCACCAGCCGCTTAACTTTCTGGTCAGCGCAGCCCTCTAATACCCGCCTGAGACTGCTGTAATGCGAAGGGTTTCTCTTTTTGTTGCTTTGAGGTCAGTAAGAACATTACGAGGTGCTTTGACAGGTCAGAAGTCTTGGCTGGAGTTGGTGTGGGTTTTATTTGCTAACTGTACTTCCCCACAGCGTCTGGCTGAGGAGGGTTGGCCTCTCTGAATTGCCGGCTTACTGGCAGTGAATTGATGGATTCAGTGGATAGGAGTGTGTAGATCCCAGTTCTTGATGTGTGTTTTAGGGAATTAACCAGTCACTGGTGAGATTTAATCACCCTCTCAAGGCCTTAGTGGCTAACCCTTCCTCTCTGTCCCTCCTTAAGAAAAAGTGTTTTTTGTTTTGTTTTTGTTTGTTTGAAGAATGGTTAATATGATCTGCTGTCGCCCTGTAAGAGCAGGAGACAAGGGTTCGTCATATGGTTGAAATGAATTACATCTGAAGCGATTAGTTGATTAATCGATTAGCAATTTTGATAATTTTTCAAGCAAAAATGCCAAAAGTTCAGTTGTTCTCAAATGTGAATATTTGCAGGTTTTTTTGTCTTCTCTGACTCACAGGAAGTAGGCCGTGGGTATAAGCCTGCAGAATTATCCTCCCCTTCCACTGTCTGCGTGTTACCGTTTTGCAAGGGCACCATCGCTGCATCCTGGGCTTAGCGCCGCCCAAGATAATTGTCATTGGTTTAAAGAAATACAAACAAGCCAGAGTGTTTTTTCCCCCCTACCAGAATGATAATGGGTTCAGCCAGACTTTTCTCCAGTGCTGGCACAGCGCTAAAACGAAGTGTGGACATAGGTCTGGCTATGCGAGACTGATTATTAATATGAATGTCTTGGGGTTTCGGACTGTTAGTTGGACAAAACAAGCTGTTTAAAGATGTCATCTTGGGCTGTGGGAACTTGTGATGGAAATGTTTCTGTATTTTCTGACATTTTATAGACTAAACGATTAATTTATTAATTGAGAAAATAATTGGCAGATAAATCGATAATGAGAAGGCAGCCCTAAAACCAATATCATGATATTAATACTAATATTAATAAAACTCTAGTACATTCTCTATCTGTAGAGATACTTGAAATGATCATATGCTTTGGATTTGCATGCACACAAATCTGCACATACAGTACTATGTATCACTCTGTTTATACAGTTGATTCAGACGAAGTCTTTCTGCCATGATAAGACATTTATACAGCAATTATGCAACAAACTACTAATAACATTAACAACGGAAGCCAAAACAGAGGAATAATTAAACATCTCTATCTCTCCCTCAGCCCACCCTTCTCTATGAACACCAGCATTTCACAGCATTTCATCCGTATCTGCAATCTCTTGCCTATATATTAAATGAGCAACAGTGTGGGCTCATTAAAAATGCATGCTGCGCATTGAGCTTAGGAGACCAATTATCCCACCTAGCTCCTCTTACAATGGCTGATAATAAAAGCCCCTGCAGTCGGCCACTCCCCGATTGCCTCACTGCCTCAACCACTCTCACCCCTCACCTCTCTCTTTCTCTCTCGCTCCCTCTCTCTCCATCTCCCAGTCCAGCCGCCTGTTGTCTTCGCACCAGATCATCAGTAAACAGGCTTTTCACTGGATTTGATGGAGTGCAGTGTTTTGATCTGTTGGGATTTGTGTGTGTGTGTGTGTGTGTGTGTGTGTGTGTGTGTGTGTGTGTGTGTGTGTGTGTGTGTGTGCTCTGCAGGTGGCAGTGAACAATGGTATTACAGAGAGAGGCAGACATTTGAGTACACACCCAGACAAAAACACACACCTCGTAGCGTGCGCACACACACACACACACACACACACGGACTCACATGTGTAAATATATAGATGAGACTGTTACAGCGCACATCATGCCATCATGCTTTTTGACAGGACTGTCTTGAGAAGATCAGAGCACCTGGAGCACAGAGGCTGTTTCCCGCCACATGCTGTACATCAAATATGGATGCGTGTGGGAAGCAACTGCATTACTGGAGCACTTTAAAGCCCTCATACGGGCAACCTGCTCATCAGAAGCCTGCCATCACTGTATGCATATGGCACTATATAATATACAACTCCCACCTTGTATTTGTACACGCGTTTGTATGTGCATCGCTGCCGTTGTACCCTTTGAGGATCAAACATGGGTAGTTTTATCTCGCAGCAGGCAAGTAAACAGCGTAAGAAAAGAAGGCGATATGATGCTGTTTCTGTAGCTGATGACTAGGTTTGTTTAAACGTATACATTAGCACACATGGCAAGCTGTAACCACCTCCCTGCACTTCAAACAGCAGAGAGCTGATGGATCATACATCCTGCCTTCACGCAAACAGCTAAAGAACTTGCTCAGCTGGTTCTGCAGAGCATTGAAATCAGCTTTAGTGCTGAAATGATTAGTCCATGAATCGATTAGCCAGGAGACAGAAAGTTAATCAACAACGATTTTGATAATTGATTAATCATTTAAGTAATGCATCTAGCAAAAATGCCAAACATTCATTGGTTCCAGCTTCTGAATGGTGAGAATTTTCTGCTTTTCTCAGTTTTATATAATTGTAAATTGAATATTTACCCGTCTACAAAGGCATCATGTTCAGCTCTGGGGAACCTGCAATGGATGGTTTTCATTATTTTGTGGGGACCTCCACCGATTGTATATATCAAAGTCTGTTTACAGGTCTTGGGGGTTACTACTGCATATGTGCTCTAGAGGGTGTTTGCAAAATTGCATAAATTGCCTCAAGTGAAAATCTGGGGGTGTGGAGTTAGAAAGACGTGAGGTTACCTGACCTCTGCGACCCTCTACTCATCTCTGCTTGAAGCTAGCGGCTTGAGGCTACGTTAGCTGCTGCTAGCATAACACACTGGAATCTCTGACTGAACTGTCAGCGAGTTGCATTGTGGGTAATGTAGGACCCAGGTGGGCACCAGGTTTTGACAAGGAAGAATGCTTGGAATAAAAAAAATGAGAAGATCTCTGGTTCTGCTGCATCACCTTTTTAAAAACAAAAAAAAACTGCCCATCATTTGTCCAAGAATAAAAAAACAAAACATAATTGACAGAGAAAATAATCATAAGCTTTACTTTGCTTTAGCGTGGCATTTTACTTGACCACAAAACCTGTCAAAGGCCAGGAGCCAGATTTGATTTGATATGTTTTCCAGCTGAGGAAAGCCCTCCTTCACTCCCTGTAGGTGTTGTTAAAATCAGACTGACTTCATTAATAGTCTGATCTGGATGTAATTAAGAATGAGCGGAGGGCAGCCAGCAGGGAGAGAGACAGTGTGAAGGAGAGTAGCTTTCTTTTTAAATCCCTCTGTCACCGGTGTTGACAGGCCGGGGAGAAGAAATTTGAGAGAGGAGTAGGAGGAGGTCAGTGGAGTGGGTTTCAGATGAAGCTTGACTCTTAATGTCATCTTCTTGCAGCAGCTTCTTCATGAGAAAGGTCTATTACAGCCGGTAAACACTGGGAGCACTGGGCTATCACTGTGTTCTGAGATGTTTTGGCTCATTTTTCCATGATTAGTCTGCCTGCCTGCCTTTGTTTTGTGTGTGTGTATTATCTAAAACACACTGATGCACATGCACACCATTTTTTCTATTCTCGTGTTTACGCAGCACTGGGTGGAAAACATAAATTGGAGACAGAGCGTTCCCCGTCTGCGGGGCTTGGAAGAGGGTTTGGGCTCGGAAAGCTGGCTTTCCTCTCAGGAAGTGTTGTTCCTCACCGCTCTCCATAAACACTGGAAAAGAGACCCAAAGAAAATGTCCCAGACTCACAGTTTCCACTGTAAACACACAGACATACACATATTATACTGGTCCCTCTCTCTATTTCTCTCATATGTGTCTCTTCTCTTTCTCGGGCAGAAGGCTATATATTTTCCCAAAGGAGCATGCAGTACGCCAGAGTGTGCGATCCAGAGAACCAAGTCCTGACCTATGCAGATCAGCTGCCTCAACTTTTAAATGTAATCGTGTTATTTTTAAGGCTTTGCAAAGTCCTAACAGAGAATATGAACAAACAACTAGGAACTAAAGACCAAAACTCTATTTAATCAGTATTTCACCTTTCACCTTAACTTTAAATTTTTAAAATTCAAAGCTTTTTATTGCAACACTGTTGTCTTTAGAAATGAAGCAATGAAAAAACAGGATTTGCTCGTTTACATTGAACCCCTGGGTAAAAATTATGTTGAAACTGAATTACCTCTCAGAGCAGTGTAAATGTTACTTTTCAGTCCCTAACAAGTGGTTGGATTGCAGTTTCCCTCATGTGCTGTGCAAATTAATAAATCCACACCAGCGAGAGAAAGAAAGAAAGCTCTTTCCATTAATTTTAGTTGTCATGGCATTTATCCCTGCACTGGAGCATTATGCTGTGAAAATATCATCGATGAGTCCCAAAAACCCCAAATAAGACTTGAAATGTTCAGTTTATCATTGTCAGAGCTTGGATTTGACAACAGGGTGCAGGACTCTGTAATCTATCACAGACAAGTTGGCCACTGTGATTTCATTGCAGTGTTTTTTAAATAAGTCAGTCAGGTCTTTCACATTGAGATGACACTGCAGATGCAAAAAAAAATGCTGTAGATGATGCTTTGTTACAATACCAGCCAGACATTAGCTTTTCCTGCTATTCTGTACGCTGTGGTTTAAACACTGAGCTCACTTTACCACCCGGCTTACACAGCACCCTAACCTGTGTGTGTGCAAGTGTGTATAGAGGGAGAGAGGCAAAGCGAATGAGTGTCAGAGAGAGCGAGAGAGAGGTTAGAAACCTTTTTTTTTATTACATTTCCTCCGCAGTGAAAGAGGAGGCAAGATGGACACTCCATATCTCCCCGCTGCGCCAGAAAACTCATCTAAATGGAAAACACATTGTCTTCATTATTTTGCAAGAGCTGAAAGAACAGGGTTGTCATGGTAACAGCCATCTGAGTGAGCGCAAGCGGGCGGCCGAGGGGCTGGTTTTAGGGCCCGAGGAATGGAGAGAGAGAGAGAAAAGAGGAGGAGGAGGTGGGAGGGAGGGAACAAGGAGTCAGGAGAGGGGGTGGAGGTGGGGGGAAAGAGAGAAGAGAGGGGACTGAGATGAAGAGGGTGGAGATGGAAGGAAGACGATAGAGATGGAGGGAAGAAAAATAGGAAATTGTGGGGTGAAACAGACAGTGAGAGGAAAGAGAGCAGCGGGTGCGATGGAGAGAAGACAGAAAAAAATGAGGGAGAGAAAGAGAGCGAAGGGTTCGTGAGAGGAAGCAGGGAGTGCCTTTTCCAGTGGAGCCAGACAGTGCAAATGGCCAGTTAGTGGCTTTCAGAGAGCAGTTCAGAGGCCCTTATTAATTTCAAGGGGCAGCAAGATGGTAGATTTAACATCTTAGGAAATCTCTTCCAACTTTGTCTCACTGCAGCCCCACTGGTGCTCTGTGTGTGTGTGTGTGTGTGTGTGTGTGTGTGTGTGTGTGTGTGTGTGCAAATGTGTGAGAGTGCATACTGATGTACAGTCAGGGAAGAGCTATTTTTGCCCGCTGAGCTAACATTAGAAGACCCAGTGCTTTGGTAAACATGTTGAGGGGGGGACAGGCTCCACTCCGCTCTCCAGCCACTTCTGCTCAGCCAGCGCCCCAGCGGTGATCGACAACCTGCCTGCTGCTGTCTTTATTAGTTGCTCCCTTAGAACAGCCCCTGGCAGCAGCAAACCCAACACCATAACACCCTTCATCAAATATTTACCCCTTCTGAATCTACAACAGGCACCAAGGCCACATCAAATAAAACCAAGTGCCAAGGCGATATCTAATCCAGTCCAATCCCTCTCCTTGTCAACTTCATTCTTTTCCCTCTCTATGCTGGGCGGATTTTCATGACGCCCCTGTCAGTTTAGCATCAACTCGAGGATTAGGGCTATTGCCACAGAGGAAGGGACCTAGATGATTGTTTATTTACAAGTTGTTTCCTGCTTCTCTGTTATATAGCCAGTGGCGTTAATGTGACTGAGGCCTGCCACGACATCGTTTTGACAGCCGTTGGGCGATTAAGGAAATTAACGTAATTGCTCAAGTCTTTGTCATGTAAATACTTATAACCTCCCCCCAGGAGTATTTGCCTTGGCTTTGACAACCTACCCTCGGATCTGACATCCAACCTTGTGCCTCTTCAAAGGAGGCGTATCATTATCATTATTGTTTGTGGTTTGAAAATGGGATGGAGATGAAGAACCAAAACACATACTGTCAGATTAGATTTGATTTATTGCAGAAGAAGCCATCATAGAAGTCCCAGTTTTCATAAATACAATGCATATTCAGTTTTTGTGTTGGGGTCAATCCACAATGTTTCCCAACAGCCACTGTGGTGTTTTCTTCAGAAGAACATCCAGATCCATTGAAGATAAACATTAAAAAGCCGTCCGAGCTTCACAGGATCTCTCAGCGCTGAAGCTGTGGGAAATTATGTTTGTTTTCTATCATCAGTTGCCTCCAGATGTGCAATCATGGTCGAGGGAGGAGAGATGGCTGTGGCTTGTGATTGACCAGCATTTAGGGAAAGAGACTGCGTGCACTCGGTTGGCTGTTTGGCTGCTCTGGATGGCTGGTCGGCCAGCTGCGTGGCTGTCTGTAGGTCTTAGTGATTCATGTCACACTGTAATTGGTTTACCTGCTCCCTGTGTGTCTGCGCTCTGAGTGGACCAAAACAAATTACCCAGGGATGACCTCTCGCCATCTCTCTCTCCTGCTCTGCAACCATTTCCCCTATCTCTCCCTGCCTCCCACTACAAGTAATATGTTGTATGAGTGTTTTTCTCTCTCCCTCTCTCTTCCCATCTATTTGTCAGTGTTGTCTTCCTGCACTCCCTTCTTCATACCTCAAATCTCACAAGCATATCCACAGTAGAATAACTTTTTAGAGATATAGCATATCCGAGTACAAATACACGCATTAAAGCCTCTTGAAACTTGAGGATGTGTGTTTCTCTGTCTGCCTTCCATGTCAAACATCACTTTGACATGTTACGCACACATGCATGTGTAAAGATAAGCTGATAGGATGGACTTTGTGTAACGATGCTTGAGATCACAAATAAACACACACACACACACACACACACACACACACACACACACACACTAGTGGAGTGCTTTGTAGCATTAAAAGAGTGTTTTGTGCAAGCTGCAGTGAAGCACATTAGCCTTTCAACATTAGTTTTTGCGCTTACTGTGCCAAATACTACCTGTGTGGATTGTCCATTCAGTGAATGAAACTGGTGCTCTGTGTACACCATTAGGCTGTTTCATTTTCACAGCAAGCAGATGTTTTGTGTCCTTTGCTACTCATACCCTCACTCTGACACACAATTCTGAACAAACACAGACACACAGAGCATGATGAATGAGTGCATCATTCTCCCCTTAGAGACAGCATTGGTCTTGCTGTCTCTAAGGTTATTTAGCTATTTCAATAAAAATCCACTGTCAAATGATTTCAGTGTGCAAAGCTTGAAAATGTGATTTGTTTGTATTTGTTGCATCGCTGGTTACACAGACTGTTCTATCAGAGGACCTGGTGCATGTACTGGCAAACATCAGTCTTGTTTTAGTGCCCTTGAACAAGTCCCTTATCCTGTACCAACTCAAGGGTCGCTCTACTGTAGGCAGGGTGGTGAAAAAATCAATAAGGATTCTGTACTGTTTTTAGATAAACATTTGAATGTCTTAGTTATATACCATCCTTATTAGAACACAGGCTTGGTGGTGCCTACCATCAATTAAAGCTTACATTTTTTAGCCATAACACAACACATACCAGGCACCTGAATGAACCAATTGCAATCCTAAAATTGAATAATATAATATGTTGTTTTGGCAGGTAAAAATGTTTTGGCCAGTTGACCAGCCTAAATTTAGATATTGTCTGTAGATGCCATCTTCCTACAATCTTCTTTATGGATATATAATAATAAAGTAACTGAATGAGCAGTTCAGATGAGCAATTTTATTAAGTGGTCCTTTTACAGCTGTTTAATAACCTTTTGGTTGAAAGTCTTTCAATAAATGGCATGTTCTGTACTGTACTGACTGTACTGTGTTTATTATTTCACACTGGTTTCAGCATGATTTCAATTCGGAAATGATTAAGAATATTTTTTTTCAATGGTTGAATTGGTTTTGTCCCATAAAAGATCAGAGGGAGAAATAAAGGTTGTTCTGCAGGAGTTGCAGCACTGTAGGACATTTTGTTCCACCAAATGCAGAGAGGCTGGGCTGGTTGCTTTTTTAGTAAGGATTGTGCTTTTGGAGTGTCAAAGACAAGAGGGAGTGGAGGGCAGACTGGCACAGATATATTTTTGCTCTCCCTAATGACACCAATACCATTTCATGGCTTACTGAGCAGATTGAATCACACTCACTCTTTGTAAGTCTCACTCTCTGCCCCTGTCTCTGTTTCTCTTTCCTGCACCCACTTCATCACTCTCTTCAGTTAGACTATCACATGCACATTCATATGCTACTGTACACTGATGTGTTACACTCACCCCAGTGGATGTTGTTTAATTGCATTTGGGTCAGCAGTTTGCTGGTGATGAAACCAAAGGACATGGAATTTGTCAGTTTACCCATTCAGCAGTCACAGGGGGCGGTGTGTGAGCTAACAGCTCTGCTGGAGTCAGGCCCATAAGGTTAGCTTTACACAAGTCTTTCAGACTGCACTGTCAGTCACTCTCCTCTCCTCCC
Source organism: Siniperca chuatsi (assembly GCF_020085105.1). Classification (NCBI taxonomy): domain Eukaryota; kingdom Metazoa; phylum Chordata; class Actinopteri; order Centrarchiformes; family Sinipercidae; genus Siniperca; species Siniperca chuatsi. The sequence continues at coordinate 16,438,555 of NC_058052.1, forward strand.
TTGCATATTCCTATTAAAATGTACTGGACTGCTGTTATTCCACTTAATAAAGCTTATGAGATTTATGCACTCTTTCACTGAAAGGGCTCAGTATTTCAGGCAGTCCTATGATGGCCTGGTACAGTGATAAAGGCTACACATTGTGGCTACACATTGTGCTCTCCCCACACTCACACACACACAGACACTTGCCTCATCCCTTGTGCATCACAAGTGATAGAATCTTGCCTTTCGTGACAGTGGAAAATCGTATGTGGCAGCCAGGACATACAATCTTCCCCAGCTGGTATTTATAGTCCTCAGCAACTGGAACATTCTATGGAATAAGGAGTTCATTCATTCATCATGTGACGCTCAAGCTCCGTTCTGCTCATGGGTGACCTGATTTCGTATCTCATGGTTAGATAGATGGCCTTTCCCTATTAATGCACTTAATAATAATAACAATAACAACAATAAAAACACAAATATAAAAAAAGAGAAGGAAAAGTGGCATAAAGCCCCAGTCTGCTGACACTAGAGCTGAAGAGTATTTTGATCAAATATTGTACCATGGGGTTCAGAATTTTTTTGACCATCTGACAAGTAGCTCTGGTGGAGTATACTGGCAGCTCAAACCTGCAATAACTGACTTTTTGGCCACCCAAGTTGCGAACACAACACTGACATATTAAAGTGGCCGCTGCTTATTTACACTTCCAACAGACAGAGGAACATTAGCATTAATTTTTAGTCATGTCTCTGGCCACAAGGCCAATGTATTGACTCTCCTTTTAGCTCTGTTTTTGGTTTTGATGATAAATTAAGAGTCATGAATCAAGACAAAATGCAGTTGCTGGTTCTTGCTTCTCAAATAGGATGATTTTTTTGCTTTTTTCTGTTTTGTATCACTCCATAATTAATTCCATAGGACTTTTGACTGTTAGACAAAACAAGCAATTTGAAGACATTATGTAATACTAGTAATCTTACAGACTGAACTAAGAATCAATTAATCAACAGAAGTAATCAATAGGTTTATTGATGGTGAAAGTAATTGTTAGATGTCTTGGGAATTTAGTCTTCAGTCTTAATATCTTGTGTGTATGTGAAAGCAGCATAAGTCTGTGTAAGTATCTTGTAAAAGCAATAATCATCCCCAAAATATTGTCATGCTGTTTTTGGCAACATATACGGCATAACATACTGAAACCCAAATGTGCAGAAGTGGCTAAAAGAGAGGGCACCTCTGAGCTCACTTACTACATGGTGCACTTTTTTTGATCTCACATATTGAGTGGTGAAATAATCGGCTGCTCCCAGGGTATCTGGTGGTACATACCTGCAATACTCCACAACTAAAGCTCAATATTTATAGACAGCAACAGAGCAGCTCACATATCCCCACATCACAGCTGTTTGCATTGCAGTGTTGGGTGTCACATAGCTGCCCAGTGCTCCTGTGGTTGTCACATTAAAACAGAAGATAAACAAACAGCAACATTTAGAGTTTATTTTTTCCACCCCTGGGACAAATCATTTCAAATTTTTGTAGAGGCTGGTGGTTATGATGCTGTCTAGAGGGTTGAGTTTTATAAAGGCCGGAGAGAGTGATGTGACCAATAGTTGGCTTTGCTGGGGGGGGAAGGAGAGGGGGAGAGATTAGTGGAGGAGAGGATTAGCAAAATAATGCAAAGAACAAAACAAGGCAAAAAGACAGAGATATAATGTTGAAAGTGGGTTTGTAGAAAATGAAGAAACAGTAGCTGAGGACTGAGTGGAGTTGACCAGAGAAAATATAGGCAATGAGAGCAAAAAGGGACTGTGGCTATAGGAGTTTACCACTAGAGATAATAGTGTGTGTGAGAGAGGGCTGGTGGCTTTTTACAGACACACTGAGCGGAGATTGTGGGAGGGAGAGGGAGAGAGAGGCCAGCACAGCTGAGTGGTGTTGATTGGCCTGTTTGAAAACACATGAACTGCAGACAGAGAGAGAAAGAGAGGGAGAGAAGCTCTGTGCACTGGGAGAAAGTGTCGCTCTGCGCCGTGCCACGCTGCAGCCCAAACCACATTAGAGCAAATGAATCCATTCCACCTCCTGTTATGGCAGCTCCCGCACGGGGCCCCAGGAAGGAGAAGGAGGAGGAGGGAGGGAGGAAGGAAGAGTGGCAGGAGGGTTGAGATATGAGGGACAGGGAGAGGAAAATGATAGATGGAAAATGGAAGGTGGTGGAAAGGAGTCGCATGCTGGGTGGCTCTAATGATGTCTGAGGGCTATAGAAAAGGGGAGCAAAAAGCACATAGTAGTGAGAAAGAAAAGCTGAGCCATATAACTCAAGATGAGGAGGAGGAGGAGAGAGGATCCCCCACTGTGTCCAGAGAGCAGGAGTTATAGTTATGTTCTCCTTTTTCAGACTGTTGCTGAATAATGAAGATGATCTCTGGCCAGACTTCACCCTGTTGCTCCTTTGTATCGTTGAGCACTTCTACACTTTACATAAAATACCACCAAAGATGTTATTTTCCATAGTATTGCATGCAAACCCATAATTATTTAACTTCAACTGAAAATCTTGTGCACAGAATAACCTTCTTACCTCCAGGTCCTGTGAAATCCATTCAAACTACAGCATTACTTTGAAAACTGTAGTAGACAATTTTAAGAGAACACTACAGTTTGTTAGCCTTGAGACGCAAAGCTTTCATGTGGCTGCAGGACTTGTACTCCTTAATAGGGCTGATAATTTGATATCACCACAAAATAAGTCATTAAAGTTTTTGTTTTACACCTATGAAGAGTTTGTTCTTATGTATTAACCTTTTGCTTTATTTGCTGGTTTACATCCCTTTGTCAAAAGGACAAGAACCAAATTGCAAGGTGTTGTTAACCTCAGCTCTAGAATTACTGACAAAAACGCACAGCCTGATACTGAACAAATTCTCAAAAAGACATATATGACTCTCAACATGTCCTCTGTGACTACTCCAAGCTGATGCCATCAAGAATGTGTTGTAGATCGCCTGTATGCAAAACAAATAGAAGGCTTATTCCAGAAGCCATTAGACTTGTGAACAGCCACAGTAGTTGACCTTGTGTATAGATATTTAATGCACTTGCACTTTGACACTTTTTGACATAATGTGCCTTTTTGGTGTTGGATATTGTTGGCCAGCTATGGATTGGCCACTGTTTTTTTTTTTTACATTATCATATATTTGTATTTTTAGGTTGTTTTATGTTTGTAAATTAATTGCTTATGTGTACTTGTGTTTGCAAACTCGCTTGCCTCAAATGGCTCCTTAAGGGACAAATGAAGTATTTTGAATTAAATTGGATTGAATTGAATGTTTGATGATTTTATAGGTGGGTTTGCACACATTTGCATTGTCTTGATAATATATATCTTAATGTTGGAAGATACCCATATTAATATCTTGACACTGATTCCAACCATTTTGCCAAGAGGGGCTCCTAATGTACTCCTATACAATACACAGTATTGGAGTGCAGTATGAGCTCCTGTGTAACAGCTTCCATGTGACTGATCACATTCATAAAGCAAGCTGCACTTGACAAAGGTGGTAGTCATTTGTCTGAAATGAGAAATCACTCATGCTATGAGTGATCATACTATGCCAGCTATGTGTGTGTGTGTGTGTGTGTGTGTGTGTGTGCTGCTGATAATGAAGAGATAATTTCAACTCTCTCTTTTTCTGTCTCTCTGTCTCTTTTCCCCACTGAGCCTGGCCCTTCTTGCCCCCTTCCTGCCATACTCCAGTGCTTTTCATATTACTCTGCTTTTGTTTCTGAGCACTTATTTCTTGCCCCACTTCCCCCAGCTTGTTTTGCACAGGAAAGAGAGAAGGAGGGAAACAAAAAGTGAGAGTGTGTTGGTGTGTGTGTGTGTGTGTGTTTTGAGACAGTGAGAGAAAGAAACAGAAGCTTCCTCGGATGTTAGTATTATTTGTGGTTTGTTACTCTGCTCTGATTCATATCAGCATCCTCCCACTGTTGTTTAAAGGGAGGTTGTAATATGCGCAGCATAATTGGATGTGTAATCCTTTGCTTTGCACCTCTGGTAAGCAGTGCTGAGTGGAGCTGATTAAGATGTTTGCAAGACAATAAAGATTAGGCTGCCCCGTCTTCAGTCAAGATTTAGCTGTTAAAACATTCAAATTGTTTCCCTTCCTATGATGAGTTGACAGATTACTGTTTTATTTTGATAGTAAACAAGGAGGGGTGAGGATGTAGGACAGGAGGAGGGCTTCTGCCATGTTTCCACTGAAGCATCTATTATGCAACACATTTTTCCCCGAAGCGTCTGTCAGCCTGGACAGTCAGTCAGGTAGATTGACTTCTTATCTCAGTTAACGGCACTGTCCGAACACAGCCTGGCCGGCCAGTTGCATTTCCACCTCACTTAATTTCCTTTCAGAACCTGAGGGCCCGTCTTTTCATCGACTAACAAAAGCATTGCCCGTTTGTGGGAGGAGGAGGAGGAGGAGGTGTGTGTTTGTGTGTGTGTGTGAGGGGGATTATTGGGTAAAATAGGCAGATTTCTCAACCCCCTCCAACCCTCCTCCTCCCTCTTCAGTCTTGGCTGTGGGTGTGTTGGGACAGCAGGAAGGGGAGCTGCAGGAGAAACAGTTAATCAATAGCCACAAGGTCAGACGGCCAGCACTGGGCTGGAGTGTGCCCTGTTAGCGGTTCGTGGAGCTGCCTGGCTGCTGAAGGGGATTTGTAGCACTTGTCAGGGCTTAAAGGAGCCCTCTCTGGACCTCTTGCTCTGGGTGTAGTGAGTGAAAGAGACATGCTGGTTAGCAGCAGGAGAGGGAGACATCTGCTGGATGCTGAGAGACACAGCACAGCAGAATTAGGCCACCCAAAGTTATGGTCATATTATGTGTGGTCAGAGTGGCTTTGTTCCCTGCAGAATATAAAGTTAGCTGTTTTGTAGGGGCTTTTCACAGACAGTCAGCAACCACTGCAGCATCATGTCCATGTAACCTGACAAGAGACATTTGGCTGCCCACCATTTGACCACATTTGCTCCAGAATTCCCCCTTACTTATTCTGGCAATGTATCCGCTGATGTTTGACTTTGTGCAAGTGCACTCCAGGTAATTCTACTCTAGTAATACTTAAGCTCAGAGGATTAGTAATACACTCTTATTCTCAAGGTTTTCCTTTGAAGTTTTACCTTTACGCTTAATCAAAGTGAAAAATTCAAGCTTTTGTGTTTACATGCTCTTAAGTGTATTTGTGTGTGTGTGTGTGTGTGTGTGTGTGAGAGAGAGAGAGAGAGAATGAGACAGAAAAAGAGTGTGCATACTTGCAATACTCTTTCGAAGATAAGCCCACCAGACTGAGTATTACACATGAAAACTCCCTGGCTGAGCACTATGCTTCCATCGTATTCGTTCTCTCGCTCTGTTTGTCACAGCAGGGGATCTTGGGGGACCCTTTATCAGTACTGAGCAGCTTTCTAGAGCCCTGCAACCCCCAACCTGTGGTTTCTCAGTTCGCCCTTTGTGTGGAGGAATGTGAGGCAGACCAACACTGGTGGAGATAAACACAGAGCGATGGTGAGGGACGGAGGCATCACTGGCAAACCAGCAAGATACCTATTAATCCAGCCTCAACCCATTTCTCCGAGATGGCCAGAGTAGTGAGCATGGGGCTGAAATTGTTTTTGTTGTTGCTGCTCACTGTTGGATCAGAACAAGATATACACAGAAAGAAAGAGATGCTGTAGAGCTAAACCTTATATGCTGTTAGATGTGGGCATAAATTAGTCATCTATGCCACACTGATAACCTTGAATGTGAGGTGTGCTTCGTTTAAAGAGAGATAACACTTGGATGTCCTTTCTTAATTGCAGCGAGTGTTAGATTTTTCTTCCATAGGTAACAAAAAGCAATAAAGTTTTCTTTCAGTTTCATCGTGTTTCTGTTTGTCGTTAACGGCGTTGCTGTGGAACATCTCAGTTTCATGCATTTGCCAAAAAAAAAAACACGCTTGAGGCAGATCAAGCCTTTCGATGAGTCACTTCATAAACAAGCTGGCTTCCCTGTTTGAGAATTTGTCAAGCTGCTAAAATGCTGTTTGAACTTCACAGGCTACAAACTCTTAACATGGGTGACCTGACAAAAACCTGTTCTAACAGATGTACCTCTCCTCCTCCTCTTCTTTTACAGAGTAAAGAACTTTTAATGGCGTCCCGGTAGAGACATCAAGATGAACACGTTACCATCAATGGACCGGCACATCCAGCAGACCAATGACAGGCTGCAGTGCATCAAACAGGTGTGTATAAAGACCCATGTGTAGCAGCCTGTTAGTCCTCTTTTAACTAATTTCATTACTATGCAGACATGACATTCTAGAGGCAAAGACACAAGAATCTGCATTTCCTCTCCTTTCCAACACTCCTTTCTCCTCTGAGCACCTTATATGGGCATCAGTTTTTCTGGCCATTAGCTCCAGTCACACAGATCATGTTGCACAGGGTCATAGAGAGAGAGGGGGAGGCAAATCTGGCAGTGAACACAAGAAGAGACTTCAAAGAGGCTAGCAACATAACAGACTCTACTCTTCCCCCCCCCCCAATCCTGGTACTGTGCTCCTTTACATCACGTTCCTGATGCTTGACGTATGCCGGCCCTTGTTGTGGTTTTGCTTAAATGCTTCTTGACTGGAGACTCCTCGCAGACAGATAGACAGACACAGTCAGACAGACAGACAGACATAACCCAGGGCAACCGCCTCTCCTTGTGATTAATAGTCTACAAGAACTCGCTGGCTGGCTGTGGGCTTATTTGTTTATGCTATGTGGGTGTGATCCTTTATATCTCCCAACATCCATATGACACCATGCCTTACAGTGAATCAGTGAATGATAGGGCTTTGAGCTTGCGATTTTAAGGTGACATATCCCTTTTCTCTGTGCCTGCTGTTAAACCCCCCACCCCACCCCCACCTATACTCCTGAGTACCCACTATAATAACCTTTATATAAACAGGCTCTTATTGCTTCAGTTTTTGGCTACTTTGCATGTAGCAATGTGCTTGACTTCACAATCTTGGAAAAGCCTTATTTCCAAAATGTCAGTAAATTAGTAAAATTTGGCGGAATTGACACTACTCACTTCACAAAGTCTCCTCAGGCGTCACTGATAAGTCCTAAATAACCTGAGTTAACATGTCTAGCTTAATAAATGCACTAATTGCAGTTCGGTTTATGTAGTCGACTCTGGCTGTAATAGAACTCGTAGTAAACTAGACTTCAAAGGCAGTGAGTTAGTCAGTGAGCTCTGAGCTTGTGGCGGCTCTGCTAGCAGGGTGTTGTTTTGGTTTGGGGAAAGCCGCTGGCAGAAAGCCAGGTGTTATGCTGTTTTTCATGCAGCCAGGTAGGCACTGAACAGCCTGATCCATGGCTGGCCTGAAAAGGGGTAAGTCAGTCCATCATCTCACAGAGGACAGTCTGTCTGTCAAACGTCTGGCTTTTTGTCTGCTGAAACCCCATCGCTGCTGCTGCTGCTGCTGCTGCTGCTCAGCCCTCTCCCCCCACCTCCCCGTTCTTGTCCTCATCCAACCCTGAACAGCAACAACAACAAGAACAGCTCAGGCCCCATCCTCCTCCCAAAACTCAGCGGAGCTATTTCACTCTGCTGTCCTCCCCCTCGCACCAGAGTCGAGGTTGTCAGGCAGAGTCGGTGGCGAGTGCTGCAGCAGGAGGAGCTGTGAGTTCAGATCTAGACAGACAGCCCCTGCTGTGCTAGTTCTGATTCCAGTTGCGCTGGAGGCTGATACGCCTTCCCATCAAGCAGCAATAATGCCAGATTATATCACTCATCTAGAACAGGCTCTTCTCCTCCCTCTCACTCAACAAGAGCATCTCTCACTTTCTCTCAGTATCCCTGCTTCTCTTCGTCGTCAGTCAAACCCCTGTGAGAGGCCACAGCTAACTCTACAATGGCTAATCTTCACATCAAAAAAGATGAGTCACTCAAGGCCTCTCTTGAAGCTCATGATATCATTGGAAGCTCTCAGAGATTTTCTCTGCAGGCGGGTACCAGGCCTGACATGTTAGACCTCGTTCGCACCGGAGAGCCCTTTTGTCACACACCGCCAAAAAGCTGCCCTTTCAAAAACGCTCACCTCTGCTGCCCCCTAAAGACAATAGTTCTACCTTCTCTGCAAGAACACACAAAACAAAACGCCTCAGCTCCAGATGAGAATAATAAATGCTTTCAAGTGGGCTCAATCTTGCCGACTGAACAAGCTGCAGCTCTGTGCCATTTCAGAGCTATTAACCTCATGAGCCGTGAAAAAAGGGAGCCCAATTTTAAAACCGCTTATTGTCTCCTGCCAGCCTGAGTAGCCTTCAGACACTGGGAAGAAAAGACTCAACTGTTTCAGGCCTCAGTGAACAAGCGAGAGAGACAGACAGAGACTGAAAGAGATTAGACAACACACCAACGGCGCATATTGAGTCTGCACACATAGCTGCCAGGACCAAGGTTGTTTTCTTTGTGAACAGCCAAGCCAGCCAGTGGACTTCTGGTGCAGAGGCTCTGTTACATTCTGAAAACAGGCAATGAATGAAGGGCAAGAGAGAGGAGGAGGATTGGAGGGAAAGATTTGGTTGCTGTGTGGGTCATGGGGGTAAGGGCTGGGTGTTGCCAAGAGAGATTAACAGGAAACACTGGCATCATTGTTGATATGGGTGTGATCTTCTTCCCACAATGCAGCACAGCCATGAGTGGGCGTACATTGGATGGAGTCAAGGTCCTCACAGGGTTGTGCAGCAACACAAGACATTAAATCAAGTCAGTTTGGAGGGAGAGTGCAAGGCTGCAAAACTATTTGGTTTCAGTGTTTTTCCAATTTGTACTTAATCTGAAAAAACATAATAACTCATTATTTCCCATTCTTTCTAATGGCAGTCTCCTTTCTCTGTGTTTGCACAGCACTTACAGAACCCGGCCAACTTCCACTCAGCAGCCACAGAGCTGCTCGACTGGTGTGGAGATCCCCGGGCCTTCCAGCGACCTTTCGAGCAAAGTCTCATGGGATGTCTGACGGTACGCAAACACTAATTATGGTTTTTGTTGGGTTTTTCAGGTACTTTTTAGGAGACATGAGCAAAACAATAATTAGATTTTGGATACTTAGGAAAAAAAGATGGGCTGATGTGTCCACTTCTGAAGCTTTTAGCCTTATATTCATACTGTATTTGGTTTATACTTTTTTCCCCCTTCAAATTTGAGTAAAAAACGTTAGTAGCAGGCTATAGTCGCACCAGGTTTGTATCCAGCAGTTATCCAAGGCAGCTGCTCAGGCCGTCAGGGGCCAGTGACACAGTTTAAAGTCCTTGTCACCCACTGCTTTCCTCCATTTTGTGCTTTACACACACACACATGCACATACACACACAACAAAAAAGAGGCTTGAACAGGACTGTGGGTAGCTAGTCACCTCTGGCTATCGCCTTTCAGTTCACCAGCTACCATTCATCGATCTGGGCGCAGGGCCAGAGAGCTAGCCTGCACCAGGTGTGTGAAAAAACTCACACACACGCATACTTACATACAGTCACATGTGTGAAAGAGGCTTTAGAGCAGAGAATTGAAAGTTTCACGCATTTATTGCTAAGATCAGTCCTTGAAACACTGAAGGAACATTGTCCCCAGCTGAAGTGGCAGCGTGAGCAAACAGATAAATGCTCATTAATGTGTAAATCACAATAAAAGCCTCTTAAAGGCTGATAAAGAGCTATACAAAGGAGCCCACCACTGAGATCCCTCTCAGCATGGGGCTGTTTCCATCAGCTAAATTGTTTCATCAGACTCAGAGAGCAAACGGCTTCTTAACTGGAGAATTACAGCACTCAACAAGTCCATGCATTCTTGCAGGGATTTTGTCTTCATGACGCAATGTACCAAAGCGCTGAATCAAAATAATAATAATAAAAATGACTTTTCATCTATTTCAATCATAGAGCCCATGAGATTTGTCGTAGTTGAATGAAATTGAATGTATGCCTCACGTGGAGACGCCTGTTCTGTCTGGCGTGTTGTACATATGGAGGTCATCCTCTGATCCCTGGTGGCATATCGGCTCCTGAGCCAATAAAAAGATTACATAACTGAGCTGTCAGTGCTGCACTATTAGCTCTGTCTGCTCGACAATTAGTGGGGGTGGGGGGTCTTTCTTTATGCACACTATATCGAGAGTGTGGGTAATGTCAGTGCATGCAGATAACTGTACTATTTCTGCCTCTAGTCCCACTGTTGTAAAATCGCCCACTTAGTTCACTATCTTTCACGTACAACAGTTTCAACAACAAGCAGAAATAAACTGCAAAACGGATGCTTTTTTTCCTCCAGCGAATAGATAAACAAGAATATGAATGGCCTAGTAACCCTCCAGCACCTCTTACAATGCTGTTTTCATACTGACAGGAATATGGGCCTGGATGTACATCCTCAGAGGGAGATTAAACTGAAAAAGGCTTATGAGGTGAAACACTGTTAAATCCATGTTGAATCTATGCTAGCCTCTGTAGCTGGCTGCCTGCCTTGTACAAACTGTAGGGCAGACTCACTCACGCAGGAAATTAAACGATTGACAACAACACAATTCGACCATTTGTCAGAATCGTCATCGTTTGAATAATATGGTTGGGTTGAATAGATTATGTTGTGAAGTATTTATCCCTGGAGTGACATCCTCATGTCTCCTAAATAAATGTAACATGATTTACTGGAACTGTAGAATTGTAAATTACCATCTCTTAATTAAAACAATCGAATAAACCCTATTTATTGACATGAATTTCATTGTTTTTCATTCAGTACTCAAGCAGCCATATTACCTGTGAAAAAAGGCACTTTATGATCCCTGCTAGCTGTTATGTTGGCTCTCTACAAGGCACCCCAGCTGACCTGGTTAACGGTAATGTGTGTTTTGAGGTCAGAGGGAGCAGAGGAGTTGTCATTTGTTAGCAGATAAAAGCAAAGGGGTTTCCCTTCTCATAATGATTTAGCCCCGTCTCCTGAGTCCTGTTTAACGTCACTCAGCATCCCCTTTAACATTATATTAGAGTCCGGGAGGCTCCTGCTTCGTGTCCCATAAATGTTCAACCTCTTTCTGAAGTCATTAACACAAAAGGATTATTAAAATCTTCTGGCTGGGGACTGGTTCCTCTCAAAATTGAAGGAAAAAGGAGGATTTTTGACCTTTGTTCACCCAGGGGACGCTGCTGAAACATACTTTTCAACGCTGCCCTCCAATACACTCACACAGATTAACTGGTCTCACATCAACAGTGAGAGACATCCCAATACCTATTATTTTCACATTTCCTGGTCTGTGTGGGTAATTAAACCAGCAACCTTTAGCCAGGAGACAAATTCTGTTCACTTTAAAGCCAGAGAGCGGGCTTGAGGATAACCTTTCAGAAACTGCTCATTCTGCTGAGCTACCATGGGTTGGCTCCCTCACCTCTCTTGGAGGTAGATGCAGTCATCAGGCTCATCAGTCAGGCCCTGACTGTGGATCACTGGAGCAATCCAGACTGCAGACTCTGCATTAATTTGTGTGTTTGTGTATGTGTGTGTGTGTGTGTGTGTGTGTGTGTATCTGAAGAAAAATAGGCTCAAAATATTAACACAATTAAGAAAGTTAAAGGATTAGGATGCCTTAGCTATGGCATACTGTTTATTTATCATTCATTATTCATGTAAAAGATCAATATTTTATGGTATTGCATAAGAGTGCAATTTACCCAGTTTATTACAGATAGACAGACAGATGCACACAACGATTAGTCAATTAATCGATTAGGTGATCAACAGAAAACTTATTTGATGTAGTAAAATTATGTAATTAAAATTATGTCATGATTAAAAAACAAATTGATATAATGTTAAACTCGCTAGAGCCTGAAGGACAGCAGGTATACTCATGGTGCATTGCTCTTTCTCCAGGTGGTGAGTCGGGTCGCTGCTCAGCAGGGGTTTGACTTGGACCTGGGCTACAGGTTGCTGGCTGTGTGTGCTGCCAACAGGGACAAATTCACTCCCAAGTCTGCAGGTAAAACCCACCACTTTACTAAAACACTAGCAGATGCATGCTCATACATCATCCCATTTGCTGCTGTTCACTTGCAAGACAGTGGACGATACAGCACTCATTGTTCTTCATGCTTCAAGTTTTCACTTTTTCATGAAATAAAACAATTAAAATAAATCACTGTATGGGTTAAAGTCGTGATCCAGTCAGAAGTGATTCATTATTCTGCTCAGGCCATGAATGCACAACGTGACTGCTTATTATGTTTTGAGCGCTATATAAAGCTTATTAGGATGTTTTGTTAGCAAGAAACAGAGAATCTCACAATTATACTAACAGACAGTTTAATTTTTCAGTACATTAAAACAAATAAAAGTGTCTGTTAAAAGTTACCTTGAATCTGTAGTTTGGACATTTTTGATTTCTACAAACGACTGCAACCACTGACATCACAAAAAAAGCCCATAGAGCATTATAATGTCAGATATTTTTAGTCCCCATTAAACATTAATGTGCTATTGAGATGAGCTGTCCGGGTGGTATCCTCACAAAAACAGTCTACTCAACAGTTTTTCCACACACACAGCCGCGCTTGTATGTGCAGTCTGCATGCACACACACAAAGTGAGAGCGAGCAGAAACGCTATCCTCAGACATTTATCTATCAACCCCCCCCGATCCATACCTCCCCTCCCCACCTCCCACAGTCCTGCAGGAGCGGCCCGTTCTTGTACATTTGTCAAAGTGAAATGTGCAGAGGCGGGAGAGAGGAGAGAGAGAAAGAGATGGATGACTGGGGAGGTGTCGCTGATGTGTGCTGGACCACTCACTCAGCCTGACAGAGACCTGACAAAGCCGTAGCCAGCCAGTCAGAACACAGATAAACCTTTGTTCGGCAGTTACATAAGCAGGAGTAGTGAGAATCAAATATTTTGATTAAACTGTCTGATTTCTTTGTTTTCTGACAAGGCGAATATGTCACTGCTTCATAACAGGAACTGCAATGACAGTAACACTCTGAAATCTTATCCCATAATTCCTCATACGAGCTGTAATGTGCTGCAACTGAATATGCAGAGGACAGAAATGGATCACTTTCTGCTGTTTTTTGCTCACATGGTCCTATGATGTGAACATTTGCTCAAGCTGAATATCCTCTTTCAGTTGTGGTGGGTAACGTCTTGTTGGGAGGAACATAAGTGGTCAGACAGACGTCAGTGTACAATATTGATTGCTGTATTTCTCTCTCTGTCTGTGTTCCTGTGTTTGGATAATGTGATTGTTGTCCAGGCATTGCTCGGACTGGCTGGCTGTCTGGGCCCGACTGACAGTCAGAATCATCCTCAGCCCTGCTGATGGTTCTGGGATCTAATAGAAGACAGCACTGAGTTTCAGGAAGAGCTGTTTATGCACAGTGGACAAATGGGAACTGTAGTGTAATTATGCGGGGTGGTGTGGGTGGGTGGGAGATATGATGCAGCCAGTCATCGAACGAGGCAGGCAGGCAGGCTGTTGGGGTGGGAGGCAGATGTGACTCAGGGCAGATCTTACTCACTGAGCATCCGTCTTACCTTCCGTACAAGGACGTCTGTCTGAGAAAGCAGACAGGGAGGGCGACAGAGGAGACGTGATGCACACTTGAACTCAGAGATACATGTGTGCACTCATTCAAATGCATCAACAATGATGCAGAGAAGCATCTGGCTTTTACCGCTCTGTTAGCTCTGTCTGTATGGTTATATTTGTGTATTTTTTATTTTTCTTTGTGTGTGTGTGTGTGTGTGTGTGTGTGTGTGTGTCTGTGCCTGCATGAATGTGTGTCTAATTGTGCAGCCCCAGCACAATCTTCTGACAGCCTGCATGGCGACAGAGGGCCGCAAATCTGACACCTGAGAGCCCAGACGAGGGCCAAGTAGTCTGGGATGCTCTCTGTGGGCTCCTTGGGGGGAAGAAGTAGACTCTTAAGACTGCGGATCAATCACATCGATGCTTTCTTTCAGAGCATCAGTTGAAAAGGAAATTGATAAAGCAATTATTGCTACCCTCATTATTATTGTTATTTATTTTATTTTTTTTCAGTTTAACAACTTGAGTTGTTGCAAAATTAAGTACAACTACAAAACACTCTCATTGCCACAGAGTACCTGAAAAATGCTAGGTGATCTAGGTGATCAGACAGACAATTTACTAGAATGAATCACTAAACAAAGTCATATATGACTTCCAGTAAGTATTTACTAACCAGTGATCCTTATTTGTTGAACTTTTTTGGAACCTTTTAGACTTCTTGGGAGAAACGGCCCAGAGAGGCTACTAGAGGATAAACAGAGCTACAGTAAAAAGAACATTTCCCATCTTGCATCTATAGATAAGCCTAGTGTTTATAATTTCCTTTTTGTCTGTCAGTGTCTTCACTTCAAGTAAGAGAGTCCATGAACAAACGCCTGCAGTTGCACTTCTCCCGATGTGAAAGTATAAACTGCTGCCCTATGAGACCTGTCAAGTAAAGTGGAGAGATTTTCAGCAACAGCAGACTGCTGCTGATGAGCTGACTGGAGATAGTGACCCTGCAGTGACGCCTGAGGGATTAGTGTGTTGTTCTAATCTGGAATCAGCCAGTGAAGAGATTTATCTGATGTTAGGCGAACTAGCATTAGCACTGTTAACTCTCAGAGCCAGTGAGGGTACACAGCATTAATGCTGTTAGCATACTAGCAGCTAGCATTGTTACATTTAGTTTACTCTCTTGAAAAGAGCGGCGTCCAGGTTTGGATTTTTGTGTGGTCATACTTGATGAACACTGCTTCTTTTTCAAGTGCTGTGTTAAGTTTTTAATTTGAAAAGTTAATCAAAAGTGTGACTCGGTTTGTGTATTATGTTTTCAACATGACTTGACACGCTCTGGATTAAAGTTAGCTGCTCCCTGGAATGATCACTATGTTCTTAGAAACCTCCTTTAATATTTAAGTCAGATGCAGGTTGCTGCTTGTTGTTCAACTGTCTTGCTCAAAGAAATAATGATTCAATCAGAATTCACACAGACGGTTAAGCTCCAGTAGTGAATACTTACTATTGTGGTAAAAGAGCAGGTGATTTTAAAGATCCCTTTTATCTACACAAGTGATAATTGTCTTTGATGTTTTTTATGTGTTAGTTTCCCTTCATCAGCTGATTTAAGAATGAATGTTGGAAGGAAAATATGATGAAAAGGGGTTAGCTTTGTTCTGGTTGGTATATTCCCCACACCCATTCGCATCTGATAAATAAAAAGAAACTGTCACAGCAGAAGTGCAGAATTGTCAGCGCTCGGTCAGTCAACAGAGCGGGCTCACAGGGCGATCTGGTGTTTCACATCAGGAAAACAGCCACTCTGCTGTGTCAACAGTGACAGAAAACTTCCAGGGTGTGGCTGTAACTCTCCCCATGTCCTGTGAAAAACAGACAAGCACACACACAGAGCTCACAAAAAACACTTCAGCAACTCACAACTTAACAACTGAAAATAAGTGCTCCCGTTAGACTTTGTGTAGACTCACACACACACACACCTCTCTCTCTTCCTTTGGCCTACAACAATCTGACATGTCATCCACTTATCTGTCTCAATTTACTTTCACTTGATTGATTTTCTCACCACGTGTTTCTTTCCATCTTTGAGCTGTGTGTGTAGAACCAGATGAAGGTGTAGGCATCCTTTGTTACTGACCCAATCAACCTTACAGACTTTTATATTTAATTACTGCTGAGTAAGAGCAGCGCGCTGAATTATTAACAGGAAAGAGTTTATTTTTAGCAGGCGGGCCTCTCCTCTGACACTCTCCAGTGGTTTGCCTTAGATGATGAAACCCCTTTGCAACCCAAAACTACCTACAGAACTTCACTATTAAGTTTATAGAAATTAAGCTCATGGGGAAATACTTATTAGGGTAGCTGCATTTGCTGCCTCTGGCTGATTGGGTCCTCTATCACTTGCTACTTAATTGGTTTGGTTTACACAGTTGCAAGTAAATTCATTTTGGTAATATCCCAGCTGAGCCGGCAGTGCAGTTGTACTCCAAACACAGAGGACTTTGTTCTTGTCAAAACCGGATGAGCAAATGATTTAAATCCTCCTTTTGTTCAGGGTTGACTGATCTGGCACCCACACCTCAGGACTCACCACCTCCCCTCCACCCACCCCACCCGCCGATCATCCCCCAGGGGCTTTTCACACACCCTTTTCAAGTTATATTTCTGTCCAACAATGCCTCCGCTGTATGTGTTTCAATTCTGTGTGGGATATTTGTGAAACTGTTGATGACTGAGTCTGTCTGTCACACAAAAGCCACACGAAAGACAACTTCCCTCTGCTGTCACAAGGCCAGTGGGCTTTCCCACTCTTCAGCTGCACATCTCGACATTTCAGTAAGGAGAGAGAGGACAATGACAGCTCAGGTCTTTCCTGTTCATTGTTTTTTTTTCCCATGTTGGGTTATGTTAGGGGCAGGCAAAGAGAAGAACACTCAGATTCACTCTCAACTTGCCTCTTCTTTGATTCAGTTGCACTCAGATATTCTGCTTTTCTCTGATGTGTCTTGTTAGTTAGATTTACAAAGTGGCCTCTGATGAAAACACGGGGACGTTGTCAGGTTAGATTGTCCAGAGAATCCCCTCTCTGATACTTAGTATGTGTCTGCCTTTGAAAGATTGATCTTTACATCTCATACTTTCGTCTCCTCCCACTTCCTCTCTCATGCATTGGCTTCCAGCCAGCCAGCCTGCACAGCATATTAAGCAACGCCCATTTATGCAAGTTTGCGATGCAAGTTTGCAATCTGAGCTTGCAAGGGTTTTTTTTGTTTTTGTTTTTTTGTTTTTTGTTTTTTTGCTTCTGTTTCTTTGTCCTTCCTGACAAATGGCAGTCGCATTGCCGGATTATGCATGTGTGCATGTGTTTTTTGTGTGTGCACTGTCTAGGTGTGTGATGGCAGCTTACAGAAACAGGGCTATGAAGAGCTAGACAGACTAGGCTCAGCACATCAATAACAGCACCTTACGACAGAGGTGAGAAGCACTGGAATATCTTGCCTTCTCTATCTCTACTCCTGTTTGTCTGTGTCGCTTGCTGTCTTTATCTCATCCTCCCTCCTCCTCGGCTGTCTCCTCTGCTCCCTCTGTCTCGAGAGTGTGTTGGAGCTGGTAGCAGGTACAGCAGGAGCCCATTAGTGCAGAGCCCTGCTCTGATTGGATAAGCCGGAGAAACCGGGATACTGCCTCTGAATAATTGATGTCCATTGTGCAGACGCTGGACAAGGAAAAAAGACAGATCAGAGAGCAAGGGGGGAGAAAGAGAGTGAGCAAAAGAAAAAGAGAGAACGAGAAGAGAGGAGAGGAGAGAGGAAGTAAGAAAGAAAGAGTGAGCAGAGTAAGGGATATGTGCAGAGAGTGAGAGTGATAAGGCACAGGCAGGAGGCTTGGAAGCAGCAAAAGCTTTGAGAGTTGCCACTGGCCTCTGCGGGAACAGGAGCATTTGTGACACTTGAGTCTTTTCTCTGCGCTATGAAGGGAATGAGATGAGATGTGCAGGGACTTTGCTTGGCTCTGGGTAAGTGTGTGTGTGTGTGTGTGTGTGTGTGTGTGTGTGTGTATGTATGCGTGTGTGCTGTCCATTTGTGTATCTCTGCACAAAACTATTTGGTATGTTATTTGAGTGTGTATTCATGGGGCAGGATCAGGGGTTAACAGAAGCCAATCGAGCAGTTGATTTAGGTCTAAGGTGATGCAATTAGAATTGCAGTAATTGAAGCAGAATTTGTTTGATTTTCTTGAAAGTATCTTAAATAGTCTAAATGCAGATCTATTCATTTCAATTGTGCTTTGACATTGTTGTGTCTGTTGCAACTGTAATTTAGGCCATAAATAATATGGGCTTCTATCTTGTCTGTTGTGCTAATGTGACTAGTTTAAAGCACTGGCTACTCACACAAAACAGGATCAGGGCAGATCAGCTGACCACAGGTTGACCTACATGCTGTTCTGTCATAGGTTTATTCTGAGTGGGTTTTTGTCTGTGTGCACTGTATATAAGCATGCATTGATAGTACAATTTATTGGTTAATTTGTGGCTTATTTCTGGGCTTTGTGGGTCAGGGTTACAGTTGAGGTTGTGGTTATGTTTTGGTGTTTTGGTGTTTATGTCTTGTATCAAGGCTGGGCATTAAAAGAGTTAAGTTTGGGGTTTAAGGTGGGTTTAAATTTGGGTTATTTTGAGGGGATTATCTGCCATGCTTAGGGTTAGGGAAATAAGATTTGATTGTACAATAATTCTTAAGTTCTCACAAAGATAGAAGAACAAACATATGTGTGGTTTTGCCAGTTTGCATTTAGTTTGTTTGACATTACACACATATGGAAATGCAATATTGACTAATTTCCATTGTTGTCCTTAATGTAAAAAGTAAAGACTATGTGAGTCCTGGTGACTAGGCAGCATCATACATTCAACAACTTCTTCCAATTTATGGCACCTAAACGAGCACACATCCATGTTGGTGTTAAGAGTGCAAGTGTATGTGCATTAGTGTGTGTGTTTCTATGTGAGGAGAAGATGACCCACTTTTCGACTGTGGATTCTTTTTTTAAGTTGTTGACCTGTGGTTAGAGCCAGAGCCTGTCTGCCTGTCCACTCATAAGGAAGTGGGGATGGGGTGGAGGGGTGGGGGGTTTTAGTCATGGAAGGACAATGCAGTTAGATCAGAGCGTAAGGCCTGCTTTTTGTTTTAGTCTTTTTGTTTAAGTATTTAATGTACCTCTTTTTGTCTAAGGTCTCACAGAGGGAAACAACACTTTGTTCACGTGAATGAGTAAAGGGCAGTCTGGCAATAAAAACGACCTGATGCTACAGGCTATTCAATCAGTGTTTAATCTAACCTTAAAACTGACAGCTTAATTAGCAAATAGCTCTTGCAGACAATAACACAATCTTCCACTGACGTCCATAGAAAATACAATGAATATACAATGCGACTTCCAGCTAGCGGTCGTGGAGCTCGGGCTAACTTCCTGTTAGCCTGAGCAGGGTGTAAACTGCTGAAACCATCTGCATCCTCAACCTCACAGCCACATGCAGCCACTCTCCCCCTCTAGCCTTCTTCCTGTCTCTCTGTCTCCAAAGCTTTGTTTGTATTGCTTACTCTACACACTTCAGTGACCTCCTGTGACTGCACTCTGAGTACTTCCCATCAGACTGTTTAGTGACTCATTCATGACATTTGACTTTGAACTGTATGTGTGCGGCCTACGTTTGTTTCTGCAGTTTGTTTCTGTTTTTTCTGTGAATCATTGCCATGCTCGACATCACTCCCTCCTCCCACTGAAAGCAAGTGGCCAAGTAAAGTTGTGTTAGTTTTGTTGCTTTAGAATTGAGAAAGGAATTTCTGGTAGGACAAACTGATGTCAAGTGCTGATAGCAGCGAGGGTGGAGCTCTCAGCACCCCAGGCAATACAGTATTCTTGCAGGATGTGTTTCAGGAAACGCTTGTAAAATTCCTCAGTCTTGTTAATCACTTTCATTTCTATACAGTGCTTCAGTCAAGGTTTTTTGATGTCTTCTCGTGGCTGCTCAAGTAACTAATTCACCTGTGAAAGAGCCACAGCTGGAATTCCCTCACTTTTTAATCACTGTCTTATATTATGAAACAGCAGCACCAGGAAATCTCTGAATTCTTGATTGCGTTTTTCACACTAATGATTTCATTGGAGGAACCACAGTGTGGGATGAAATACATATTGTGGAAGTTGAGACTAGTAGTGTGTCTGGTTATAATTAGGCATGTGATATTTACTAGTTCCCCTCCAGTGGTGGGGAGCTGCGAGTAGCTGATAAGAGCAGTTCATTCACAGCTTGCTGTTCTCTGATGCTCTTCCTAGCCGTGTGAGGCGCTTTACTGTATAAGCACATCTTCACAAATCCCAGGCACTGACTGTGTTTGTTTACTCACCAACACAGACCTCAGTTTCCATATTTGCTTTACTTTTTTATTCCTGTTTTTGTACGTATGCTTGTGTCTACATACCTGTGTGCCATCGTGTATTTCCCTGTTTACTTTTACATGCTTTTGAGTTTAACTGTGCACATTTACTGCACAATATGTGTGACTCAGATGTGGATAATGGGTGTGTGATCATATGTAGGATCATTGTGAGTGTTGTGACAGTTCTCTGATGCAGATGTGGAAGGTCGTGACCCCAGGCTTAGTACTGTAAGCAGGGCATGCTGACTCACCGAGCATGTGACGCAGATACACCGACCACCTGAATTTCATATCCCAGCGAGGATGTAGGTCAAATCCATAGGTCAGTGCCGTAATCCCTGTCATAACAAATGTACCCAAAGCAAACCTGTAGTGCTGTGTAACTGATGTGGTCTGTTATGTCACTTGATACACTGGTGTAACAGGATGCAAAAAATACCAGATCAAGTAGAGCTGCAACAATTCAACAAAATGCAACAAAAAATCAATGGAAAGAAAATTAATCAGCAACTACTCAATTAATTGTTTGTCAACATTTTCATGGTTCCTTTTTCTGCTTCTCTCTTTTATATCATTATAGACTAAACAAGCAATTTAAAGACCTTGGGGTGACAGGGAAAGGGGTGCGCTTTATTTTTTACCTATTTTTATTTTTTGGTACTTCACAGAGAGTATTTTAGGGTTTAAGTGTGCTCTGGGATTATTGTAAGACTGCAAATGTCTCTCTTAATTAAATTTGAAAATGGACATTAAGTAATATACAAAGGATATGAGTGCGTGTGACCTTTTGTAGTCCCTGACTCCTTGTATAACACACAAATTGAGAGTATCTGACTCATGAGAATGACCATTTAAAGCTGCTTTAAATACAATGCTAAGAAGTGGTAACCTTTGCAGAGTTTCAATCCAGTTCAGTTTGACGTGACACGCCCCACAATACATTCAAAATGTAATAGACTGTGTTGTTGTTTTTTGTAGCCACATGCGACATGGAGAGACCACATTTCCCACCCGAGCTCCCGACATTTTGCTCCTTTAGTCAGATCTAGCCGTCATACTGCATTGTGTTTGGTGTTCATGCTGATTCTTATAACTCTGCCCCATTTAAAAATGTGTAATTTGAACCCCACAGAAACCAGCACCTGCAGGAGATGTCAGAGTGACTCAGGTAGAGCTACCCTCCCTTCTGGGCTGCAGCATCTCTTTGGCTTGTGACCCACACACATCCCGGGGAGGAGGGGATCTGCCCACTCCCTCCATCTCCACCTGTCCTCTGTCTAGCATCCTTCCATCCATCCTCCCCCCCGACCTCATGGTGTACTGCCAGAGGTCGTGGATGAAATGCTGTCAAACCAACCAGATAAGAAAACCGCATTGTTTAACCAATGCAAATAAACAAAACAATTATGTAAAATTAAAAGTCAATTAGATAAAAAATGACACAAAATAACACCTTTTAAGTTAGAGGCCGTTTCGGATTTGGAATATTCTGATACATGTGAACAGTTAGTTACATTAAAGGCCTGGTTTTGGTTGAGTGTGATTTCTGACACAGAGCTGTCTCTCTGCAGGGCATGTTTGAGTTGTTCTGCCTCCAAGCTGTTGAGACTAAAGCCCATTTGATATGCTCTTCTCTTGGAAGAAGTTGGCTGAACAGAGAGGGGGCAGGATGGGGGATATCATTGACTGCTTAAATGGCTTCCATTACACTTCTGCAAAAAGCATGACTTTTTTTTTCTCGCAGGATTTTATATCCCCTCCATATTCGTCTTTTGCATAATATTTTGTACCCACACAGCATAGACCTACCTGCCAGTGTTTTACAGACTTCTGCCTATGATATCTATTATAAATTTCTTCTTTTTTATCATCCCACACATTGTCTCAGAGGGCTTCTATGTCTGCAGTGTTCATGCTCAGAAAGTGTAATTTTTCATGCAGTATTTTCTCCTTTGTCTGTGTTATCAACAAAATTACAGTAGAGCTGCATGCACAGTATTACATGTCTCTATCAAAGCCTGGCATGACCAGCGTCAGTGATCAGAAGACAGCCAGATTTCTGGTAATGTGAGGATTTACAGTATGAGGGCAGGGTTGGGCACTCCTTCTGAACATTTATTACAGTTAGCACAATGCTCTAGCAGAATATGACAAAACTTCTATATGAGTTTTTGTGCAAACCAACCTAGTTAGCTATATAGCTGAGCCTCCAAGTTTATACTTTGGGGTTGCCACTGTCAACATCAAAGGAAGAGAAGCATGTATGGTAAAATCCCAGAGTGGTGGTGAATATAGTAGCTCATGCAGCTACAAGAAAGCTCTTCTTTCTCCAGTCTGTTTTTACAAAAATTCAATGGTGCCATTCATTGCCACCGATCCTTGCTTTGTTTTATCATCCAAACAAATGAGGCTGCAAAAGTCACTTGTAACATCTCCTTTACAAAAGCTGTCTTGGATGTAGCCCCTAAAACATTAATTTATTAATTCAACAAAAAAGCTAAGCCCTACAGCTGCTACATGATACTATATCAGTAACATATCACTGATGCCATATCAGTATCATGATATGGTAGTGCAGAGTAATGGCTGTATTTGCATTCTTAAGAGGAAACAGGTGCATGTTTCCTGCACTGAATTCCAGTGAGGTGCAATGCATCCAAAGGAAAACAATGCATGAGTTCAGGAAAAAGGTAGCACTCCAGTATGAAAACTTGACGCCAAAACTCATCAGCAGTTTTGTCTGTCAGGTAGTGTTATTACCACTTGAGTGCTGGTTAACATTGTAATAATTGGGGGAAAAGAAAAATAAATAAATAAATAAATAATATATATATATATATATATATATATATATATATATATATATATATATATATATATATATATATATATATATATATATATATATATATATATATATATATATATATATATATATATATATATAATATATATATATTAATATTCAAGTTAGCTAGTCGGTCAGTGATATTTCACACTGCAGAATACCAACAACAATGAAGTAAGACAATGTTACCCAGCACAACGCTAGACACCATCTTCGCTATACTTTACTTGCAGTACTTAATTGCTTATTTTTAATTGCACACGTGTAAATATAGCATATAACCACATACATATAATTTTGTAGTTCAATAAAATATTTAGATTCATTAAAGTTGTTGTTTTTTCCACACTTGGCATATTTAAGTGATTTTATGTCACAGTCAGTAGTAGAGGACTTAAAATGTGTTTGTGCCATGTTGGAGTGCCTGTGCAACTTTACCAGCATTTGCACTAAGACGTGGTTGGACTGTTGTTTTTTTTTAAATCCCAAAATTGCAGTGTCCTCCGTGCTTCATGAGCTCTGCTTCCTTTATAACACAGAGGATGTCATGAGCTGCAAAATTACTGATTGGGTGCAGGAGAGAATAAAATCTCTTTGCATGAGTTCTCTTCATTACTGGCATTTGACATGCACTGGCCACAAAATTAGGCCATTTTAGCGCTTCTCTACTTTATAGGCCAATTGCTGGGTAAAACTAAAACTATGCTTTTCTCTGTAGTCATATAACACATTTTGTTCAGTGATTCACACCTGGGAACTCTCCAGCACAATCACCCTCCTCTGCTGCTTCAGCATCTTGGTTGAAAGAGTTGAGTATTAACTGCCTTGCTAAAGGGCACAGCAGTTCATAGCAGTTCAGGCGAGGGTGTTTCAGTCACCTTCCCAATCCTGATGTGGCCATTGCGTACATGTGGCGGATCTAGGGCTTCACATTTAACTCATGTTAGGTGTTTATCAACAAAGTGGGGTCACCATCATGCAGCTAACTGAATTATGTTGGGGTGCACACATTTAAAGTGTCCTAGAATCAGGTAGTTAACAATCTGTCATGATTTAACTGGCAAATGACATGCTCGAAGGCTTTTACCACACACAGACACACACAAATGCTTGCACGCGCACACACACACACACACACACACACACACACACACACACACACACACACACACACACGGTGCTATCGGAGTTCATAGTAATTAGCATTGGGGTTTCCTTGTAAAAGAGGACTTGTACACACACTCTGTCATTAGTTAATGGGCCTTGCAGCCTGTTACCAGGGCTTACTCTCCCTCTCTGCTGCTCCCAGAGGGACTGAGGTGAGGTGAGAATGAGCCAGGGCTTCCGCTTTCAGTCAGCCATACAGCATTAAATACAGCCTGAGTGAGGAGGGTCCATATGTCTCTGGGCATTACTCAAGTACATGCTGCAGCTTCTAAGAAGTGTAGGTGTTCTGGAGAGTTTCCTGAAAAATCAGCTTTCTCTGCTGGTAATAGACAGAACAAACCACTTGTTAGGGAGATGTCTCTGTGTCAAGGCCCATTACAGTGAATCCAACAAAAAAACATCTCAACAGAACACAGCAGCTTGACTTTGAGTGTCAAAGTCTGTCAAGTCTGTAGACATTAGTCACCCAGAGCAGTAGTCCTGTATTTAAAGGGAGAGATTGACTTCTTTCGCAGTCATGAGTGCATTTTGATGTCTCAGCTTGCAGTTTAAAGGTATGAATTGTGAGATTAGCCTAGATAAACTCAATTACTGGATTTCTGTGGGATCAACAGCAGCTTCTCTCAAAGGTAGGGAAATATAGCTTTTAATGTCAAAGAGGAATAGCATGTCTGAGTAAACTATGATGTAATTTCCATATTTAAATAGAAAAAAATACTGCATGTAACTGCCAACTGACTCCTCTTTACAGGCTCCTACAGGCAGAAATAAGTTGTTTCAAACTATAATGTTATTGTTGGGATTTTGTATGTACTCAGGAAGAAAACATTTTTAATATTAGACTAACAACTGCAAACCCTCAGTGCTGGAGAAGGTGCCTTCAGGCAACACTGCCAGCTCCCGTTAAGCCTTTTGTTACATACTGTAGCTACAGTCTCTCTACTTTCTTACCCAACTGTAAACTGTCATGTCAACACATTATCAAATAGCACTGACGTTCCGCAGAGCTGCTACTTGATCCTCTAGATATCCAGTGTTTGGGCAAAGCTAGGCCAAACCCACCATTTAACATTCAAACTGCATGCAGAGACATAAGAAAAACATCTCTTCATTCCGCTCTGTGTGAGGAGAAAAACTAGTACTATTTCCCCAAAACTGAGCTATCTCTTTGATCTCGCCTGTTGCGGAATTTGCTCATCATGCACCAAAGTTATTATTGTATGATGTTGTAAATCAATCCTTAGACTTTTTTACATTCTGCATAGTTTTAATACGCATTGTGGACCTTTTCTGTGACTAATAAGGTTGTCACCAAGATCTTTTAAGTAGTTGGCCTTGGGTCATCTCCACCAGGTAGCTATTAGAAAATTATTTAACTACATGGCTTTAGTGTAAATGAAATGGGAATAAATGGAAAGATGAAAGAGGACAAACAAGAGCAGTGTAATGAGACCGAGACCTTGCCTTGATATTCTCCTATTTTTGTTGGTGGTGCTCTTGGCATCTGATCCTCTTGTTCTTGTACCCAATTTGTGAAGTTAACAAAACATCTTAATTAATATTAGTTTAGACAGACAGGAATGTGGGTGTGTACAGTATGTGAGAAGGGCATTTATGCGGAGTGAAGAGCTAAAGTGAGAGGAGTATAGTAGCGTAGTTGCGGGTGTGTGATGGTGTTGGCAGGGGTTTTAACACGGGGGGACTGTGAGGTGAAAACAAGGTCATGTACACTGTACTAAGCTTGCTAAATATGCACATTCCCAGAGCGGACCCTCACTCTATTATGAATGACTTCTGGCCTTGGATGCTTGTTAGATTTGGTCGCTCGTAGCCACGCTGATATGATAAGTCACCACCGCTCTCTTTTCTCCTCTGCCTTTCTCTCTCTCTCTCTCTCTCTCCCTCTCAGAGCTACTCCATCACTTGTGCTTGGAGCTGATCTTTAGGTCTAAATGGTGGGTTGCCAGTTGAAGAGACAGTCCCTCTGTGTGGAGGTGGTGATTTAGTGGGGAGATAAGCTCTCTGTAATGGCAGGGTGGAATAATTCCTCTTTAACTAGGAGGCTTGGCTCTCTCCACCCTCCAGAAGGAAATGTTACTGCTCCTCTGCTTTGTTCTTCATTCATTTCCTCTCTTCTTCCTTCGCCTCTCTCCTCTTCTTTTTTGTTTGTCTTTGTATATGGTCACACTCAGAAAATATAATGCATTAGCTCAAGCAATTTGGACTTGGTATATCATAATATACAGGTTACAGGTGTCACAACTCACTGTAGACTTAAAATTCAAACAAAGTTTCAATTTCAAAATCACATCAATTGGTTCATTTTTCCATTTACAACCATGTTTTTATTTTAATTTCATTTAGAAGGCATTTTGACAGACATTTCTTGTTTGTGGCCTTGTACATCTTCACAATACAATGCCATTTTTAATGTCACAGACTGTTTAACCTCAGACACACGATTTCTTCAGGGCACCACCATTTTCAAAAACTCTACATTTTGAAACCCCAAACCTGGTAACAACATTTCCTGAAAGCTGGTGTATCTGGGTCTGCAAGGCTAAGAATAGCATCTTAAATTATTTAATTAACTACTGAACACAGTAATCTTTCTTTTGTTGGTTTGTCAACACAACTTTCTACAATCAAGAGGCAGTGTGCTTAAATAAGCCACCCAACTCTGATTGATTCAAGAAAGACAAGTTGATTGGTATTGGGAAAATAAATAAAATAAAATTGGCACATCATTGGCATAAGAAAAAAAGAGCATGAGGAGGCTGCACAGTTTGAATAGTCCTTAGAGATATGAGAGGACAAGGGAAGTGTGGAAAAGAATTAAGTGGTGGTGATGATGGGTGAAGAAAGTGGAGGAAAGTGAAGATATCACAGTTTCTTACTTCCTACATAGATCATATCTGTAACCCCCATCACTCTGTCTCTGTCTCTATCTCCCTCTCACGCTCCATTTCAGCCTCTGCCTCTCTGTGGCAAAAAAACTGGGAGGTCCTTTGTGCTGTAGATAGGTTTCAGTTTATATTTTACACTGCAGGTAGAGATGGTGTGATGTAACTGTTGTGAAATCCACACAGGAAAATAATCAGTGTAGGTTTATTGAGTTAGGCTGCCCCCTGGAGGCCTTAGCAATAACTCTGGGCTCTGGACACAAGCAGTCAGAGACCAGACAGGGTAAATCTATTCATTTGAGGTTGACATTGGAAGTGTGTTATAAGTGAAGTTGAAAACAAGAAAAAAGTTATTTTCTATGTGATCATTCAGAACCTTAAACATGCAGTTAATGCAGCAGGAATACACAGTGCAGACCCGAGTTCACGCAGGCAAATGTGTGTGTGTGTGTGTGTGTGTGTGTGTGTACTGAGGGGAGACTAACACGTGTGCATATGTGTGTGTCTGTGTTTTCCTTGCAGCCCTGCTGTCGTCGTGGTGCGAGGAGCTGGGTCGTCTCCTCCTGCTGCGTCACCAGAAGAACAGGCAGAACGAACCGCAGGGAAAAGTCCCCATGCAGCCCAGCATGAACAGCATGAAGCCCGGCCTCACACACAGGTCAGTGGGGAGTCTGTGACACATCTCCTGTCAGATGAAAAAAGACTGTGCTTACCTTTCGGTAAACCCAGATTCTCAATTCAGTTCAAGGTTACTGTTTTTCCACCTTACCAATGAAATTAAGCTTTTTCCGGGGGTCATAATGCATCCAAAAAAAGAGTAAAAAGAGGAGTATCAAAGGTAAAAAAAAAACTGTACAGCATAAATTCAGTGAAGTACAGCTGTGAATTGACAGATATGAGTCACTTGCATTTGAATAAATTAGTTTAATACTGCTGTCTCTACCCATTTGCTTCTAGTTATTCCCCATTGAATGTAGTACACATCAGATACATCTGATACTTTTAATTACATTTTTATGATTCCAATATTTTTATTTGATTTTCACAATACAAATCAGCAAACAATTTGGTTACACAGACCCACCCACCACACACATCAACATCAGCCCCAGCCTACATCCATTCCACATGTACCTAATATCAAAGGGAGAAAAACATAGTGTTAATAGAGAGATGTTGATTCTCTAGAGTAGCTTATTTTCTCTGGTCAGTTTTTCAGCTGTAGTTTGCAATGTTTTTCTTTCAGACTGCAACAAACTACAACCTCAAAAACTACCAGGAACCTGCAGCAGGTGTTCTTCTTTTTGTCCATCCACTCTACTTGTAGATTCAATCAAATGATTTCTACCAAAGATGTTACACAGTACTATAATGCATGCATTTTCTTTTTTATTATTGTGAGAAATTGTATTACACAACAGGTGAATAACTAGAGGTTAACACAACATACATACAATGAAATTAACAGTTACTCAGTCACCAAAGCAGATAAGATGAAGTTTGTGTTGGGGGATGATGTGAGAGTTTAGGTGGGTGCTGTGGGTGTGTGTGTGTGTGTGTGTGGTGTGTGGTGGTGGTGGTGGGGGGTATAGGTGTCAGGTTAGATGTAGAGAAAGAGAGAGAGAAGAGAAACGTAAACAAACGAAAGGGAGGAGAAATAAAATAAAAAGATATGGTTGCATGCACTTAATGATTTAAAATTATTTATGACAGTCAAAATGGTCAAGGTACCAAAACGGACAAATTAGTATGTGGCATTATTTTCCCAGAGCTTTTTTCAAGGTAACCTTTGATGTCCCATTTCTCTGCTTTTTCCCTAGATTTTTAAATGATGCATTCTCCTAAATTGTACCAAACAAATTAATTAAAGCTAACTAAGGTTCACTTTGGTATCTTTAACAGACAGAGTGCAATAGTGGCTCAGGTCTTCATTAAGGTATTATCTTGAATTCAGTGCTCATGTAATACACACACATCGAGATACAAGAGGATTTCCATTGTTTGGAGAAGAGCCAGAATTACTTTGAGTGGAGCTGAGGTGTTTTGGGGTGGAGCGACTAACCGGTAGTGAAGAGAGCTGTGAAGTAATGTCTTTTGAGAACATTGTGTGCTCATACTTCTCTCGAAGAACAAAGCCTGAAGTTAGCCAAGAGTTCTGTTTACCTCTGCTGAGGATATTGGGAGAATGTTTTGGCTTTATGAGGAAATATTGAACACGTCATCCATTCCAAGAGCTAACCTCTGAGCGAAAACAAGCTGCTCTCCAAAAACAGCAGTTCCTCCCCACTCCACTGGCCACTTGCCTCTACCCATGAGGATTTAGGTTGTTTATTATATGTAACAGACTCTAATATGCCCTGATATTTGTTTTAAATCTGAATGCTAAACATTCCAACTGCTCTCTACCTACCCATATCCAAAGGCTTTTCAACAAACCAAAGAAATCATTTAATCATATTTAGTTTTTACTGGTGTGTGTGGGCATGCAACTCCTCATCGGCTCATTCTGAGCTTTTTACTCATCTCTCTGTGCAGCCATTAGCAGATATCCTGGCTGAAAACGTGTTTTGAAATTGAACGCCAAACATTTCAAATTGCCTAACATTTTGGCGAGAAGAATTCCCAAATTATTCACATTTTTGGACAGATATGCAACTCTATTGGCTTTCTATTGGCTTTCTTGGCCAATTGAAACTTCAAGTGACATCAAGCACATGTTTTTGTTTTGATCTACTTTCCAGTGATGGATCCTTTCCCTATGACTCTGTCCCCTGGCAACAAAACACCAACCAGCCCCCTGGGTCATTGTCTGTGGTTACAACAGTGTGGGGCGTGACCAATACATCACAGAGTCAGGTATGTCCATGCACAAACAGCATCCAGTCTTTAATTATATACGTTCTAACACACAATCAGTGCTTGATTCAGGAGGTTTGTCTGCTTTGTTGATTTTACGAACCTAATGGATATTTTATCTTCCTGTATCATGCTTTGTTAAATCCAGGTGCTAGGTAACCCAATGGTGAATAGCAATAACCCCATGAATCCTGGAGGTAACCCAATGGGATCAGGTATGTCTGCCAGCGCAGCAGGGCTCAACTCACCCCAGTTCACTGCTCAGCAGCAACAGTTTCCAAACAAAGGAGGCTCCAACCAACCGTACATGCAGCAGGGCATGTATGGCAGGCCAGGCTACCCTGGAGGTCCTGGGGGATACAGTGGGAGGTAAGAGACTGGATACTACTCTTTTAAAAACAATCAAGCAATAAAATTTACCATAATGATTAAAACGTGTGTTTTGTGTTTTTTACAGCTATTCTGGAGGCCCAAACGCCCCTCCAGGAGGTATGGGGATGACTTCCCACACACGTCCTCCTGGTGACTTCACTCAGCCAGCAGCCGCTGCTGCAGCTGCTGCCGTCGCTGCCGCTGCTGCTACGGCAACAGCCACAGCAACGGCCACAGTGGCAGCTCTGCAGGAAACCAATAAAGATATGAACCAGTATGGACAGGTACAGTACACACCTGCTAACAGATGTTTACAGCTGTAACCACTTAACAAAATAGATTGTAAAATACAAATATACACAGGACCCTATTATCCAACCACCTGCTGGAGATCCAAAATAATCATATTAAACACTGAAACCTTCTGTTTTTCCTCCAGATGTGTTCATCGTTCCAAATGGGCCCCACTCAGGCCTACAATAGCCAGTTCATGAACCAGCCAGGCCCACGAGGCCCCCCTGGAGGTATGAATCCAGCCAGCATGGGATCAGCCATGAACAACCCTAATATGAGTGGGCCTCCCATGGGCATGAACCAGGCTCGAACCCCAGGCATGGGGCCTTTTGGAGCTCACGGCCAAAGGATGCCTCAGCAAGGGTATCCCGGAGGACCTCGACAGGGCATGCCCATGCAGGGGATAAAGAGGCCATATCCTGGAGAGGTGATTGGAAAGATCCGACAATTAAAATAATCGGGAGATTATGGGCTCATGTGCAAAGCCAGCGCTAGGGCAAATACAGTTTTTATGCAATTTTCCTCAGGCACAAGTCAATTTTTTTGCGTCAGTGCCTGTTTTCCTGGCACCCAGGTAGGAGGAGGGTCTGTTTATGCTGATTAGGTGGCGCAGTACAATTTTGCTTCCAAAATTGCTTTTGCGTTAAAACCTGCTCAGACCATCTCATATTGCAAACACAGATGCAGGGTAAGTTGCGTGGCTTTAGTTGGCAGAGACGCACATAGACAGAAATCCCCACAATAAACACTTTTCATGTATATAAGGTTTTTCTCTCCGTTTGCTACACTTTTTTTTCCATCTACTGCAGATTGATATGTGCATCAAAATAAAATCCTTGCCAATATCATCCACGTATTCTTTTTGATGAGTGAGTTTCCCACAACAACTTGTAGAATGTCGGCTCTTTTCCGTGCAGTTGATTAAACACCTGTAGTCATCACACAGCAGCAGTAAGTTCATTATTTAAGCCTCCCAACAAGGTGACAGGATCGGTCGGGATACAACGGTAATTAATGTACTGTGTTTTTCTAAACATCATACTGGAAAGGTGTTATTCACAAATTCCAAGTCTAACAGTAAAAGTCTGGAGTGATGCGGCTAAATCAAATCTGCACAGACATTTTTACTAAAAGCAAAGTTGCTGCTCACGCCCTTTTGTGTTTGCACCTGGAAATTTTGCTTGCATTTGCGTCTGCGCCCTATTTCTTGAAAATATAGCCATATGTTTCATATAGCACCTAAAAGATGTGTTTAATGTCTTTTCCTTTAACTTTATTCTTCCAGGCAAGTTACGGGGGTCAGCAGTACGGGCCGAACAGTCAGTTCCCACCACAGCAGGGGCAGTACCCCACATCAAACACCTCCAGGCCACTGCCATCTCCTAACTACGCCGGCCAGAGGATGCCAGGGCAGCAGGGACAAGGACAGTACCCACCTGGCATGCCCATGGGACAGTACTACAAGGTCTGTAATGCCACAATATTCATCGATCTATCCATTTTCTACAACAACTTACTCAGGGTCAGAAAGGGGGGCTAGAGCCTATCCCAGCATGCACTGTGCAAAAGGCAGAGAAAGACGGATTATTCGTCATATTTATAGAACATTTTGGAACAAACTACATGGTATATGCCTGGTGCTATAAGGAACTATATCAAATTATTATTGCTCTTTATTTCCTTTACAGCAAGAGCCTTTCAATGGTCAGAGCACCAACTTCTCTGGAGGTGGATACTCCTACGGCCAAAGCAATGGGGTATGTTTTCAGCCAGACCGCTGTGCTAAATTTGACCGAGTCATGCATGTGAAATAAGTAATACAGATGTTTTCATTATTGCACTTTCCTGCCTTTTACAGCCCCCCAGGCCCGGTAACTACCCTCACTCCCCGGTCCCTGGAAACCCCACACCCCTATGACCCCAGGAAGTGGCATTCCTCCGTACCTGTCGCCAAACCAGGATGTGAAGCCCCCGTTTCCACCCGACATGAAACCAAATATGACAGCACTACCGCCCCCTCCAAGTGAGTACCCCAGCAGTTCTGAAACAAGCGGTTCATATGATGCATTTGTTTGCTTTTATCCTTGTGCTGTTGTATTTCTTCTGACACATTGTGTGACTTTACCAGTGTCGGATTAAAAGTGGACACCCCCCCCTCCCTGTTTTTCTTCTTTCCCAGCAAACCCCAATGAAGAGTTGCGGCTGACATTCCCAGTCAGGGATGGAGTGGTGCTGGAGCCGTTCCGCTTGGAGCACAACCTGGCTGTCAGTAACCACGTCTTCCACCTTCGACCCTCCGTCCACCAGACCCTCATGTGGAGGTAGGACCACCGCACAAGCCTCCACTTCCATTATATTTGCACATTTGCTCTTATTAGTGCACAGTCTGCACCACAGTCACATGTTGTTTATTGTAATGATCCTGCAATAAAACAACTTTCTTTCTGACACAAATATCTTTAAGACATCCTGTTGTAAAGGCAACTTCTGGTCATTCACTCTGCCCTGTCTAATATCAAATTGTTCAATCAATTGTTGCTTTAATTGTTGACCAAATATAAATTTGTTTATTAAACAGAATATTCTTTAAATAAGGAACTGAATTATGGGGAGACATGTAATGTTCTGATGTGTGGTTAAGTTCTGAGTATTGTTATTTAAGTTGTTTGATTTGACCACATAAATGTGTAACTCCCACAAACAAACTCTCATATTTTAATAATTTTATGTAAACCCTATATAAATCACACATCTTTCATGTCAGGATTCACAACCCTGCCATATAGTATTATTTACTCTATTACAGTAAGAGATTGTTTTAAGCTGTTTTTCTGAATGTTAGCGCTAACTGCTGACTCCCTTGTCCTATTACTCCCATAGGTCAGACCTTGAGCTGCAGTTCAAGTGCTACCACCACGAAGACAGGCAGATGAACACCAACTGGCCCGCCTCCGTCCAGGTCAGCGTCAATGCCACGCCCCTCACTATCGAGAGGGGAGACAACAAAACCTCCCACAAACCCCTGCACCTGAAGCACGTATGCCAACCTGGAAGAAACACCATCCAAATTACAGTCACCGCCTGCTGTTGTGTGAGTACACACTATCAGGACAATTTATGACTACTAACAGTGCAGAAATTTAATTATTTAATTCAAGATCAGCTGAGATGATTCACACAGATGATTTAACTTAGTATATGTGTTGCGCTGAATAGACTGTTTTCATGTTCTTGTGTTGCTTTGCAGTCCCACCTGTTTGTGCTGCAGCTGGTCCACAGGCCATCTGTGCGATCTGTCCTCCAGGGGCTCCTGAAGAAAAGACTCCTTCCTGCAGAACACTGCATCACCAAGAGTACGGCTCATTTAGTCTCTTAGTGTTGTTGATATGCATATGTACATCTTAATTAAACAAGCGTACACCTGTTTCTCCTTATGGTTTGCTTTAAAATAGGTCTTGAAGTACACCTGTAACTGTTCACAAAGTAATACCGTCCTTCTGAAACGCCTTTTCTTTTTAGTTAAGAGGAACTTCAGCAGCGTGGCAGCGTCGGCAGGCAACACCACTCTTAACGGGGAAGATGGTGTGGAGCAGACGGCCATTAAAGTGTCGCTAAAATGTCCCATTACCTTTCGACGCATCCAGCTACCGGCACGAGGGCATGACTGCAAACATGTCCAGGTTTGTTCAGATTTAAAGGCGGTAAAAGTTTATTTTTAATGAAAAATTGTGTCACATGTCACTGTGAATGGGAGAAGATTATTCTAATGAGTGATGTTGTTCTCCACAGTGCTTTGATCTGGAGTCCTACTTGCAGCTCAACTGTGAGAGGGGGACATGGAGGTGTCCTGTGTGCAAGTAAGTGAAAAGTTGTTCTTTTTTTGGGATTTAAAGATGGGATCACTAATAAGGAATGCTTCTAATGGATTATATCAAATGTTTTCTCCTTTCAGTAAAACAGCATTATTAGAAGGTCTGGAGGTGGACCAGTACATGTGGGGAATCCTCAATGCCATCCAAAAGTAAGTTTCTTCTCTTTCTTCTGCTAAATCCACCCATAACTTTCCATTGTTTCAAAATTTCACACTTTCTACTTTCTCCTTTTAATAGTTCAGAGTTTGAGGAGGTCACTATAGACCCTACATGTAGCTGGAGACCTGTTCCCATTAAATCTGAGCTACACATCAAAGACGACCCTGATGGACCGCTTGCCAAGCGCTTTAAGACCATGAGCCCCAGTCAGATGACCATGCCCAATGTGATGGAGATGATCGCCCAGCTAGGGCCTGGCCCAGGACCTGGCCATGGCCCCGGACCAGGTCCCAGCCCCTACCCCTCACACCCTGGTCAACATGCTAGTGGCAACGGGGGAGATTACCCTGGAGCAGGTAAAGGAAAGCAGCCAGGATCCTACTGTGTAGATAAACACCAGGATAGTCAGCTCATTTGTTGGAAAAGTGAGCTGTTTTGCAGTTTATAGCAGAAACTACTGATGTGTCTCTAGTGCATTAAACAAAGAAACAGCCCCAAGGAGAGTTTTATGCTGAACCTTTTTTAAAATGTTGTAAGCTCATTG
The DNA here is from genome assembly GCF_020085105.1 of Siniperca chuatsi. Taxonomy (NCBI): domain Eukaryota; kingdom Metazoa; phylum Chordata; class Actinopteri; order Centrarchiformes; family Sinipercidae; genus Siniperca; species Siniperca chuatsi. Next base: position 16,473,640 of record NC_058052.1, read on the forward strand.
CTCTGATAACAGTAACAAAAAGGGGGGAACGTGTGTATCCTGTTATATAACCACTTTGAAAAGATAACTTTTTGCAGCAGTCAGGATTCATTAAACAAGTCAGCAAGGCCAAACTGCACTTAGCCTCTTGACACTTGTTCTTTTGTCCTTCAAGGCAACAGTTACCACAGCCAAGGGAACTTTGACTTCCCTCACGGGAACCCTTCTGGTGGTGGAGTTGGAGGAGGTCCCCCTATGAATGACTTCATCCATGGCCCCCAGCTCTCCCACCCCCCAGATGGACCTGGTGGTCTTCTCTCCCAGGACAAGCCCCTTCACCACGGCATGAATGATGCAGTAAGTAGGGTTGACTTCCAGGGCTGCTTGCTTTCCCATGCCATTGTACCAATAAAGTGTGTTTATGGGAATAGTATATCACTATACAATCTAGTTGGCTTAAATTAGTGTTATGTTTGGTCTGACGTTTAAGTTTGATGTCTCTTATTTATCTACTGCTAAGTTATTTTGTCGCATAGCATAATTTGGTACCTTAGTTTGTAGGAGAAAATCTCCAGATAATCTGTGGCGTACTGAAAAGAGACTCAGATTTGTTATCTGAACAAGGTGCAGCTCGTGCCTCTAGCCAGCATGTGTGCTCAGTCATGCTCACATGCTCATGTCAGCGTATAATGTTGCAGCTGTACATGTCTGCTGATCACAGCTTCCATTTAGAAGGCCTGTTTCATATTATTCACGCTGGAACTCATTTCGCTTTTCCTCTCTTTCTTCCCACACGCACACCCCCCATCCTTAACACTCTTTCCTTCACACTCTGTTTCTCTCACTATATCTTCCTCCTTATTCCTCCTCCTCCGTCTCTCTCGCTTTCTGTCTCCCTCTTGCACCTGCAGATGTCCCATCCCGATCAGTCCCATAACTCCATGCAGCAGATCTTGCATGCGTCTCCCCACCCTGGCAGCCAAACAGGGCCACCCTTACATCACAGTGGCCAGTCAGGGCAGCCCTTGCATCACAGTGGCCAATCATCGCAGCCGCCTCGCCAGTCGCAGCCTCAGCCGCAGCCGCAGCCTCAGCAGCCTGGGCAGAACAGTCACCCCCACAGCGATCTGAACTTTAACCCCTCCTCAGACGGGCAGATGGGTCAGGGAGCCCAGGATATGCCTGAACCCTCCCTGGATGTAAGTGTGCCTGCTTTTGGGCACCATAAGCTACCTGTTAACTGCTAATTGTCTGCTGCAGCTGCTCTCATCTCTTTGCTGTGTGCTCTGTTTGTGTTTGACTCTCAAATTGCTTCTAAACAGCGGTAGCTGTGTTTATGTATACACTGGCTTCAACAGACACTTGAGCATGATTCAAAGTCGTCCAGCGTCAGAAAGATAAATATTCTTTCAGGTCAATTAGCCTTGCCACTCACTGTCTCTTTCTGTCTTTTATCTAAAGCTGCTTCCAGAGCTGGCCAACCCAGACGAGTTACTATCATACCTGGACCCCCCTGACCTTCCCGCCAACAGCAACGACGACCTTCTCTCCCTCTTCGAGAACAACTAGCCCTTCGCCTCCCCTACAAACCCTCTTGCACCTACAGGAGTCGCGATGTGTTTGACTGTCCGTCCACAGACACTTCACCGACCTAACAACACTTCGAGCAGCTTCCTATGCTCACGCACGCACACACATACACAGTCTCTCAACAGATAATGTGTGGCATAGGAGCACGGCTGAAAAGAGGCACCTGTCTGGGAACTCCAAGGGAGAAAGCAGGAACGCCACTCATCCCCGCACTCCTTTTTTTCCTCATGTAAAGATTCCACGCACCAGTTCCACCGCCTGACTCGAAACACACTATTTACAGCCATGTTGGCGGGCACTAAAGTGATATTATATATATACATATATGATATTTGTGACTTTTCAACTGAAAACTGTGCAGCTATAATCATCATGTGTAAACAACAAAGAGGAGAGACAGAGAAGTGTAGCTTTGTTTTTTTTATTATTATTTTCCTTTTGTGAAAAAAAAACATTGTCGTAAGAGTGTTTTTAACCTATTTGAAACGTGTTCTTCCATTACTTTAGCACATGCCATGCCCTTTGACCCCCAGACTTCTTAGTGTGTGTGTGTGTGTGTGTGTGAGAGAGAGAGAGAGAGAGAGAGAGAGAGAGAGAGAGAGAGAGAGTTGAATTACTGGAACTCATCAGAATCAGAGCACTGAAAGGACGAGCTAAAACGTCCTCCAGTGTCAACAGAGGAAACGAGCGCACATTGTGCAATGTAGTGTGTATATACCTATGTGTGTGTGTGTGTTTGCGTGTCCTCCTTTGTTTGCCTGCAAGCGTGTGTGAAAGACAGCAGGGGGAGAAGGTTCGAGACAGAGGAGGGAAGAAAAATATTGAATGGAAGAAAGATAAAACAATCCACTTTAAGAGCTGCCTCAGTTCTTCTTCTCCAGCCAGTCTGCAGTTCTTCTTGTGTATTTATTGTAATGTTTCGCTCTTCCTCATCAAATTCAGCACCATTTTGTGCATGTGTGCCAATGGTTCCTGTTGTCTTTGTCTAGCCTAATCGTGCTTGATCAAATCATTTTCTCTGGTCTTTATATTTATTATTTTATTTCAAATCAATCTGTTTTTTTATTATTGTTGTCCTTTTGTATGTGTTTTATCTTTGTCCCACATTGAAATTAATCAGATACACATCACCAAAGCTATCCTATGCTTTTTGTAAGGGGTTGGGCCTGGATATTATGTTGGTGTAAGAGCAGGATTTCAACATCCTACAGACGTCTACAGAAGTTTTTAAATCACTGTATTTTATAGAAAAGTCTGTGTGATTGTATCTTTCCTTTTGTTGTTTTGTTACTGTTGAACTGCATCTTTTTGGGAAAAACATCCTGCATGATCCAACAGTGTTTCCAGAGCTGTTGTATATACCCTTTGTGAATACTTTGTGACTGTACAGTACTGTACCTATCTTACTGGCAACTACACGGTACTGTCTGTCAAGGACTACAAAAACACACACACTCACAAACACACACACACAGAATCCCTTATATTCAGTCCAATATTGTAACAAATTGATCCAAGTGCACTCTCACTGGCCTTGTATTGAGTACCTGTGTATTGTGTACAGTTTTTTCACTACCCTGTGACAATGCATCAGTGAAAAGGAATATTTGAATTGCTCAGCGGGCAAGTCTTAAGAGAGTTTTCTTTTCTTTTTATATAAAAATCGATCAGCTTTAAACGAGCTGTTTTTTCTGTCAAAAAGATTGTTAATGCAGCTTAGAGGTCCAAATTTCTCCAAAAAATGTATTTGTTTAATATTATTGGAACATGTGACCTCATCCTCTATTTAAAGTGAGAATGTGCAAAATGTCCTCTAGATTGTTTTGAGGCCTAATGACAAGCTTTTGATAACCATACTTAGCAAAAATGTGTGAACATGATTTGTGTATTTTCATCACATTTTATATTGTTTCAAGTTTTAAGTTATTATTTTTGTGCCGTGTTTTTATGACAGGTATAATTTGGTTTACACAGTTTTATGCAGTACAGTCATTAAATTTAAAATATACTGTATGTCGTTGGATAAAAGTTCCCCCATTTGAGATTTGTAATCCATTTGAAAAACCAAATATCGCTTAACTGATCTTCAAAATTGATCAAATCACCTGCATATAACACAGCTGAAGGATCAGATGTTGTTTGTTTGTTTGTTTGTTTATATGTTTGTTAAAGACAATGCAATGCCGCATTGGGATGTTTTATTTCCCTACACAGTGTGTAACTGTAACCGTTCACAAAATCACTTCTAGTAATTTGAGCAGACACAAATTGTCTGATTGCAGACAACAGAAATTGAGTTGAGGATTTAAAAGAGAATGCAATTAATATTGTAAAATGAGTTATGGAGGAGACCCCCTCCTATCTGCATTACAAGGGGAGGGTGTTGCAGAGGGTTGGGGTGGGGTTGTGGATGAAAGGGATACGTGTATATAATGTAAATGACAAATAGAGACACGTTAACAGAAATGTATTCATTTTCTCCAGGGGGAGTGTGCATAGTGTATTTAGAATTTGTAAAGCTTCCATCCTCCTGTCAGACATTGAATTGGCAAATGAGTCTGTGTTTGATTGCGTCTGTGCAGACCTCTCTAACCACGCCTGTTCATTTATGTAAGATACTTTATGTACCCCTCCACGTGGGGTTTCCAAGAAAAAACGACATTTTTCCTTTGTGTAATATTAAACTTATGTGTATTTCTCTATTACCTGTGTACTTTATAAAGGTGCTACAAAATTATTCAAACCTTTTGAGGTATAATTGGGACTTGGAGACACTGAGCTTTGAGTGGCTCTTAAGGGTTGTTTCCAAATTTACAGTTTGTAAAAAAAAATAATTGTCATTTATAATTTTTATGCAATTTGGCAAAATATGCTATAAAGGTACAATCTGAAGTGATTGGCACAACAAGTGGCAGTTGTCTCTTTGGTTTTGTACATTCTATGTACAATCATTTCATATTCTAAACTGGTCAGAAAACATTGTGATTTTTAGTCTTGCAAATCTGTATGTAGTTAGATGACGTGACATCCTAATATTTATCTAATAAATATGTATTCAGATGAAACACAATTAATGGCCTCTGTGTCTTTTGACATACAAAGTGCAGCCAGCATGTATTAAACCATTACATATTCCACAAAAAAATAAAAAAGATTGTAATTTTGTGCTACACAATCCTTAGAATATTTACAAAACTAAACTATATATGCATACAATAATTTAAAAGTCAGTACACATGTTAGTAATGTTTTTTTTTTACCGGCTGCAATAGCACAGAATAACCAACAGGTCTTTTTCATTGAGGACGTTTTGACGCGTCACAGTAGGAAAAGCACAGGTGTAAATGATGAAATTAATGATGGCTGAATTCCATTTAGCTGCTTCAGTTTCAGGGCCCTGGTATTGTGCATGCTGGCATCGTTAATGTTATTAGTAACGCCTATGCTTTTCCTACTACGACAGCTCAAAATGTCTGCTGTGAAAAAGGCCTATGACCACTTTAATAATTAGTTCATTCATAAGCTATTAGCAAAAAGGGTATTGTTAAATGTAATAAAGCAACAAGTTATTTCTTATCCTGTGAGCTGAAATTAATACTGACACAAAGTAGATTGATTCAATAACTGTGGCAAATAATCAGCAGCTTTTTTTCTCAAATAATTAGTCACAAATTGGAGCTGTAAAAACTACTTTGGGCCTCTGAGCAATTTTGTGATTGATCCAAGATGCGTTAAGTTTTCCACACTAACAAAACATAAGGTTATGTACTCTATCGTTTTGGCTGAATAAGTTCAATGTACCTGAGATCACAATACTGCCTCTAATGATGCTGATGATAAAGTTCACTCTTGTTCAAAACTTTTGCAAAACCTGGTGATGATCAGTAATTAGGAGCAACAATTGAAAATACTGATATTTACATTATCATTACGCACCTCTTTGTGGTCTATAAATATTAAAAAGAATCATGCCTTTGTAATATATTGTTATGTTTTTGGGAAGTTTTTAGGCAACATCAAAGCTAAATTTGTAATTAGCTAAATTAGAGTATTTGTTTAAAAGTTGAGTTGTTTTTCCATCACAGTGAGTAGTTTAAAGTAATGCAAACTGCAGACATGCAAATTATATCAGAATGAAAGTTCCTTTTTGGTGCCCAGTCCTTGAAATGTAAATATGACCAACGGAGATGGGCATAGTAAAATATGCAAATGTCAGCCATCAGTCATCTCCCTAGCCTTGCATTTCTATAGAGTAGCTGACATCTAAATAAACAGCTGGTTAACTACTTCATCCCCATCATCATTTCATTTTTATTGTGGAATTATGTAAACAATTTAGCACAAGTAAAACATTACTCAAGATTATTCAAAGACAAAGTATGGATAAATAAAAATACAGAAATACTAGTTCAGCAGTCTAGGATTCTTTGCAGAATCTGTTTTCTTGAATTCCTCTTCACTGATTTGAAAAGCATCAGTTTGTCATAGAAACAGTTAAAGTTGGTTAAAGGTTCAATGCTGATTTTGGAAACAGCAATTTGGCCTTCCTGGATTGAGTTGTCATGGAGATGGTTTAGTTGTTATCACGCCACAAAAGTATAAAATTTCGGTCAAATGATAACCTACTATTCATTTTGACGAAATGATAAACTCCTACACAACACCTACAAAGTGGACATTGTATGAGATATTTCTTTTCTTTTTTTTTTCGTCCACCCAGATAAAGTTGTTTTACTTCCTAAATCTCCCACGTGGTGTCGCTGTTTGTTTCACCACTGTCGGTCTGTGTGACGTCACAGGCAAACACCGCCAGCACCCAGGGCCTGCAGGTCCTCCTCACCCTGTCAGCTGAGCAGTCATGTTACAAATGAAAAACCGCATGAGATACAGCTCGCCGGGCATCGCCGCTGCGAGGCTGTTTTCCTCCGGCCCCGTCAAGAACCCGGTCGTGTTTCTGGACATCGAGGCTGACAGTGAGACTCTCGGAAGAGTAATCATTGAGGTAGCTAGCTAGCTAGCGTTAGCCTCTCCCGCACACTGTGGTCTCACCTGCAGCATATCTCACAGTACTCAAATATTTACAGATAAGGGCAGCGCATTGCTTAGTGTAAACATTCATTCATGAATTTGAATGTGATTTGTATTATCTTGCAGTTGAATGCAGATGTAGTGCCAAAGACTGCAGGTATGTTTAACCAGGTTTCTTTAAACATAGCTGCTTAATATCAAGAGTTACATTTGTTTTATTCATTATTTAAAGGAATATTTAACTATCCGTGACTTGTTTTAATATTCATTTAAAAAAAGACAACTAATTTCACAGAAAACTTCAAAGCTCTGTGCACTGGGGAACATGGCTTTGGATTCAAGGGATCTGTGTTTCACAGGGTCATACCTGAGTTCATGTGTCAGGTAAGTTTTACAATGAAGATGGTGTAAATGCATAAAGTGTTTGCCATGCTGTCTGTTGCTGTGTTTTCTGTTACAGGGGGGGGATTTCACCAAACACAACGGCACAGGAGGGAAATCTATATATGGGAAAACGTTCAAAGATGAAAACTTCAAATTAAAACACACTGGTCCAGGTACATCGCCACAGCTTCGCTTATACATTTACTATAGACTACTTTATCTTTGTTTAGAGGACAAAACAAGTGGTAGTTTATCCATCCATGATGCTTAAGGTGGCAGACTACAAGACAAAAACACTGCTAACTGGTTAGTTGTCTGTATAGTGTATGCATGTTTGGGAGGCTCTCTGGTTCTTCTCTGGTTCCAGTATCTCAAATGTGGGGATTTAGAACATTTTCACTATTTTATGACATTTTTAAGACTTTCTAAGACTAAATAAAAAAAAAATTGCAGCTCTTATCTTGTGTATATTTTTTACATACTGTATATGTCACTCTCCTGGCTTCCTAACAGTATAATTTGCCAGCCTTTTGTCTGTATTTTAATATGGCTGCCTCTCCACTAGATGGCAGTGGCTAATTTCATGCAGCACTAAAACCACCTCCTATATGGATTTTGCAATCCCCAGGTGAATGACCTACTTTTTAGTGAGTCAACATGCACTAATCAAAATAACTGCTTTCTTGAATAAACTTTCATCCACATGCTGATTATTTGGTGTTTGATTACAAAGTGTTACATAATCACAGTTTGCATCAGTTTCAGAAAAGAGAAACAGGCCTTCACCTAACACAGTTGTTGACTTGTCATGCTTCTCTTTTGCTCCAGTCAGGCCTAAATGTTATTAGGTAAGTGGTGAAAGGAGGTCAACATCTTGTTGACTGCATTGCATTTAATTGATTTACTTGTTGGCTTTTCGATCTCTGCAGGAACACTTTCAATGGCAAATTCAGGGCCAAACACCAACGGCTCCCAGTTCTTTATCTGCACGACTAAAACTGAATGGTAAATACTCTGTAGAACTTTTTAATCATTCATCTCAGCTCTGCTACTGGTAGGCTCAGCACATCCTGATCTAATCACACCAGTTTCTGATATCACTTTTTGTCTCTCTTTTGACAGGCTTGATGGTAAACACGTGGTGTTCGGGCAGGTGAAGGAAGGTATGGATGTGGTCACCAAGATGGAATCCTTTGGTTTACATGACGGCGGTGTGATCAAGACAATTGTCATCACTGACTGTGGGGAGCTCAAATAACACCTAAGATCCCATGTAGACTTCAGTCGGATGACTTAGTATGCAACCATTTACTGTTTTTATTCTTAGTTACAGATATCTTGCTTTTCTAAGTTTTTAACTTGACCCATCTACTTGTGTATAAGTTGTCATCCACTGTGTAAAATGTTCTTATTGCACAATTACTCTCCATTTACTGCCAAATAAATGCCCATTTTCAGATTTTACTTAGTGCAGAACATTTGCGCTCATGTGCCACCAGCCCTGCTGGTTTTAAAGTTTCCTGGAAATGATCCAGCAGCTTTTTTTAGACAGTGGCTCTCCAGCGCGATTGACTTCCTGTCCATCAGAGCAGGATGTGACGTCATGTGACATCCACTTACAGTGGAGCTGAAATATCACATGAATGCAGTTGACAGATGATAGACCCGTGGGCTATAGCCTCATTGGACACAGTGAGTGCAGATGTTTTTATCTGGTGGAACAAAAGAGGAACCTGAAAATGTCTTCAGCTTGTATGTGGGCTGCTCTTCCTTCACTGCCTCTTTATTTGAAACACAGCATCTGGAGGAGAGAGAGTGAGAGAGAGAGATGCCAGGACATGTCTGAAAGCCAGAGACTGGGTGGTGCTGCTTATCGAGCTAATACTTTATGAAAGTAAATAATGAAGCGACGTGAAAAAGCAGCTCTTGCCCCTAAATGAAACCATATGCGCACTGACCTTGCAGCGTTTGTTTGAATTCTCAGATTACATTGTTGCTATAGAGACTTTTCAGCTCTCCCTCTGTTTGAGCTAGAGATGTTGTAACAAACTTGATATAATTTGGGTCCCCACCCTCTGGTTTAGTTTTAGTTATTTGGAATGCACGTCCAATATTGTGCATGGAAACTTGGCTCGAAAAGACAGCAGAGCTGTGGCCAACGTTTAATACAAAACAATGACATCTTTACAAGTGGTACAAGCTGGTTCTTCGATTGTAAATGTCTACATTTATCACACAGCACCCGTGTCAGTTGGTGTCCTTTTTTGTGTGTGTTTTGGTTTTCCTGTCCACACTTTGCCTCAAAGTGTTGAAATCAAGACCTGTCAGCTCGATGTGTCTGTTATCTTTCAGCACTTTGACGGAAAGTGAAAAAAACGTAAGTTTTACAAGTCTCTCCCCTTCTGCGTTACACAACCACCATGAATAATCCCTTAAAAACCATCATAATCTATATGCTTTAGTCTGGCGTAAGACTTCAAGCTTGCACTCCCAAGACACGGCACAGTGTGACGATGAAAACATATACTCTCTGTAACTAATATTGTTCAGACAGGAGCTCTCAGAAAACTATGTGTTGCTTTTGGCTGAAATCAAACTCCAGAGTGAAACACCTCCCAGTTACTGGTAACAACAATTCAGCAAAGGACCCAAACAAATGAAACCACGTAATCCAAGCAATCCTAATTAAATATGACTTTTATTCATCAACCTTTTGACAGCACTAAAGCACTAAAATGTTTTCCCAACTAACAAATAAGGCACATTTTGGAATGCCGTTTCATGGACATGAAAAACAGACCTGTGGTCTACTCTCGAAACCATGACTGTCCTTGTTTCCCAAAATCATCGTCTTCCCTACCTCACGCCTGTGTTCTGTCCAATTCAAATATTACATTATTGCAATATTGCATTTACAAACATCTCAAGTGATACAGACAGTAAAGAATACAAACATAACTTTCCAAATAGACCACATAAGTGTTAACACATTACATTCAGTAAATATGTATTATTCGTAGAGGCTACACTAGCGGTAAATGAAATACTTCAGGACTAATAACAATCAGAAGTTGCTGATAATGTTAACAATATGTACTGTAGCAAACTACTGTAAAGTATTTAAATATGTATACATTGCACAAAATAATATTTCATCCAAAACCAAACACATGCACATGCAAACTCTAAAATAGTTCTTTGTCACACACGCTTTCTTGACAAAAGTATACACTCCCTAGGCTACTAACACCGTAACATTTTATAATAGTTTCTTGTCATTGCTGCTTTAAGCAAACTACATCTCACAGTTTAACGTGCTTATACAGTGGTGAGTATCCGTCACTAATTAAGAAAAAAAGATTTCTGCATGTTAACACAAATCTTCATAATATTGTTTACAAAATGAATATGTGCGACTGTATGGATGTAAATGGCAGCTCATAATTAGTTACATATAGCTACTGAATAACATTGTGGGTTATTCAACACTGATAACATCATAAAACAAAACACAAAAATACAATGGCTTATAATTGAGAAAGGGTATTAATTATGTACCAGCTTTTTTTTAATAATATTCTATGTAGACATCAATATTTCCTTCTTAGTGTAACTTTCTTGCATATTCTATACAAAAAGTGTTGTAAAAAATCTTTCCATAAATATTTCTGCAGGATAACCCCTCAGATTATTGTAAAACAAAGAAAAAAAAACTCCCAGCTTTGTTTATTTCTCAGCAATAGGCCCTTCTTCACACATAAAAGCTTCAATATTGCATAACACTTTAAAAGAGCTACTATCCTTGAAAATGATGGCCATCAAATATATACATAAAACAGTCTATCTTTGTCAGGGAAATAACTCTTGAGTTTTTGCAGATTGCTTTATAATTTTCAACATCTATTAAGTGTTCCAAAATACACATCTCATTCATAGAAAATAACAAATTTGAACTGAAAAGGTACTAGAAAAGTCAAGTATATGTAATTCAAGACATTACGTCTGAAAGCAGAGATTTCTTTTTTGCAAATATATTGTATCAACTGCTTCCATTGGCTCTTGATTTGCCATTTAAAATGGCCTCCCCATAACATGTCTCTGGGCGGAATCAAACTCTTAACAGGATTTCTCATTTCTATTCTGCCAGAATCACAATAACATTGTTAACTTGTTTATGAGGTTAGTTCGTAAGGCATCATTGGTATCTATTCCTCTCACTACAGCCACATGGTATGCTGTGGACAATAAGGTTCAGATGCAAAGACCTGTTAGGTTAGTGTCATCACACAGAGCAAAAGAAAGACGATGGTAACAGTAAGAAAACTGGATAGTTCCCAACAGTGGTGGGCTGAAAGGAGAATCATTCAGATTAGGTCTTTAGTTTGTGGTAATATAGATGCACAACTTCCTTCTTTTAAAGGGGCACTCCACCAATTTTACTCATGAAGTTCAGTTTACTCATCACGGGGAGTGCTAATCGGACCGCGAAAACAGTTGTATAATGTCTTTGAGCTTTGTCAAGTCTGAGAAAATAACCCTGATGATGTCATAATTATGTCATCACGGTTATCTCAGCTTGGGCTCGGAGACACCTTTTTAACAAAAAGCCTGTGTTACACACTGGGGGTGTGGAGTTTGAAACGTGAGCATTTACCAGGCAGGGGAAGTCTACTTAAAGATGCTATTGTAGGATCCAGTGTTTTTGGACAAAAAGTAAGGATATCTGAGCCTCCGCTGGATTGATTTTGTGGATCTGCAATACTAAATCACTGGAGTGCCCCTTTAACTTTACAGATGGAATTTAGCTACATTTCCCAAAACTGTAAGGTACCATTATCAGCCACTGCAAACTCTCCCACTAAGGCAAGTGACCATGTGTATTTTTTGACAAAACCCACGGTTCCTTGGATAAACATAACTACAATAGATAAAAAAAAACAAAGAGTGAGGTCCAGAGTTTCATGTGCGACTCTGTTCTGTTGTGAGGATCGACTAAGAAATAACATCTTTGTTGATATTCCATGACATCAGACCACAGTAGGATTGTTATTGCCAGCTGGAAATGCAGTTTCAGCCCGTGCCTCCAACTCAGCAAACTTCATTGAAGCGAACACCCACCATGCCAGTTCAAACTGCTAATAGAGGAACTGTATCATTTTCTTGTCCTTTGTCACATCTTGAACCTGCATTAAACTTACTAAGCATCACAGTTACAACATGCACACGTATACTGTTCCAACTCTGAGCCCATCCCCACATGTCTTTTCCCAATTTCAAATGGTCTCCAAGCCCTGATACTTCAGAATGATTTAAATCTTTTTAAGGCACATACAGTATGTTACAGTATAAAATATAGTCAACCAGCTTTTATAAGGCTAGAAATACAGTACATATTAAATAGTTCACAATCCCTATAACAAGATTCCTTGAATGGCAGGTAGTCAAAACTACATTAATATCCTCTGTAATGCTTTCGGTCTGCACGGTGAAATAAGTAAACAGGGTGTGTATTTCTCTTCCTTTAAAGACATTGGTTTATAATAGTAGGCACTTATATTCTTATTCATTCATAAAAATGAATGTAAGTGTGAACTTAATTCATCATCACTTTCAATATATCCTTGAATCTTCAGCATCAGCGCATCACAAATCAGCCTTCTATATTAAATCCTATTGTTTCTCTTAACCACAACCTGAAAATCATTGCAGTTCTCCAAAGCTTCACCTCCCTCTAGACCCTCTTTACACTGCAATCAGCTGTTGGACATAGTTTCGAAGGGTGCAAACCCTCAGAAAAGTTTCCATTTACAGCTACACTGACTCCACTGAGGCTGCCAGGCATCAATTGGCACTAAAATGGGAACTCTAATGTCTTTCTGAATCTCTTTCAAACAAACATCTCTTTTGTATTTGACTAATTTGTGGTTAAAATCTAATCAGGGTGTACATGTGAACAGTGTAACCTCTAAAATCATGTTTCATAATGCTAATCAAATTGTGGCAAGCAGTTCATTTTTTCAATGCTTTGAAAAAAATGGAATATTAGACACTGGCAAGAAACTGTGTGGACAGCAAGATTATTGTTACTGAAACCGCTGTTGTTTTCCTATAGCTCCTTCGCAGTTGACCTTCTTGTGATTTGAAATGAACACAACTTACCTATCTAACATCTATACCTATCTAACACTATAGATAATTGAGAATCTGTGTGGCAACAAAAAAACTCTAGGGAGGGTGAATGAAACCTTATCTGTTAGCAACGCACTAAATCTAGACGAGGAGCGACTCGACGCAAATGAACCTACAGTAATACAGTAGTTTCTAAAGACACGTGGAAGCAGTTACAAAATAATGTGATATACAAACATACAAAAAACATTTCTTTATGTCCCAGTTAAAATTCAAATTGCACACTAGACGACAAGAAAATAAATAGGCCAAATGTAAGCTAGGGATGTATGGCACATTGTCCCTCAGTTAATTCACAGTTAATAAGATGTGCTGCTGACCCTAATATGGCAAGACATCAAAGGCCTTGTATACATTATACCATCATGAGAGGCCCGGGTTAAACGTTCATCCCATTACCACATACTTCACTGGGCAGGGAAATGGAAGGCAGATCTCTGTAAACACAAAGCCAACAAACCCCAAGGTGAGGTAATCTATTGAGACCAATGCTGTCAGTGACACCAATGAAATACATGCCTGGTGCTAATTCATCAATGCAATTATTAGCTGTTGTTAAACATCGAGTTGGATCAATGGGGTTATGTGGTTTCTGATACATGAGGCATTAAAAAAGTAACTGATTTTGGCAAGTTTTTGCTTTTGATGAAGAGCACTTCAAGAGATAGATATTGATCCTAATTTAACATGTTCCTCTCATTCCTGGATGTTATCTTCAATACTGTCACTGGAAAAGAAGCATAATGACTCAAATCTGTGTTCCGTGGGTGGTTGAGAAGAGGGACAGTAAGAAGGGAGGGTTAGAGCTACCGTCTATGTGTGAGGCTTCTGAGGGAAGGAAGGGAAGACGTGGGGAGGAAAGGAAGCCATGTTGTGTGCAGGGAGGGGATGTGGGAAACCTGGATGGAAATTGGGCAGGGAGGAAGTTAACAGCCTCAATGGAGAATGAGCAATAGGACTTGGGACACAAAAGTTGCTCTCCGACTCTGAATAAAGGTGATTATTGCACACGGCGGCAGTAGTAGCCCAGGACTTTACATTTCTCGCACAGGTGTTGCGGGTGCTCCTTACTCTGGTCAGAAACATCCAGGCCATCCGGCTTCTCTAAAGGGCGCTGAGGATACAAACAGAGGACCAATAATGAGTCATATTAAACACTGAAGAAAGCAAACCAAGCAGCACACAAACAGCAAAAATCTCTGAGTTTTGCAAGCAGTTTATTTGGCACCAGATTCAACTCAGCTATATGCCTCCCATATTCTTCATAGACCAGACGTGTACTAAACACAATTAGTTGCAGAGATATGGCAACGCACCATCGGCTCTGGAAACTTGCAGCACACTTTAACAACCTGGTATTAAAGAAAAAGATTCAGTATGCATTTGATCATGATGACCTGTATGGAAATATCAGCAAATTGCTACGGCAATGGCTTTCTTGGAATCATTATCGAGGACAAAGGGAATCTATCTGGGCCAGCACTTTTGGAGGTTGTTTTAACAATCCGTCTGGAAAATTTTATTTCTCATCTATTGTTCTTTTCTTGTTAGAGCTTTTTACAAAACCGCTATTTAATCCTAGTGGTGTAACTAAAGGAAACCAGGTTACCATGGGTCACTACAAGGAGATATTTCAGTCGTCAGCTAATGAGTCTGCCAGGAAGTATGGAGACTTTACTATCGGTGCGTCAAAGCCATTAGGTCCTTGAGGAAAGCTGGAAAATCTGATGTATAGTTTATGGGGTCCCCTCAGTGGTTAGAAGGAGCTGGGTTTAAGCCCCTGTGCTGCAGGCTTATTCCCGGTTGAAGTGTCCTTAACCAAGAAACTCAAGCTCAAGGGAGTCTGCTCTGTAGCTGAAGCTGCAGTCTGAGCTCTTTCCATTTGGAGGAAGTCAATGAGAAGAATATTCAATCAATAATGTACAACTTTATTTGGTATGTTTGTGTGTATATATATATATATATATATATAAATATATATATATATATATATATATATATATATATATATATATATATATATATATATATATATATATATATATATATATATATATGTGTGTGTGTGTGTATATACATATGTGAATGTGATTTTAACCTAGCAAATAATGAAATTGTTCATTGTGCATTCCATAGATCTAACAAAATAACTAGAAATGTGACCTAAATTTCTGTTATTAATATACTAACCCTAAACAAATTGTATAGTTTCATTGATAAAGAACTGAGACTGAGATAATCTATAACCCCCTCCCAAAAAAATGAAAATGAAATATATAAATAAATGAAATAAATAAAATATGCAAAGACTTCAAGACTGAAATAACATTCACAAAAAAATCCCTCGTTGTTTCAAGAACACTGTCCTTTGCTGCCCTATAGCTTTGATTGATGTTCCAATTGTAGGGTCATGTTAAATCCTATAAATAATTTTTTCCCCGAAAAACATGCAGAGGAGGGTGAGACGTTTTTTAAGTCTTGAGTAGTGTCTGCAAACCTTCTACTAAACACAAGGCAGTGTCTATATAGCCTGAGAGACGAAACCAGTGGCAAAAAAGTCCAACAAGCTACTTCTCACAAAGATCAAAGGGCTGGTCACAACAGAAAGTGACACAGCAAAATTAATCTACATGTCTTTGTGAAATAGTCTGTGCTAGAGGCTTGGTGATGTAGTGACTACTCTCAGACCTAGTCAGTGAACTACTGTAATTGAAGAGCTAACATGCTAGCAAGCCAGGAACATCTTAGCGCTAGTCAGTCGTAATAGCTCTCAGAGCTTCTTTCTACTGTACTATACACTGTACATTTAATTTAATAAAGAGTTATTGAAGAGGGTAAAAAAGGCTCTCTGAGCTATCAAGCTTGCTAAATATCATTTAACTAGCATTAACTGTCAGTTAGCATGTTTGTTAGCTAGGTCGCTCAAGGGGCAATAAGTTCACCCTAACCCTCGTGCCATCAACTCCACCAAATGCACTATATTTCCTATCTAAGAGGGACAAATATTTTATGCATGTGGATGGGACTGGAAAATACATATTCAGGTTATTTATGGGAATCCGCAGGGAGGGAGGGAGCCTTGCTGAGAGGCTGAACTCTTTGATACTCGAGGACATGGAGGTTAGTGGTCCATTTCAAACGCTGACGGGGGGAAATATGTTTAGTGGGTGACATTGCAAATGCAGGGAATTTACTTGCCTGTGTGTAGCTTTGCCACAAGACACAGACGCAGAGAAGAGTGAGGTTTTCTCACCAGTGAACTCCATGGAACAAAGTGGTTTTGATTGAGAAATATTTAAGTACTGGCAATGTGAATGCAGTCTTCCATCTATGCCTTTTTAAGGGTATAGTTAATATTATTGGTTAAGATGTAAAATGAATGCAAATGAATAAACAAAAGATTTGGAATAAATTATGCATAAACCTTCCATTGTCTGGGAATGTTGCAACTCCTTGCCAGAAGTTTAGGGTAAATTTGTCGAGCAACATCACTTTCCTCTCTCTTTTTATTGAAGTGTTAACAGAGTGGGGCATGGTCAGCCGTGGTATTCAGAGAACGAGCAGGGCCTCAGGCAGTAATCCTAATTTTATTTCAGGAAGTGGAATTGGAAGAATGTGGAAAAGCATAAATATTAAAAGATGAAGTGCTGAGGATAAATATATCTCTAGTTGAAGAAAACAGAGTGGATTCTTTCTCAGGCGATCCGTCTCTTTAGTCAACAGGCTGTGAGGAAAAATTTCGAGGTTAAACCGAACAGACAGCTCACCAGCACGTTAATTCCCTCTTAGTGTTTGCTGTTCGGAAAAACACTCCACAGCATCTTGGTGATGGTATGATTTCACTCTTTCGTATTATTAAATGTGAGAGGAATTTCTGCAGCTGTAAGCCTAAATTACCCCAGAGTTAGTTTGTGCCTCTGAGCCATTAATATAGACATATTTGTTTTAAGATTTGATGACATTCAGTAAATAATCCCAAACTTTTATCAGTCAGGAAATGTAATTAGTATATTCAGTGCTGGTTTATTACCAAAGAGGCAAAACAATTGTTAGTGGTATGATTTTTATTTTATTTTAATGAGGCCATCTGGAATATCCTCAAGACAATATGCAGCCACGCAAACCAGAGTCTGGACTCTGTTAACTTTGGTTGAGACAATCCACTACTTAAACAGAGTGTATGAGTAATGTTTTTTACTTCAAGACATTACTGCAAATTATCAGAAAGTGAATGCCATACTGTAGGTTTGTAGTACCTGTTTGTGTGGATAGACGTTGATGTGGCATTTGATACATTCTTGTCCCATGTTAGCCCAGGAGTTGCCGCTCATCCACTTCCTCTTACACTTGGGGCACTTGTACTCTCCAAAGCATCTCTTCTTCCCCTGGTAGGGTGTCAGCCCTTCACCTTTGGGTCTGGCCTGTAAAGAACAAAGCAAAGGTGAATAAAATGTATGCACATGTGGGAAGATCATTACTTTTACATTCTTGACCAGATAAAACTTTAGGAGTGCAGAAAGTCTTCAATGCTGTGCAGAGAGTTCAGAATGACAGTTTTAAGAGAAGCTCTTGCATTTAGCTGGACAATAATGGATGGTGAGCTTTGACAGCAGGGTGTGTCCATCCATGTCGTGCTAATATATCCAACTTCATCATACAGCACACTCCTACACACAATTTTGGCACAATATGTGGTTGTGTAATTGACATTTACTTCCATTACAGCTGTGTTAAATTACTCCTCTGATTCTCATGAGGGAGATGATTACGAACAGTCAGTCAGCCATGAAAAAGCACTAGCCTGAGGGCAATATTGTTGGGAGGAGTCGCTCCAATGACTTCACTTTGGCAATTTTATTTAGGCCACTATAACAGCATTGGGAGAAAAGACTAATTTTTCCCCTAAAAGCATGTCACAAACAAACATAATGCTGATGTCATCAAAAGGACAAATCACAAACTGTCCTCCATCCTGCCAAAAGAAACCCAAATGTACACTGATTTGTAAGTTTGTCAGAGCTTGTCATTATCAATTTGAAGCTCTTTCAAAATGCTTTCATGCACAGATGGAAATCTGATATGACAGAAAGAAGTAATCTTAATGTACAGCATGCAGCTGATGGCAGCTTTCCAGAAGGTTAGAAAAAGGCTCTGCGTTCAAAGTGAAAACAGACCTGCCCGGTCCACTCTTGATTCCCCCGCAAGACTGCAGATTGTTTTCATAATCACTTTAACATTGGCTGCAGATTCCGGGGTGGATGTAGGGGGTATGGGGGCTGTGGGAGTGAGAGGAGGGGTACAATCTGTATCCCTGGTCTTCCCTTATTTTGTCCCAGCCCTTATGTGAGTAATAGGAACTTTAATCAGAGGCATCTGGCGCTGTCCTGACAGACGTCAGCACTTCGCATCAGCACCAGCAAGCCAACCCTAAGTATGAGCGGCTGTGCTTCAATCTGGCCCCTCAACAGCATGACCTAAACCCCACAGTCAACTTTGCATCTCCCACTGTGACAGCATGCAGGCTGGAAAATCTGACTTCTGCTGGCCTGCAGCACACCAGTCTATACACACTGACAGGGTTGTCTTGATGCAATCAACGGGCAATCTCAAAGACAATGCCATGGCAACATTTTGTTTGGATGCTCTCCTACAGATGATCTAGTTAGTGTGGTCCATCTACAAACAGGCTGTCATTCTCACACTGGGTTTCTGCTGCAGTAAGACTAACCACTATTTTATCTAATAAAATAAATCTATTTTGAAATTTAAAAATAAACTATGATGAGAGTGCCAGGTGTACTAGCCGGGAGGTCTAACCTTAACCCTCGTTTTTCATTTGGAAATGAACATAGTCAAATTCTGTTTGTTTGAATGTAAAAAATCTCTCCCCGATACTGCAGCCAGGACTCAGCAGGACAGAAACAGCACTCATCCTCCTCATGACCATTCCTCTCACGCTCCATGCTGTTTCCAGAGTCTGGCCTTGGCCTTTGGCTGCGCGTCATGCTCTGTCTGCAGCTGAGTGCTTTCAGATCAGATACAACCCCCTTTGCAATCAGTTTGAAGAAGCTCCTAACATGCACGCAACGCAGCAAATTGAGCCAGATGAAAAAGTGGTTGCAATGTTGACAATTAGGTTGGTCAGTTGTGTCCTAAGGAGTTTAATACAGTTTTCAAATTCAAGAAAGGTGTATGTAGAGCTGAAAGGATTAGATGATTAATCGATTAGTCGTCAGGAAACGTATATATTATGAACTATTTTGATAAGTGATTAATTGAAACAATTAGCAATAATTAAAATAATCATTAGTTGCAGCCCTATACACTGTAAATACATTTGTTACTTTTGAATAACTTCAAATTAATGCAGTTGATACATTATTAACATGGACAGTAAGCTGGTAAAAATGCACAAAAAACACAAGTGAAAAAGCATTGAATAATCCAATTTCATCACCTCTGCCTTACAAACTGCACACACAAATTTAGTTTGCGCAAATGCAAAGTAATCCGGAACTTGTTTGGACATTTGGAGTTATAAAATAAAAAAAGTTATAAAAGTATTATACTCACATTGTGGTCAGTTGTTGTCAGGCCATTGCAAAACATTACCTCTCACGGAGGTCTTAGATAAAAAGCTCTGGTTCTGAAGTCATAAACTTTACAGCCGCAGTTGGTATTGCACATTCCAATGGACACCCAAACACATGGGAACGAATGTCACAATAACATCTGGATTGTTGTGCCACCACTGCCAGCGGAGGCAGGCTGAGAAATATGGCGCCAGATTCAGTGCTGCAGATATTGAAGAAAGCCGTGGGTTCCTTCACATACATACATACATACATAATGGGCCTGTCTTTCTATTTACATTGGTGCAGTGGATTACAAATCAAAACCCTCAGCTGTAAACTGAATGACTGAGTAAATGTTTTAGTTAGGCTTGATTTCCAGGAAAATAACCACGCTTTGCTGCCTTTAAAGCAACATTTACAAACCATTCACAATACACACAGTACAATGACTAATTTAATGGAACTGCGTCATCACACCACACAACACTCTTGAGATGAGCCTACACGGGAGGATGTGTTTTGTTTTCCTTTGCTCTCTACAAATAAAGCCAGTCAAGCTCATGCCAGGGTACGAGCTAAATGGACACATCTGAGCCACTTTAGAGCATTTTAGGTGGCCGTAAAGTGGAAGCAAAGCTTTGAAACAGCAAATCGTTTCATGGTGTCTGTGCCAGGAGATGGCGAGCAGTGTTTGTCATATCACTTTGACAGCGCATTGAGTCAATGTTTGTTTGTGTCCCCGAGGCTAGAGCCCCGCGTGTTGAGATAAGGGTCAGTGTGTGTGTGTGTGTAGAGGACAGTGTCTATAGAGAAGATTGTGTAGCTCCATAACCACAACTAGTTGACCACATCCTCATTTGGTCCAGATCACAGCAGGGACTCATCATATTGCACACACACATGCGCACACACTATGGGTCAGTGAACTGTTAAATGAAGCATATACACACACATGATACACACATTCACTGATGCAATCTCTACGCAAAACATGGCCACACACAATGCCTCTCTTTCCTTGTGTCCCCTTTAACACCCAGACACAAATGCACACACACAGACACACAAACACACACACTCTCAACAAATTCCACATCCACAGGTTTTCATACACTCTTGAGACACAACTGGAAAGTCTCGGCGCACGGTTTCCTTCACTACTCCCACTCAAGAGTTTAGCCCTGCTACAAGGACACAGATCATTCTTTGGCTCATATTGCAGGATTAATGAGCTCACAAACTGAATTAAATAGAATAAACAGAGCTGTGCAAGAAACGGTAAAACAAAAATGAGACACAAGATAGGAGAACAGGAGAAAGCTCATTAAGACTGAGGAGGAATTAAAGTCAGAGTTGAATGTGAAACATCCTCCTGCTCCTCAAGGATTCTGTTACAAAGGGGGTCTAAAAACCTGCTGCTCTAGAATCAAGACATCCATACAAACACACACACACACACACACAAGGAGAAAAAGAAAAGTGGACGAATTCCACAAGCCCCACAGTCGCCCGATCCAACTGTGGAGAGACCCTCCAATCAGCCCCTCTCAGGAGGGTGGAGAAAGGGAAGGAGAAACTGAGAGAAAGAAAGAGAAGGAGGAGGAAATCTAAATCCAAAGCAGATGGCCTCCATAGGGGAAAAACACGAGAAACACTGAGAACCGTCGTAAAATAGCTGCTCTGCTTTCAATTAGGCCATACATTTCAGAGACAGAGAGAGAGCGGTGGGAGTTAAAACAGCGTTAACTAACCGCTGTAGCTCTGGCCACAACTACAGTGGATTGGACCCAATAGCATGTGGAGGAATGCAGAGACGATTCTCTGGGGAGTCGATTTTAAAGACGCATATGTTGTACAAACGATATTAGGAATTTGAAGCATTTGCACTATTGCAGGTAAATTACTGAATTTGAATAGGTGTGTTTACGTGAGTGATCCCGGTCTAGACGACACCCACTGTGATGTCTTTAAATTTCAGGGCAATTCAGTTAATACCATGAAATTGATTAAAAGGTATGCAGCCCAGGCATCTAAGTTTGAAACTGCAGTTTGAATATCTTTTTGCCACAAAACCGTCTTGAAATTCTGCTCCAGTGTAAATCATAAAAAGATGTCTATTACTGACCACTGGAAAAATGTGGTCCAGACCACAGTCTGAGGCCTAAAGGTGATCTTGCATTTGTGTTGATCTTACATTCCAGGCTAAGAGTAATGACCAGTGGACAGACATCAGACTGTATACTCTCAGACACTCGCCTAAAAACCTGAACCCTTAATCCTCTGTCTCCAGCTACAGGATGGGTTAGCCTTGGTTTAATATTAGACGTCCCTTCCAAGCCAAACCTAAGAGGAATCATTCTAAAAGACCGCTACTTTCAAGGTCGTGGATATGGGATTTCATACTTTCTCGACATATTAGAGGAGACATCTACCTACAGTTGTTTTGGGCTCCACATATTGCCCACAGTCAGTCCACAGACAACAAATACGAGGAGACAGTGCTGACAGTAAAGCTTGGGTTTTTATGCAAAGGTTACATGCCATTCAGCGGTTTGTCCGCTTCTTAGAGAAAACAAGGGATTTGGTGGGTAAAACAACGTTGAGGCTTTGGAAAATGGTTGGTAGTAATTGTATGCAACCACTTTTCTACTCTGGATTTGGAGAGCAGGGTCTTTGTTGGCAAATGCAGCTGAGCTATATATGAGTCTTTGAAATTTCTCCAAATAAACCTAAACATTTGAAAAGAGAAATGATGGTTTGTTGGGATTGTACAGTAAAGAAAAGTAAAGAAAAACAGTTTTAAGTGTAACATAAAGGAAACAAACATATTCTTTATTAGTTAACTTGCATGAATTTTCGGACATAAAAATTAAACAAAGTAACCTCATGTCTAAGCCGAGGCTCTTCCTTACAACAGAGTAAACAGGCTTGATGTTTTTTATGATAATGTGACATTCTTTGGCATGATTTGATGTTCCCATCACCGCACCGTAGAGTTACATGATCACTGAGACCCAGACAGGTCAATGAGTCACAGCATACGCCTCCCATTCAGTGAAGAGAAATACACTGTAAAAGGAATTGCCTGAGGTTGTTTGTCAGACCGCACCAGAAGGAGCAGAAGCGTTTGTCAGGTCATTTGGGGCAAATAATACTTGCACAACAATTCCTAGAGCACAGTTTGGTTTGGGTTGACCACATCAAGGCAATTCAGATGTGAAACATAAAAAATATGCAAAAATGTCACATACTTTCACACATTACATTATCCTTTGTGGTATTCCTATCCACATGGCACCTAGAAAAAGAAAGAAAGAAAACAAAATTGCACTCTTTGATCCTGGTCATTCAGGAGGAGTTGTCTATTTTGTCTAAACGGTTTCTTAGTTAAATCATCGTATCCTTTACCATCACTACCTGATTATCTGACATCACAGCAACTACAGAATAAAGATCTGAGGATGTCAGCCTGTTAGTCAGAACTGAGGGCCAAGTGAGGGGGTGCAGATGGCCACTGCTTCAAGTCTCTCACAAGAATGACACTGTCACCACCTCAGCTGTGTCTCACTGCAAACAGAACAAGCTTTTTTTATTGGCTGTTTCCGCTGCTGGACTAAACAGCCCCAACCCCATGCCAGAACCTCAGCCAGGTGCATTATGGGGACTATTTATCAATCCCACCATGCACTACAAGCTCTAAATACAGCCACTGTTTTCTGTGCGTCTCTCTTTTTGCGCTGCCATCTTTCTCACCTCTCTCTCTCTCTGGACAGCTCCTTTGCTGCTGCAGCTGTCTCTTTCTAATGCCTGTAAAGAAAAGTGGCTGAGGCTGAAAGTGATGGGAGGAACAGGTGTGCTGTTTAAGTGATAAATTTGCCCTCACTCGAGCACAATGCACCTCAGTTTATAAAAACAATCTCCCCTAAACGGGTCTGCGAATGCCACAGGCTGGAGCCTGTTTAACATAGTCAAATTACTGAGTAAAACAAATATGTTAATTACAGTCAGATGTAATTAATCCAAGCCTACATTTTGTGACTGATAATTATGCTTAATGACCTTTGACGTCATAGTGCATTGTATGTGTCGCTCCAATTAATGAGGACAATGTTTGTGACACTTTTATATCTAAGATCACACCACATGCAAAGTAATAATTCATAATCACATTTCTCAAACTCTCTCAGCCTTTGTAAACAATTGCAGAGTTATTACAAAGCAAAGCCATGTTTTTCAAGTATCCCAGATAGAGCTGCCTTAATGCAGGCTTGCTGGCGCAAGCCCCAAACTGCTGGGCTGCTCCCCAGCGTTCCGTAGCGCTCCGATCACTAGCTAGCATCTGGAAACCATCAGTGTAAACAAAGGAGCAGCGGAGGAGCTCAGGCAACGCTCTGCCTCTCCGCATCCCCTAGGACATCAGTCAGAGAGCAGCACAAGAACACCAAACGGGCCCCAAAACTCTGTGTATTGCATTTCCGCATGCATGTGAGCGTGCACGAGTGTGTCCATGAGCATATCTGTGTCTGCTCTTGTGTCCTCATCTCAGGATCTGCATTTGGTTTGGCTGCAGTTCAGAAAGAGATAGATTTACAGATACAGCGGCTGGGGTTTAGTCCACAATGTTAGCTTTGAGTCTTTTGGAGTTTTTGTTTGGTTTGCTCATTGACTGTAGCATTTCTGATAAGACTTCTAATTGCTTTAATGTGGTTTCAGTTAGCGTGCTAGCCTTAGCGGTCTGATGAATGCTACAAGGGGGAGAGGCAGAAACCTGGATGTGGTTTCAACCTGAGAACTGGCTCTCCTCTGTGAAACATCAAAACAAGATCAAAGCATCAATCATGCCTGATCCTTCTCTGAGACACGACAAGGAAATATTTCCTGAATAGTACTTCAGTAACCATATATCTATTAATCATGTGGTTTGGTCTTTTTCAGCTGAAACCTCCAAGATGTGGTTCATTGGAGCTTTTAAACACCGAACCTCACACTTAAGCAAACTCTATGATACTTGTAAACACACACCACAGAGGACAGCAGGGTTTTGCAGTTTGCAGTCTCCAACCTGTTACAGCAGAAAAGAAAGCCAGTCTGTATAAACATGAATGTTTTCGCCATGGATGTGGTTTTCACTTTTCTCATGCAAATTTTTAATTATTTATTTTCCTGAATCGATAATCAGGCTTTAAATATTCTCAGTTTACTCAACAAAAAGTGAATGTGTACATACTTTGTTAAATATTTCAAACAACAGTGACTTAGTGTGTATGTTAACCATGATGGTGGAGATCACTGTGGCTGGTAACTGCCTTGTATTCCTTCCGTTGCTTCAGCAGCTCCACATCTACAACTGCTGAGATAAGCATTCTTATCTTGTACAGTTGTCTCTAAATATAAACCTCAGCATTACACAATCATGTACTGCACAGAACCTCAATCACACACACTTGGGTTTGTGCAAACGACCAAGCACACAAATGTATGCATGCATTTATCCTGCAGACATAACTTTAATACAAACTTTTTCCCACACAGACACACACAGTATAACACCAAGTTCATGGTGCAGATGATAAAACCCATCCAAGTCATACAACAAGAAAAAATAACCATTTAAATCATACTGTCTTGAATGCGCTGCAATGGTTTTTGACCTCATTGATCAACCTTAATGTTATTTACAGTGAACACAGTAGACTGTGCAGGAAACCACTGCACACTCATCATTTTAGTCTCTGCTTTTTTGAGACACAGCTCAAAGCTGACAAAGCTGATTTAGGGCTGCAACTAACAATTATTTTTATTGTTTTATTTTATTAATCTGCCGATTATTTTCTTGATTAATCAATGAATTGTTCGGCCTAAAAAAAGTCAGAAATTCCATCAGACTTTCTTAAAGCCCACTGTGATGGCATCAAATGTATTGTTTTGTTCATCTAATAGTACAAAAGACATTCAGATTAGTATCACATAAGACAAAGCAGCAAATTGCTGGAAAAAAGGATGGCTGCATATTATATTTCTGTTGATTGATTAACTGACCAACACACATTATTAGTACATAATAATCTCATCCTAACACTGCTGCTTATTTTCTACTGTAACGTTTAATGTGTCTATCATATAATCTGCCATACTCAGTCATGGCTTACTCAGTCACCTCATTCATTCTAAGTGTGGTGACAAGAAGAGAGCTAGCATAACAGTGCTACTTTCAAGAAGCTATTTGTAACACTGACTGGGTGCAAAATATTTAGATGCACATCTAAATCTAACACTTCAAAAACACTTTGACGTGTAAACTGTCAATCTATAATGTCCTTATGTATTGATAAAATAGACTCACCGAAAAAGATTCATTATTTTTTCTAATATTAGTCAGCAACCGGTATGTGAGCTCAATGACTTATCCTCTAAGTTTCCCATCACTAGTCAGTCCCTCACTCGTCTGAGCCTGCACTGCATCCATGTGGGTCAGGGTGCTATTCTTAAAAAGGTTTCGTATTCTAGAAGCTCTTTATTTTAGCTTTTCATATGTGCTTGACATTTCATTACACTATAAAAAGCAGTTTACTCACAATAGTACATCCCAGTTGTTTCCAGGTCTAAATATGTCCATGAGGCATTCGTGCTGTCGTAAAGTCTTTTGCTGCATTTATCACCTCCCAGGTGTTATGTGTGAGGGAAGCAGCAGAAATTAGTAGTGGACTGAGATAGAAAAAAAGTATAAAATCTGTTATGTGGAAAAGGAACATAACAACTTAGTATATATTCAAATCCACAGCTATTTAAAAGCTTCAATCTAATCTAACAGGCAACATTTCCTAAAAGGATCACAAACCCACATGGACCTGAAACAGTGCAACAAATATCACTGGTGCCGTCTATTTAAGGTGGACAGCAATGCATTTAAAATGAAATGATGATAAATATTTTTAGGTGAGAAGTGATGGTCAGGGTTCAAGTTTTTCCCTCGTGGGTTTCTGGGTTTAACCGCTGAGATCACAAGTCCTTATAAATGGGTTTGTTATCTCACAGTGATACAGAGGGGAGGATTTCAAGAGGACAACCATTCCAACTGTTTTAAAGAATAACCACAAGACCATTTCCAACTCCATGGAGATGCCAAAATAGTTCATTCTAGGAAATGGCCTCTGCTGGGCAGAGGTACTGTATGTGTGTTTTTACTGGAAGAGACTGAGACTGTGCCACAGTACACACACAAAAAATGCTTTCTGTAATGATCTTAAAACAGAACGAGTGTCTAGGTTTAACATTTTCTCAGATTCTAGTCCCTGTAACAGTACCGGGCATTTCACTTATGTTTAGTCTGTTCTCTGACATGCTGAGATATCGCACAGGGAAAAGGTAAATCAAGACAGCTGTAGCAAAGATAAAACATCCCACAGTCAGTCATGTAGATAAGTTGAGAGGCTGTGCCAGAAAGTATCAAAAAAGGTATATTGTGCTTTTAAATGTCATCAATGCCCACCGAGAAATTGCTGAAGCGTATTTACAGGAACAGTATGCTGGATCATAAAATTGTTATGGTTTCAGTTCTATTTGTATTTGTCCCTTTCAAATAAAACAGAGAGCAAAGAAATACAGGCATATTACTGCACTTACTTACTGCAGTAATAAAACAAACACACATGGCAGAAGTAAAACACAAGATTGTGAACTTCCCCCAAAGACCATAGAAATACCCCAGAGGAGCATTTTTTATCAGTTGAATATGATTAGCTTTTTACTTTTTACTACCCAATAACATCCATGTGTTTTTGACTTTTGACAATAGATTTTCAGTCGGTGGCTTTGCTTAGTAGAGGGATCATAAAACATTTTCTAGTTGTAGGAAACAATGCAGAATTCAATTACTGTATTCTGGGGGGACAAATGGCAAAGTTGACATTACAATATGCTGATCTGTTGATTTAGATTAAAACAAATCTCAGCTAAGTAATTTTTAATGATGTTATTGCTTACAAATTAAATTTGATGACCTGCAATTTCTGGTTGTTTTGATAAACTTGAGGTGGAGGTCTTGTATTATGAGTTGTTGTAAGCAGCTGATTTCAATGTTATGACGATTAATAAGCTTATGTTTGATTTTGCCCAACCAAATAATGAGAGGATATTTATTTTCAAAGAAATTTCTCCCAAAATATATTGATTAATATGAAATTTCACTTGTGCCCCAACAGACCAGTGCCCCAGTTCTTTTGAACAAGCATGTCATACAATGCATGCAGGCATTACAGTCATACATGCACACGTGCATTTGTGTGGTGTGTGCAAGTGTGTGTACGTCAAAGTTTTTCTTCTCAGTAACAGACCCACGTCATTCGTGTCCAAGACAGCTGCAGAGGCATATCACCATGCCAGCATGCTCTTTGCCAAAACCCTATTCCCAGATTCCTAGATTTCCACAACCCAGCTTCCCTAATCGGCCACGGATCTCAGTGTCATGTTCTTGGATGACTGATGGATACTCCTGAGAGTCAAGCATGTGGGTGTTTTGCTTCATACCAATAACACTCTCTTGTTTTAAAGCTGATGTTTTTGACAGTATCCTTTCTCTCTCCTCATGCTTCTTTCATAGAAAACACAAGCACGGTCCAACTAGGCCTTGGAGTCTGTCCTGGTTGAACCCAGAAGCTCCGTTCCATCAACGCAACAACTTGAGATGGAAGCTGTCTCTTTTCACAGACATAGGATAAGTTTACCGTACTCCTACACTTACCATATTGACCGTCCGTTAAGGGCTAATGCTAAGTGGGGCCGTGGGTGTGAATTTCCCCCCTGCCCTCTCCTAGCCTTGGACTTAGCCACGGTCCCACTAAGCCCAACGAGCTGTGCAGCTGCACAGCAGCGTTGGGTTACCAGGCCAGTGAATGACAAGAGCAGGTTGGGTGGCAGACTGAGGCATACAGAGGTGCACAAAACATCTCATCATCTGCCACAGGAAGATCATACTACTGCTGTGTATGTTTGCATGTAATGCCTGTAGTTGTGTGTATTTGGGTGTGTTTGTGAGTGTGTGTGTGTTTATATATTTCTGTAAGTCACTCTGCCGGATATACTGTACACGTGTGTTGCTAATCTCAGTGTCTCTTGGTGTCAATGCTATATTGGACCTATGGCCCTATATGGTTTCTCAATGCTCTTGATATAAAGGCTCTTTCTTTGTATAACTCCTCAAAAATAAAATATGTTGACAGGTAGTGGCCACATCTGTTTTTCACAGTGAGGATGGTTGCCTGTCATCTTTGACACTATTAAAGAGAAAAGCTGTCTGATACAGCATGTCTCCAGCATCCCTGATAAGGCTTATCTGTTTACAGGGCAGTCTCTCTTCACTCTCAGTCTCTGTCTCTCTCTTTGGTAACCTGACTGAGTGAGTGTTAGAGCAGAGACAGGCGCAGGGCCTTCAGAGCCTTTGTTGCGACTGGAAGGAAGATCAGGGGTCACCCTGTAAAAACATTCCCATGGTGCACCTCCCCCCACCCCTCATCCCTGCCAGAAACTTCCCGATATACTACAGGGCAGTGCATACAGAAAGAAAGGAGGGAAGTAAAAAGTTTCTAAATTAAATGCAGGTCATTTACAGTAAGTAAAGGGACAGCCACCAAAATCTATTTTCACTTGAAAGGTACAGAGGCACTGCATGAGTTTTGTGAAACATCAAAACCTACAATTAGACATGAGTTAGAGAGAACACACTGTGACAGTAAAAAACAACTAAGTAAATCTAATAGTATAATTAAGAAAGTATGTTATTTTCTGGACAAACATAGTCTGGAATAGCTACAGTCCAAAAGCATAAAAAAATCTCAATACAGTGGCCTCACTTTTATGATATTATTGCACTTTTATATACAAGATACACAATCCTGTTCATTATCCTGTCTTATTTTCAAATTAATTCACAAATTCACAGTCATCTAATCTTCATCTTCCCCGACAATCTTACATGTAGAGGTCAATTTTCAATAAGATCTAGGGATACTACGTTTATTTTTTCATTTGCTTAAAAAAAGTCTTACAGAACATGTTTAAAAAGGGTTGAATCTCTGTGTTATAATTTTTGCTTCTTTAAATTACATACATCTACATATATCTTTGACACTGTGAATAGTATTTTATATTAGTTAACAGAGGTAATGAATAAGCCCTTTGTGTTATTATTATTATTATTATTATTTTTATTACTGTTATTTTTATCTCCTTTGATTATTTTTAACTTGTGCAAAAAAATAAAATAAAACTCAGAGCACATCCCCACTACAATAACATAATGTTGATTTGGGCTCACTTCTACTAAGTACACACACCCCTGTGACGTCACATATTGACCATAACTGTGTTTTAATCCATGGTTAACACAGGGCTGGAGCTCCTGGGTAGCCTGCCAGAGAAGGACTTCAAGATACTTAAACATAAAGAGAGAGAAAAAAAAACAGTTGCAAAATCAAAATCACAGAAGAGGCCCCTATAGTCTATATGTTGACATATAGACAAGCAGACTGTGTAGAACCACCTTTGTAGTTTGTTGTAATTCTTTTTTTTCTCTGTAAGATCCAAGGCTCTACAAACATACTTGAGTCTGACGCACCACTGTGATGCAGTGAGGGCCCTGCTGGGGTAACAATACAGGCCTGCCTTCCTGACCTCTCTGTCTAACAGATCCTACAGACATACAATGACTGCCTTAATTACCAGCCTCCATTCCCACCACTTGGGCTTTCCCCAATGGTGCCCATTCAGAACCGCAGTCTCTCCCTAAGGTGCCCATTTAAGCGCAACACAAAGCCAGCAGTGTCAGCCCCTGATCTCTTGACACCAAATCCAGTCCTGTGTGCCAGCACTTGCAGTTTCACAGTGTCTCTGCCTGTCCGTCTGGTTGTCCGTCTTCTCTGTCAGTCTGTCTCATATCATGGAAGAATCTCTGTTCACATGTGACAAGAATCGGTGCTGCTACAAGAAGCAATTAGTTCGACTACATACCGATCAACCAGTGGAGATAAGGACGAAATTTAGTTGGCAGTCTGATGTGGATGTATGAGTCTGGTGGTTTTGTGTGTGGAACTCCAGGCCATTCTGAAATCCTTTTCGACCTCTACCTTTCTCAGCTCACTAATGAGTTAAAGTGGAGAGAGACAAGGTTACAGTAATGGTTCGGGTGTAGAAAATAATGTAAACACCTCATTTAAAGTGTCTGTGAAGTCTGTTAAGTAGTTTAATCAGATTAAATTCCAATTAGCTGCGTTTGTCAGCTGTAAAAAAAGTTTGGCTCTCAGTCCTTGTCAGTTTTCTACAAGCCCATGAGAAAAAAACAAGATCCAAAGGGACCAGATTACTGCTGCATCTAGGGCTTGAAATAACCATTATTATCTATTAATCTGCCAAATATTTTCTCAATTAATCTAATAAGCGTTTGGTCTATAAAACATAAAAAAACAGTGAAAAGTGCCCGTCACAATTTCCAAAAGCCCAAGATGACATCTTCAGATGTCTTATTTTGTCTACAGTTCAACAGTTCAAAATCCAAAGATATACAATTTACTATGTTGTAAGACCAGGAAATTTGATAAATTCTCACATCTGAGAAGCTAGAACCATCAAAAGTTTGCAATTTCTGCTTGAAAAATTACTGAAACAATTAATCGATTATCAAAGCAGTTGCTAATTAATTTTCTGTCGATCAGCTAATTGATTAATCGACTAATCGTTGCAGCTCTAGCTGCATCAATCAAAAAACCATTCAAAGATTTAGTTTGAACGGGAACATTTTCTAAGTCAACATATTCAAACATACAAAAAAAGAAATGGTGAGAAACTGTATATTGCACACTGTGATGGACATACTGTGTATAGTTGATAGGCGGTTGAAAATACTATTGCGATGATATGTGATTTAAATATACGGCTTATACGAGAAGAGGTTACATGAGAGAACATTTGCATTTAGTATGAGCTAACAAAGCTCTCTGGCCCTGGTGTGCTAACAGGACATCATGGTACAGTGAAAATCTGACCTTTGACCCTCTGATCCCTCCCTCCTCCCTCAGTGAAAGGCGAACCATCCTGTTCTAGTTCCTGAGGCCTCAGTGTATGGCTGCTGACCCCCATAACACTGTAGTTGTGTTAAGAACACAAGCCAAAGTGTTGTTACTGTACAAGTAAGTGCTGGTGTTGTTGCTATGATACTTTAGTATGACCCTGATCAACTGTCTAATATTTTGATATACTGTAGATGTTTTGGCTGTAGATGTGGAATAGTTTTCAGTAGAAAGGTGTTTGTGCTATAAGACAAATAAAATAAAAGAGATAGCACATAAGGAGACTAGATTCTAAAATGAGTGGTGACCTGGTTTCTCTCATGCTGCAAGCTTACATAAAGCAATGTGACGAGCAACTGCCCCAAAAACATTATTGTTTATTTCCTTTTATTAACTCCAGCCTTCATTTTACAGTGCTGGCTCAGCGGCATGACAGGAAAAAGATTCATATTATTATATAAGACACTTTCCAAATGAAGTTAATAGAATCATCTAGCAAAACTTAGACAATACACCCTTAGTCTGAGTGTGAAAGGAAGGACTAATCAGATGATAGGAGGAGCAAAATCCATTTGAGATGAGACAACTGATAGACTTAGTGTCAGCTTAGCTTCACCTAAAAGAATCTAAATTGTATCTTTTGACTTGGGATAAGCTGACACTAAGTCAGTAGATGGTATTTTGTGTCTTCATACAGCTCTATCCTGATGATGCAGTTTGGAGTTTCCATTGTCATTTCACTGTATTTCAACATTTAATCCGAGAGCAGCGGTAAGTTTAACTGACTATGGTAAATGTAACACTGCGCTGCCTCCCAGAGATGGGGTGAGAGGTGTCACAGTTACTAAAACAGGAAGTGGTGCGATTGTTGTCTCAGCAAAATCTGAGAGGAAGAATGGGATTTCTGTACAGAACACAAAGCAGCTGGCAGGAAACCGCACTTTTCTCATTCTTTTAACTTTGATTTCCTTTCAGGGGAAATGCCTTCACTCCCCTTTCGCTGTCTCGCTGTCTCTCAGCTCTTATGCCCTTCTCAGGCGTTCAAACCATATCTTCCCTGTGTCTGACACAGACAAACTCAACAGCACTCCATGCCATGACAATGACACATCCAAACTACCTGCATGACATCACATGTTGAAGTGTGACTGTGGTGTTGAAAGATTGTTTATCGACAGGGTTAACAAACTGCTGGATGCATAAAGAGAGAGAGAATGAAACAAAGACAAGAAGACAAAAAATAGCTGGTGGAGGCAGAGGAAAATGTAAATACACGATTTCCCTAAAGATATCTTTCAGTGAAGGCAGGAGGTTGGTTAAATACAGACTGAAAAGCTGAAGGACAGATGTAGGATCTATGTTCCTTCTCCTCCCAGGAACATTAGCCTACAGGGGACAACTAACATCTCCAGCTACGTTAAGCCAGCATAATCTGTTGAACTATTGAATAATCAGCACTGAACTATCAAAGAGGGCTGGCAAGCTATTTTAGACAGTTTAACAGCATGTTTCCAATACAAGAGTTGGCTAATGTTTTGCCAGAGGCTTGAGGCAGAGCTGTTTTGAATATGGGATAGAAGCTGCACACAGGAATATCAAACTGGTCTTTAGATTATGCAAGATTTTTTTTTGTTGAATGGAAAATGTGGATTTTGCAGGAACTACAGGTTATGAACTCTCTGCAAAGGGTGAGAAAGAAGTGTTGCTTTAAATTCCAATACCAGCTGGGAAAAAATGACCTGGGTGAAGTGAATCAGACAGCTTTTTCCTCGTTTAACTGCTACAGAGTTACCCACAAGCAAGGCACTTAAACTGTTTCTGATTAACTGTTACAGCTGAAACGGCAACAGAATACCACCATGGGAGCATTCTACCTTCCAGATGTGAATGTGGGAGCCTACCCTCCTCTTGCAAATATTCACCTGGGACTTTTATATGAATAAAAGAAATACCATACCCAACATACTTGTTAACTGGTTAACTAACTTAAGGAAAAATAGATAATGGTGCTGCTGGTATCCTTCAAGCATTTTATTTTCAATAAGTTTGTTTATCTTCAATTACAAGCAGAACATTTTAGTTTTTAGTTTCAGTTAAATCTGTTTGTACCCTAAAGAACACCCATCTTCAGATCTTGACTCAAGAAAATTGCTGTTCTATACTACAACCCCTAAAATCTTCCTCAGAATCAATCTGACAGAGAAAAGATATGGAAAGTACATGCTGAAAAAGGCAGAACTCATCTACAGCCTTCAACCTGATTTAATTAAGACTTTAATATTAGAGTTACACACAGCAGGAAATTGGGTGTGCCCAAACAGGGCTAAAGTACTTGTTTTCCAAGAGTGAAGCACACAGACAGTGCTGTGCATAGATGTTACAATGGTAAATAATAAACATACAATGTGTATCTGACACATTATCCCCCCTACTCTACCCCAATCCCATAGTACATCAACAAACAATGTGGTTTGTTGATGTACATTAAAACAATGTGGTTGCACAATTATCCCGGCACAACTGCCAACCAATTTGGAAAAGGATCACTGCTCTGTCAAAGGCAAACACTGGAAGATTTAAAACCAAATATGTTTTGTCAAAACAACAGCCACTGATGTTTGTTATGGTGGACAAAGTGGGCCACAGTAATGACAAGTCATTAAGATTATCACCACCAACCAAAGGAAAAGCACACATTTTGGCAAGTCACACATTACTCAAAGTGTGATTTGCCTCTGGTGTGAAGAGGCCCTCACTTCACAGCTCGCCTCAGGTCTCTGTGTTGACACAGTTATGGGAGATTATGGTGACCATTTGTCACAAAGGATAGACTGCTGCTGAAATTACCATCGCATGAGGTGTGAGGTCCATTGCAGTAATTGGCATATGGTCACAGATGCAGATCAGATACACGTTAGAGGAGATACTGGTGTGACCAAATCACAGGTTTGATTGACTGACTGGGACTAGGATGAGAGGAAATGGCAGCACTTGCACTTATTAAAGTGAAACATCCTTTTGAAGTTCATCCTTATTCATTCAGCAAAGTGTAGTAACTCGAATGATTCAATAACATAACAAGATATGTCTCATATCGGACACATTTTGGTCCATGTCAACTCACTGTAAACACTGTGCTAAGTCAGATAGCACTACAGAGAGAGAAGTAGAGGAGAATTCAAAAAAATTAAGTTTGAAATCATGACACCATAACTATTTGAACAAAAGGCACATTATCCTGGTGTGATAAAGAAGGCTCTGTCTGTGGATCAATGAGCTCCATGTGTTTCTGATCAACACATTAACTGTGATGTTTCTTTTCTATCTTTCTATCTGCTTTTTTTTTTTTTTTTTTTACAGATGTTTAAGTGTAGGCATAATGTATAATTAATTTCACCGTTGGACAAAAAAGACAAATCTGTATGTCATCACCAGCTTTTTCATCTGTATCGATGAAATCCAAGCAATGAAAAATATGCAGCCGTATCAGCCTCATATACAAAGTTTTTTCATTGCTACGGTGGCCCTTAAAACAAAAGTTCAACATTTTGGGACATATGCTTAGTAGCTTTCTTGGTGAGAGTTAGATGAGAAGATTGATTCCACTCTCACGCCTGTCTGTTAAATATGAGGCTACAGACAGACAGCAGCTGGTTAGCTTAGCTTAGCACAAAGCCTAGAATCAAAGGGAAACAGCTAGCTCCTACATGAGCATTTACTGTTTGTTTGAACAGCTGTGGTTATTTTACATGAGAGATTTCTGCATTTTATTTGTTTTGTCTGTGTCTCACTGTTTTGAAGTGGGCGGGACTCACTTGGAAAAAGGCGATGTCACACATCTCTTTGCTCAGTTTGACAGTTGTGGGGTTGTCCTGATGAAACAGATTAGCTGAGTTTCTATATTAAGAGCGTTTAACTTAAACTTTGATGGTTGCACATTTAGAAATTAAAATTGTATATTATAGAGAAACACTTCTAAGATTTGAAACCATGTTTTCGGGCTTCAACAGAAATAGGTAAACGGGTGAAAGCAGAAGTAGTGATGAATGTTATGTCAGTTATTTTTAGCTTTTAAGCATGGAAGTATTCTACCAGTTTCAAAATATCTTACATTTCTCAGAAGAATAAAAAACATGCCCAGGAAACTATAATTCTGAAGGACTGAACCAGGGGAATGCATTGCGACCAGGAATGGGGCATAGTAACTCACGAGTCCACTGTAGCTCAGAGACACACATAAAACACACACACCAGCACACACAGCAGCAGCAACCACCCCCACATACCCACAAACCTGCATTCCGGCAAAGACATTTTCCATGAGTTAATCTTTCTACAGGGAGACATAGCAAGAAGATGTCATTCAATGCATCATTTTGATCACTCAAATCAGAGGTGGGGCCAACTGTTGAGAGGATTAGTCCACTGAACAGAACCAAATCATGAGTGCAAGTGGAAGACATCTTGGACGGGGGCCAAAGCGTGGCAGTGAGGGGCATTCTGCTCATAACTGGGGGAGCGACCTCATTTTCCGAATAAAAGCCAGTTTACATAACACCTCTGTCCCCATGACAGGGAGCACTGGGCAGCTGCTGCCAGGCCTGTGGCTTTCACTCAACTACCAAGAGTTCCCTGAAAAATAAAATAATTCTCTCAGCACAGCCACAAGCCTCTTCAGTGTGTTTCCAATATTAACATGTTATAACAAAAAAAAAGGTCTTAAATTTCAAGTAATGCATAAACACTTTGGTAACCTCAACTATTTAATTGCCAAACCCTTATTCTCTCAGAACCAAGTAATGGCAGGAATAGGGAAACCATCTGTCAACTACAGTGACTAAGGTGATGGATCCACCGCTGTCTAAATCCTTGACTTTATCTCCTTCACCTGCAAAAAAGTAAACTTTAACAGAGGTAAGGTGATTTTAAAACATATGATACAATCTTTTGATAATAAAATCTCAATTCAAATGTATATTGGAAAAAATAACCTGATTCAGACAACAGTTATTGTACAATTGACACATTTAAACCACATCAAATACTTAATTCTATGAATGATAATTATTTTCAAGCCAAATCTTAAGCAAAATGACAACAGCTTAGTGCAAAGAACTAGTGCATGGATGGAGGCTGAACAAGAACAGGAAAAAAGGCAAAGCAGGTATACAGTTGTCTGCACTGCTACTCAAAGAATTAGGCGGGTATTTTCTTTTTGTCAACAAATCCTATGAAAAGACCAAAACCAAAAATGCATTAGTCCATTTTCTGACTTGCCTACCCTGTCTGTGGCACTTGGCAGCAAGTCCACTGGTTCCTACTGAAGTCAATCTTAAAAACAGG
Source organism: Siniperca chuatsi (assembly GCF_020085105.1). Classification (NCBI taxonomy): domain Eukaryota; kingdom Metazoa; phylum Chordata; class Actinopteri; order Centrarchiformes; family Sinipercidae; genus Siniperca; species Siniperca chuatsi. Next base: position 16,510,787 of record NC_058052.1, read on the forward strand.
TCACAAATATATAGTCTAATTTTAAAAAAAGCACAAGTAATTTCCTAAAACAACTGGGCACTTAATTTTCAGCAAATGCTACTCGAACAGGTGTGAGTGTATTTGTTGGGGATTATTGCCAGCTGTGGATTAACACACATTTGGTGCTCTATTTAGCATTTACAGCAGCAAGGCTGTTTGGGGTTGACTCAAAAATAAACAAACTACAGTGCCCAGTATCCATCAGAATGAAGGAACATGTCATACAGTGTAACAGTGTGGTTCATTAATGTGTTTTTAAAGCTTTTGGGCAACAATGGAGGTCTACAGCACAGAGGAATAAGCTATATCGGGCTTTGGATACACAGACAATACTTGTTAGTGTCAATCCATTGTTATTTTTGGTCTTTACATGAGATTTGTTGACAAAAAGCAAATACAGAATATCACCAGCCTTATCATTTAAATTTAATTAAACACAAAACCTATAAACCTAAACTCAATGATAAAAGTCACAGCACAGAACAACACAATAAAACATGTTGAGGTGAAGTAGTAGAGGAAGACTGTACTGTACATGTCATCAGAATGTCATTCTTTGCTGGACCAGGATGACATACTTATCAGCACTCTGTGAAGCAAGTGCCTCTGTTTTCATTGGCAAAGCATTCATCCTCAAATGCATTCCAGTGCAGGCAGATACTAGAAACTCCATGGGCACACATTGTATCACTGTACCTTGTGAAACAGAGTAATGATAATGTTGGACAGGAAAATAGCGTTTGGAAAATGACACAAGTCTTGGCCAATAGATAGTTGAACACTCTTGCCATTAAAAACTCATGTTTCTATTGCAAGATGTGTGTCACATCTGTTATTTGGGTCTTCAGCTGGTTAAGTAAGGCTCAACTATGCTTGGCTAGGCGCGCAAGGACAGGTGACTAGGCAATAGTGTAAGTGATGTAGCACAAATGGAAGGTAAATACATGGAGAAAAAAGCCCAGGAGAGTGTAGGTGCAGAGGCCATTTAGAGACTTTGCTGCTTTTTGAGTTACTGTTGGCAGTTTAACGAACAACTGAAATATAAACCAGAATACGTGCGATTTTGAGGTCTAGCCCTGAATGCTTACATCTAAGGCAAGATTGATTTCACAGCTTCTACTGCCAGAGGGGTTTTGTTTAATAAAGCAACATTTTTAACCTTTTCATTTTAAAATGGTACAGAGAAGATGATCACTTTAAATGTACATAGCAAATGGAAAAGCCAATAAACATATTAGATTATGTATTACTTGATGCACACCTGCTCCAATGTTGAGTATCAGTATCATTTGATCAATGCTCACATCAACAACTACAGTATTACTTACAGGAAAAATGAAGGTAAAAGTTACATGTTGCATGACATACTACGACCCAAAATTCCCGTTGGAGTTGTCAATAGATGATCTCATTCCAACACATTGCAGTTTAGAGCTGTCCAGGAGATATTTCATCAGTACACAGGTCTTTTACAGACCTCCCGAGACCAGTCATCATATGTCATAAAGCGAGTCAAAGCATTTTAATCTCACATCTGCTCCTCATTACCATTCCATGCAAAAGAAACTCAGGGCTGGGGTTAGGCTATTGCACCTCACCCAGGGAAAGGGAGAGAAGAAATAAGGGGAGAGGCAAAATAGAGACAAAGAGAGAAGAGGGAGATTATTAGGCACCATGAGTCCAACAAAAAAACAACTCTGTGTAAAAATTCCACGATTTTCCTCTTATGAAATCAGATCACTTCCAGGCCGCTGTCCCAGCCATGGAGTTTGCCTTTACAAGGCGCTATGTAACACCACAATGACAGATCAACCACAGCAATTTCATAGCCCATTCCTGCCTCAACAACTCCTGCAAATTCCACACAATATCACTTCATGTCATTTATATGTAGATGTTGAGTGATTGCACACCCACATTAACCTGCAGTATCAAGTCAGACTACCAACCAAGGACCTTATTCTTAAAAAGACATTTCTTCCCAGACCGCATTTAAAGTAAATTGGCAGGGATCGTTTAAAACCTAAAATTCTGGAGCTTACCAAGATGAGTTTAGTTTCGGGAGATGACAGGAGCTGAAACCCCATTAGTCACACATTAGTGTGCTCGTAACCTCCATGCTAGACCTCAGGTGGATTTACCATGGTGCCTCACAAAAAAAAAAACTCTGCATCATAACAGACAGGGAAACTAGAAGGCAGAGGAATGCAACTGTGACTTTGTGGATCTCTATAGTATTTTTGCTACATGTCAGAAAAGATGGCTGTTATAGTATTTATTCATGTTTTTTTGATTCTTGAAAACGTGCTAACATGCTAACATGGCTAACATGATCATCCAATGTAAAGACAGACAGTTTCACCTTGAACTAGCCCAACAAAGTTTATCTATCATGGTTATAACGGATGGTTTCTTGTAGTGTAATGATGTGGCAGTTAAGATGCACACAAGCCCACATATACACACGCTCACACACATGACTACAAAAGACAGAGGCCAGCCTGTTTAACAAGTAGGTCAGACCAGAGCCAAAGAGAGAGAGAGGGAGGGAAAGAAAGAAAGACAGAGAGACAGGCATTGGCTGGAGCAAGCACTGCTTTTAGTGCCATCATTGGTTTGTATGAACCAAATGAAAAGACAATGAAGAAGTCTAAAGACACAGTTATTGCAATGCAAAACACAAGATTAGTAATCAAACAACTGAAAGGTATGTACACCCACCAATATAAGATATTTGTGTCATCTGAAGACTATGTAATGTATGCGTCTTACAAGTCTCACCTGAGGGCAGTCTTTGATGTAATGGCCCTTGTTGAAGCACAGGTGGCATAAGTAGTTGGGTGGGGGTCTTTTGTTGGGTTTTCTTGGCTCTGAAGAAAGGGAAAGGTCTGAGAAATGGTCCGTCAGGGAGTTGAGTCCATCCACGATGTTGTTCAGGGAGCCATAGGGTGACACATTCTTATACACGTTGTTGTTTAAGGCCTACAAAATAAGAATAATATCAGACAAGGTTCAATTTTAACATATAGTTCTTCAGATTCTTTGTCTAAAATTTGTCAAGTATCATATTGTATGTAAGATAAACAACAATCTTAGGGTGCCGTCAGACTCAATTCACATACAATTCCCAACTCTCAGAGTTTCATAAAGTGTGACTTGTTGACATACAGTTTGCTGGACAACATTATCACATACAAGATAGTATCACATAAAATATTGCATTTCTGGTTTGGAGTGTTAAAAGATGAATCACCAAATTTCTTTTAGTGCCCTATTTTCTGCTGCGCAAAAAAGAAGAAGAAGAAAAAAACCCCTCCAAGATCATTTCTCTCATTAAATTCAGAACATCTGGCGAGAGGCCCAGCTGTGCTCATGAGCTGGAAAAGTACTGAGAATGTCCAAAGAGAAAGACAGGACTTTACAGAGGATGACTCATTGTAAACAACATGGGAGGCATGTTCCCTTGCCAGCCTGTGGAACATCAGTAATGTCACCATGCACTGTTGGCAATAAACTAGCCATGGTCAGTGTTTGTAGTCTGCTCGGAGCCACAGAACGCAGTGTTGCATGCCACAGGGCCCAGTGAATTCATAGACGATGCCATCTGAATATTAATAACAGGCAAAGCACTGCCTGCAGTGCCTTATTTCCCTTCTCATTCAAGCCTTCCTCAAATACGATCCAGAAACGACAGACAGGAATTGACCTCTGGGTGAAATTATGCTGATTTTAGCACAGATGTTTGTATTTTCAGATGGTCAGGTAATTGACCTGCATGGACAAGTTACTAAACAAAGTCTAAGTAGTGATCTGCCTTGACATTCAATAATTTAACTGCACTAATAACAAATGTTTGAGACACCACTCTCAAGTAAAAACGTCAGTGAGTGCGTAGGCATGATGAAATCCACAGATAAACTCTTCCTCATCCCTAACGGTCATGCCTCTGTTTGGGGTACAGGTTTGTGTCTGGGAATTGATGTTACTGTTGATGTTAAATGTTGCACAGCACAGAAACCTTAGACTTGGCGACCTGGCCAGGGCTGAAAGCCAAATCTTTATCTGCAGCCTGTGAGATTGTCTTGCTAACCAGCTCCAGCTTTAAAACTCATGTTCATTTATTACATGTAGTCGTCATAAATCAAGCATTACGACTCTGTAGTTTCTCAAGTTTTCCATCTGCCATGTGTTTTAGCTCTGTGTATTACTGTGTTATATATTACCACTCCTTGAGGAACTGTGCATGTTTGTGTATTCACTAGACTTAAGTCTTCATGCAGATTGTGAAATTATTTTAACAAATATAAAATAGGAAACTTTGCTCAATTGATGTTCCTCGCATTTCTTCAGTTTGGCCTGAAATCTCCCACTGTCAGCCCAAAGGAAACTGATTTCACACACATCTGCTAATGGTGGGATGAGACTGTTTGTTTATTTTGTGTGAGTGTGAGTGAGTGAGTGAGTGAGTGAGTGAGTGAGGGAGTGAGTGAGTGAGTGAGTGTGTGTGTGTGGCGATGGATGTGTATGTATGTGTTGGCCAACACAGTGAGGACTAAACTTGTATCACTACCAGTCACTGTGTGTCCAAGCGAGGTAGACAACTGTAGCAGATCTGTGACTGTTTTCACAGGTCCAGGGATGAGGTGTCACACTGCAGCGGGCAATCACACACTGATATGTTCAAACCAGGGCTGTGGTGTCTGGTGGAAACTTTAAAGGTGAGTGATTTGAGGTAAATAAATTCCACAGGAAATGTATTATAGGGTTAGATTAATCAAGAATGATTATAAATGTTCAAAAGTCACATTAAAGTATGTGTCTTCTTGCCGTAGAACTAGATAATGAGGGACAAAAAGTTACAAACATTTACATAAAGCTGTCAGCAGATGAGATTGTGGTAAGAATACTTTACTTGTTTCCAATCAACAACAAATTCATGAATTTATCACCACTTCACTTTAAGTAGACTGTGGTGTGATCCTTCACTGCAAAGTCAACTACATTTTGCATTACTCATCTTATCATCAAATCTCTGCAGTGGTTTATTTTACTTGGCTTAGCCGTTATAGTAAGTTGCAAAATGCCCCCCACCCCAAAACCATTTCCAGACTGTATGCATTCCCTCAGTTTGAAGCACATTATACTCATGCGGATTGAATGGCATTACACAACTGCATGTAATGTATAATGTACACACCCAATTTTCAGAGGACTGTTTCATGTTAAATGACTTCAAAAGGCCTCTATGGTTACCATCATAATAATGGACACTGGCTCTAGATGGTGAATACACCATCCATCCACTACTAGTGTTTCCTCGAGTTTCCAACACATAGCGTCATAGTAACATAGATCTAAGAAACTCAACTGCAGTGCAATCAAAACACAGGGAAGCTTGCTGTATGTTCTTTACACCACTATTTTGCCTACAGTGTGTGATTATTTTTCTGTGTGCGCTGTATGTATCTGTGTGTGTGAGTGTGGTTGAGGGGCGTGGTGGTAGGGTCCTTTTTGCACAGTATGGTCTGCAGTATCAGGTTTGCACCCTGCATACATTATCAGCATGTTTGTCCCTAAAATTACACTGAGCTGCAAAAATAGACGATATGTAAACAAGTATTGATTTAGTTTGCACAACCAGGCCTATTTGAAGACGTCAGAGACAGCAGACCTCAGCAGGAGGCTGCAGTAGCCTGCTCTCTCCAGACAGAGGCGTGCAGTTGAATCTAATTCCATCTGTCCCTCTTTACCTCTCTGATCTGGGACATCTCTGACTAAAAAAACTTTTTTGCTCAACAGTTTCACATTTAATTTTAACCATAACTCATCGGTATGCTGAAAACAAAGTTATTTATCTCGAATTATTTAATGACATTATAAGGAAAGGGAATTTAATTGGCTGTACATAGAAATCTTGTTTTGATATTTAGCTATTTAACTATCTAGTAAGATCCTGACTTGCTTAATTAAGCTTAAATAAACTTACCCAAATGAAATTTATTCCAAACAGTCCTATAATATTCCTGCAGTTAGAGTATAACTGAGATACCCATAAGTGAGTTTATATTCACATTGTGACACTACTTACTGTTAGTGTACTGACTACTTCCTGTGGTGGAATCGTGATATTCCTGCAGTATTTCTTTGGGCTGACACTTTTGCAGTGATATTTACAGTAGCCTATATACTTCTTGAGTTATATAAAGCATGATAATACTTGGCCTATTAAATGTTCTGATATATTGTTTTTCAACAATATCCAAAAGGCTATTACCCTAAAATGTTAATTTAATGAGACTCTATGAAGTTATTGTCCACATTAGAAATGTCATGGCGGTTCTGTATATCCTACCAGAATAGCCCATGCTGTACATGCTAAAACATTTGCTGCACAGACGTGCAACAGTCAACAGATCAACCAACTCGGTTTCTTACTGTAAACTGAACCACAATCTGAAAACCCCAGATATGTATGCGGCATGCCATCTTTCACCTCATTCCGCTGCAGCTGAAAGAAGTTGTTGAGATAGTTGGAGTTCAGGGAAGAGCTCAAGTCGGCCGCTGCGGGAGTCTTGCTGAAATTGAGATCCGGGTGGGAAGAGTTGGGTTCGGGTCTGAACGCGTCAAAAGCGCTGGTCTGGTGGGGGTCTTGTAAGGAGAGATAGACCCAGTTGAGAAGTTGCGCAGGCTGGTACACGGAGGCACTCGTGTCTATGGCAGACAACAAGCTCATCTTTCAATTCAAATGGCTAAACTGGATTTCCCACCGCTGATTCAACTCTCGCTGGTCTCAACTCTTTTGCCGTCTTCCTTTAACCCCGGCAGATGGCAAGTGCTCCTTTTTTCTTTCCGTAAAGAGCCCTGTCCTCCTCACGCCGGGAGCCTCGTCCCAGTTAGATGTTACTCAAAAGTCATTGCGCTAACATGTCAGTATAAAAAGTTTTCCCCTGCTCCCCATGGTCCGCTATCTGCCTTCTTATTGCAGCGGGGCAGAGAGAGGTTCTTTGAATATGTAATGAGGACTGCTCTGCGTCACTGAGGACGCGGGCCAATCAGCGTCTGGTTTTTATGAATATTCATTGACAGCCTACTGGATAAGACAAATGGTTCATCTGCCTATTCTAACTCCTCAATCCACAAGTCAGCTTTACGACAAGGTAAATAAATATTCTGCCACATCAGATACAAAGGATACAATAGTTAGATAGGTGTTTTGTTTATTCAGGGATAGAGGTGAGTAGTGAGTAGTGCTAATGTGGTAGAGGCCTATCTGATCATTAAGTCAACAGTGTTTCACGCATAGCATGTTATATACATAAATTCATAATTATGTCACTAATATCGTTCAGCCATCTGAAAAATATTTCTTCATGTTCTCACCTAGAAAAAATATGCACCATTAGGAAAGACTGACCAATCAAATCAGTTAATCAATCAATAAAATCAGCACCTCAACACCAGCCCCAGGCCTCTCTCAGGGACTCTCTACTGAGCATGCCCCAGCCTCCAAGCCAACCTGAAGCTGGCAGGCAGGCCAATATGATCCAGAAAAAGCTTTAAAAATGGCCCCCTCTTGTGGCAAATGTCCTTCACACATACATACAGTACAGTTGTGTAATTCCTACCATAATCAACATGTGTATATCCTTCTTCTTGCAAAGGTAGGATCAGTGACATGGAGGTAGGTAAAAATACCACTTCCCTGGTGATGACTGTCATCACATCACAAAGCATCTAGACAGCATTACTTTTCTTAAATGATTACTGAACATTTAAATAATTTGTATTAGTTTCTGTTTAGCACAATTGATAAACTGGTTATTTCTCTTAGACCAATACCTGCTGCACTCCACTCTCCTCATTCTTTAAATATAAAATTTCCAATATTAGGAATAATATTGTGACTTCCCTTGCTGGTGGGTGTGACCACTCTTCTACTCAGTGCCATGTTGCCAGCAATCAACTTCAGCTTCACCACTGTTCAACATAGTGCTACAAGAAGTGGTGCAGCAAGTTCTGCAGACCAATCTCCAACCTTCCATTCCTGGGAAAAATTCTTGAAAAGGTTGCTTACCAACAATTACATATGTATCTGTTATATAACAATTTATCTGATGTTTACCAGTCTGGTTTTAGAGTTAACCACAGGACAGAAACTGCCCTGGTCAGAGTTGTTAATGACCTTAAAAACCTTAGCTCAGACAAACATAAAGTTTCTATTCTGGTACTTCTTGACATCAGTGCAGCCTTCGATACAGTTGACCATATAATTCTTTTTCAGCGCCTTGAACACTGTTTAGGCCATAGAGGCACAGTTCTGAACTGGCTTATTTCTTACCTTAACTGTAGATCTTTCTCTGTGTCTATTGGCAACTTTGAATCAGATAAAGTGAGCATTCCATATGGAGTCCCACAAGGGTCAATTCTTAGTCCACTACTGTTTCATTTGTATATATATGCTCCTATTCAGCAATACAACATTTCATATCACTCATATGCTGATAACACACAGTTATACATATCTGTTTCACTACCTTAGCCCAGTGAATTACCTCATCCAGTGCATTGCTGGTATCAAGTACTGGATGGCCAACTAAATGAGCACAAAACAGAGATTCTTTTAGTAGGTTCCAAAACTGTGAGGCACCAGATTCACTCTTTTTTAAAAAAAATCATAGAATCAGTATTATTATCATTATTATTCCCTTTTTAATAATAATGATGAAAATGCCTACTTATCTTATTCCATTTTTATTGTAATACCCTTTTATCTTGTTGTTTTTATATTATCTTATATGTGTCCATATATGTAATATATATTATATGTTGTTATCTTATATGTTTTTGTCATGCATATATCCGTAACTTTGAATGTTGCTATAAAATACAATACTGATTAGTGTATATAATTCCTACACTTTACATTCTAATCAGATCGTTAAGAATTAGTACGTGTGTGTGTGTCTCAGTAAACACAAAATAGGTGGTTTTAGTTAGAAATAGATAGGCTCCATTATGTCTAGCATTGAACACGTATTTGTTTATGGCTTTTGTCACGTGACGATAAGAGAGCTTGATGGGTGGGTTCTCTAAATGGAAAATATGAGTTCGGCCCCACCCACACAAGTTAGCGAGCTAAAGATAGTCAATCTGCTACTGGTCAACGAAATACGTCTTCCAGGAAGAGACTGCAAGCAGACTAAAGTAAGTGCTAAAATCAAACAACTACTCAAACAGTACAGGTTATAAGTTATTTTGGATAAGTGGCAACTATCTTTGGAGTCGTTTTGTGGTCAAACGTTGCTCTGCTGTTCTCGACGCTGTCGTTAGCTTGTCAACGTTTATTGCAGTTACCAACTCAACTAAACTCAACCATTTAAGGCTACAAAATGCTCGTCTAACGTTAGGTCGTTGCATCATTTTTGCTGGAATCTTTTTTATTTTTATGGTTAACTAGCTAGTTAGCTAAGTTACGACCTAGAGCAGGGTTCAGTTGACACGGCTGTTGTAAGCGACATTATGTAAATCGGGTTTGGAGGTAACTTAGATCGTTTTCAATAAGAGATTTGTACAGGCCTGAAGTAGCGTTTTATTAGCTAGCGCACTGTTTAAAACGAAACGTTTGTTCGTGTTATAAGCTAGCTAAATGTCTGTTTTCCAGTGACTAACATGATCTGTTTAGCATAGCGTCAAACTATCAGTGCAGTGTACTCACTAGTCAAGATATATTACTTAGCTATAGTAACGTCTTGTGTTTGGCCGAACCATTGACTGTATGTCTATGGGCCTAACTAGCAATCTTCTAAAGTTTTAAAGTGAGTGAACTGACACACCTAGGTTCACGTCACAACAAAATAGAACAGGTAATCGTCACTGTCTTGTAACACCTTAGGAGGTTGTAATGACCTCGTTCTGGTGAATTTTTACTACTATTTTTTTTAAAGATTTTTGACCCTGAAATGATAAATACCTTTATTAGCACCCAAACTCCCTAAGCAAATATGGGCGTGCATATGTGTGAGGATTTGCAGCTGTTCATTGTGGTTTTGTCAGGTCACAGTTTTCTCACAGTTTGAAGTGTGAAGGCAGTTAGATGTGATAGGTTTGCACCTGAACAGCAATTAAATGTGATGTGTTTGAACCTGAACCATTTAACCCTGAAATAGACACACCACATTTGGTCTGACTGTGTGCATTTCACAAGGGCGCTTTGAGTCAGCATCTAGTACTACTATGTTTGACGTCAGCAGTAGGGCATGCTGAGGAAGTGTATAAGAGGTTAAAAGTATTTATTTAATAGTCATTGTGACTGAGGATAACTTTTGCCTGCAAAAATCTGAAAGTAGGTTTTAAAGTAATTGCTATATTCACTAAATTTATATGCTTCTATCTCATGATTTGACCTCTGTATTTCACAGGGTAGCTTCCCTGCCTTGTGTGCTTATTCAAGCACAACAACATCCTTTTTTCTGTGTCCAGAGAAGACTGTTCCATATAAGTCCACTGAAGTCAGTTTTACCATGGAACAAGTAGGCCTATTGGAACACAGGCTTTTCATACTAAGCTTAACCAAAATGAAAGTTTCCTCACCACTCAGCTAAAAATATCTGTGATCCAACAGCACTGGACTGAAGAGTTTGCTCTTCATTAGACTGCAGTGACAATAAAACTTATATTGCTACATTCAAATGCAAAGACTGTGGTTTATAGATTACAAACTCAGCTCACATTAGGAACATAACTGAAACCGGGAGAATCAATTGAATAGGCCTGTAGTTTTTTGCCTATAGGTGCATTTAAAAAGCACTACACTGAGGCTACATCCACACTAATATATTTTCAAGGAACTTGACCTATAAAGAAGACTAGTATCGTATGTCCAATTCAATGTAACAACTAACTATATAATTATTGTAAGTCAGATCTATATTTTTCAATGCAAACATACATGGTGCACTATATAAATGCACCACTTCTGGAAAACTGAGATTGTTCATGTCTTAGTCACTGAAGAATTCTGCTGTGTGGGTGCAAGAGGGGCAGTTTTACAGCTGAGTGTTATTTCAACTCTCTTGTTGCTATGTCAATGCATTCATATGTCTTAAGGGTGCCATTAAAAGTGTAGTGTTCTTTCTTTTAATTGTTCTTTACCAACAGATAAAGTAAATTTTTGTTTAGGTGGCTGCACAAGATGATTCTTATATTTTTAGTAATAGGTCATGTTTGCAGCCCTTTGATTGACAGTTCCGTTTTATGTTTAAAGCCATGAGCTACCCTGGATACCCCCCACAGGCAGGCGGATACCCACCACAGCCTGGGGCTTACCCTCAACAACCTGGTGCTTACCCACCTCAGCCTGGAGTTTACCCTCCCCAAGCAGGAGGCTACCCCCCACAGCCAAGCGGCTACCCTCCTCAACCTGGTGGCTATCCACCACAGGCTGGTGGCTATCCACCACAGGCTGGTGGCTATCCACCACAGGCTGGTGGCTATCCACCACAGGCTGGTGGCTATCCACCACAGGCTGGAGGCTATCCACCACAGGCTGGAGGCTATCCACCACAGGCTGGAGGCTACCCACAGGCACCACCACAAGGTAAGCCATCGCTGTTAAAGGAATAGTAGAACCACTCTCATGTCTGTACGGTAAATATGAAGCTACTGCCAGCGGCCGGTTAGCTTAGCTTAAAGACTGGACGATGGGAGGGAAACAAGTAGCCTGGCTCTGTCAGAAAGTAAAGAATTCAGCCTACCAGCACCTCTAAATCTCTCTTATTAATGTGTTATGTCTTGTTTGTTTAATCCATATAAAAAATAAAGTGTAAAAACGATGCCTTGTGGTTTTACAGGGGGTTATGTGCTGAACTATGTCTTGGCTGGGTGCAGTGACTTCCTGGAGTCTTGTTGTCAGTGGCACAGGGTTTTTTTGTACACATTAAACAAATATAACAGATATAACATGTTAATTAATTAGCTTTAGAAGTGCTGGTGGGTATATTTTGTTACCTTTGGACAGGGCCAGGCAAGCTGTTTGCCTGTTTCCAGTCTTTATGCTAAACCAAGCTAAGAAGCTGCTGGTTGCAGCTTCATATTTACTGTACAGACATGAGAGTGATATCGATCTCCTCATCAAACTCTCAGCAAGAAAGTGAATTAGTGTATTTCCCAAAATGTCAAACTATTCCTTTAAAGCTGCATTAAGAGATCTGTGACCAAGAATGGGCAGAAACACTATAAAACAAACTCGGAGAAATAAACTGATATAGCACCTTATCAAGTTGTTATGGTATAACATATTAGCAAAAACTGCCTACTTTCTCATCTAGCACATGCAGAGCAACATGAGTAAAACAGTGTTGAAGTCAAGGTATTCTGGTGCCTGTCTTAGAAAGGATGAGTCAGTTATGCTGTGTTTATAGGCAACATGGATCATGAGACGTATAGTTAACAGATGGATTTTTTTTTCCATCAAAAAACAAACATCTACTGTTGCTAAGAGAAGCAAGTCCCACAGTCCATCTTTCACATAGTACTCCCAGAAAGGAAGGAAGGAAGTTCCAGTAAGAAGGGTCATCCCTGTCTCAGTCTAATATTTTCATTTATTTCAGGCATTTAGTAGCACAATACATCCTCACCTTTCCTGAACAGCTTTTTCTTTGTTGTCTGCTCCAGGCAGCTGGGGAGGTGGGCCTGTTGGTGGATATCCCTCCATTGGTCTTGACAGCTTATCCAACCCTGGATACAACGCTGGCATGGTAAGTTTAGCCTAAAAAAATCACCTTCACCTGCACCCAGAAAAAATTCTTAATATATGTGTAATGCAACATCTTCAGATTATTGCGTTGAATATTCCAGTTAGAATGAATTACACAGCCATTCACGGAATATCACATCCTTTCAATTTACGGTAAGACTTTTCCAAAGTCTGCATTTCAAAATCCTCAGCATTGCTATGTTCTTTGTCACCTTCTCTTTCTCAGTCCCTTGCATGAGAAAAACAGTCATGTACTTCACTCTTATCCATGTTTCTTAAAGGGGCAATATGTAAGATCTGGCCAGATTTTTTTTTAAAACATTTAAAAAAATTAACTAACCTTATCAACAGAATGTGAAGAAGTAATAGTTCTGATGTTATTTTAATGACGTCAATGTATGTTGCAGAGATATCTACTGAAATTAGCACGCTAACCTGCTAGCCCCGGTCCGTCCTGTGTTGTAATACCACTTGTGCTTCAAGAGGTGATATCTAGTCCAATAGTATAGCTCAGATAGTTCCAGCTGGAAGATGTGTGCGAGCGGTGAGTTTGCTACATTACACAGTCTAATAAATTTTTGTCTAATAAATATACAAAATAAACTCACAAAATGTCAAGAAAGGAAATATTCTTACACCTATTTTCCTTATCAAGACAGATTAATACAACTGTACACCTTCTGAATTCACTTTTCTATTACATCGTAAAACACACTTCATTCAAACTCGACAGAAACTAAATAAAACTCACCAAAACCATCTTGGTTAGTCTTTCCACTGTTCCAATAATCACCAACTCTGGTTTGGTCAAAATAAATCCTTAATTCACCAAGTGAGATGTGAAAATTATTCTGGCTCCACATGCTTTCGCTGCCTCTCTGATGCCCGACCTCTCTCCCACCCGCTTCTCTCCCGCTTGATGCCTCTTCTATCCCCGCCTGAACCCGCTGTGTGTTTGTCGTCCCCGTAGTCAGAGTCCTGGTCAGAGCCTGTAAATCACCTCAGTACTGTATTCCTGTCGTCAAACTGGCCTCTGTCGGTCTCGGAAGCTGTGTTCGGTCCCTGTCTGGCCATGTTCACTGGGAGGCTGCTGATACCGGTTCTGTTTCCTGCTCACCCAGCTCCAGTTCTGGTGCCCATTCCGTACTCAGTCAGCTAATAGGACCGCTAAGTTAGCTGCGCAGCTAACTGAGCTAACTAGCTAACGACAGTTAGCAGCAGTTATGACCTGATATGTGATATGCTGCCCCCTATTTTATTGGAGTATGAATTTGTCAGGTGGAGAGTAGTCTCAATTCTTACATATTGCCTCTTAAACCAAATCAGACCAAATCAACTTACCTATCATGTAATGCTTTTTTTTAATTATTATTATTTTTTTTTTTTACCCCTTTTTACTTTTCCGATTCATTGTTTTGTCTTTGTTGTATTCTCATTTGTGTTATCAGATATATGAATTTCCATCGTATTATATAGCATGGCCACACTTTGTTTGGGTACTTGTGTACATCATGTAACTGGACAAAGTTCAGAACATCAGGAACATTAACTTCAGATTCTCCTCTGAAGTTAGTTCCAGGATTTTAAACATTGATTAATTCCATAAATAAATCAAAATCTAATCCAAAAAAGGTGTGACCAGCTACCTGTGCTTTGCATGAAATAATCTTCAAGGATCTGTACACATATTATGGGATACCAATCTTTCTAAATCACAGGCCAACCAGATCTCTGCAGGCATGGGGGGTTTTACTCCAAACCCATCCATGTTCGCCCAAGCCTCCGGGGGGAACCCACCTGCCACTCAGTCTAGCAGGTATGGTGCCCCTTTCCCTAACCAACAGTCATATGGCCTGTACCCACAGCCAGGAGGGACCATGCCCCAACAACAAAGCTCAGGGATGGGCTATCCTGGTCAACCTGGCCAGCCAATGCCTGGATACCCCGGTGCACCATCACCCAACCCACCCATGGCTGGTTATGGAGGAGCACCAGCACCTATGCCAGGGTACCCAAAGGTCCCTTCACCAAATCCATCCATGCCAGCCTATGGAGGAGGAGGCATGCCAATAGCTCCACCTGTCAATGTAATAAACTCAGAAAACACTTTTTTGACCCTACTGGTTAAAAACTTAAATATCTGTCTTCTTATTATGCCTCTGTGTTGTGATGTCTTAAAGGTGGGGTATGCGATTCTGCACAACAACAGCATATCTTGGCAAACTAGAAAGTAAGCTAAATGTCCGTGGGCAAGTCATTTAACATTACCTAACACACAAATCATGCCTGGAATGACTGGAATAGTGTTGTGTAGCACGGTCCGAGCCACTTTGTTTATTTCCCATTTACAGAACCAGGGCTGTGTACAAACACTGGATTGTATTGGATTAGAATCGCATACCCCACCTTTCAATACACACACTTATATACATTTACAACGTAATGTCTAAAACAGAATTCACTTTTTGTTTAAATAACTTAACTAAATTGTTGTATTGTTATCTCAGAGAGGATTCAGGGGAACAATCACCGACTTTCCTGGAGCTGACCCACTCAAAGATGTGGAAGTCCTGAGGAAGGCCATGAAGGGCTTTGGTGAGTGTTATGGACAGAGAACTTAATCAGGGTTTGCTACTTGTTATTTTGTTGTTTTTATCTATTTCTGAGCTGTAATATCCTCCGGATGCACATGATGCACTACATGTTGTCCATTTGGGAAGTTGTATTCTAATTGTATATTCTTTTGGGCCACTCCTTCTTAATTATTTAGTTGAATAATTGGTTGTAAGGGTCATAGTTAACTAAGAAGTGTTTAGTTGATTACCGGTAGTCGTCTTTTACGGTCTTTTTCAGGATAATGGGTAAAAAGTAATTTCTGATCAATCGAAAACTATAATCACATCTATAACCATAGTATTCACAAATATTCTTTGGTCTTTTATCAACACAATTAAAGACTATATTTATAGATCATAGTGCATGAATTCACTTATCTGTAAAGGGACAAAGATACTGGAGAAACATTTTGACAGATTTTGAAATTATATTACCTAATAAATTAGTCAAAGACATCCTATGACTGTTAGTTGACAAATAATTTCTTAAGTCGATCACAGTCTTAATTTTCTTCAAATTACAGCTTTTGTATTTTGAAAGATATGTCATTTTTAAGTATAAATTTAATTTGTAGTTATAAATGAAATGCTTTAAATTGAAAATTAAGACATGTTTCTTTATCTGTGTTGTGTGATTTGACATTGTGGGCTTGTCTGTGCAGGAACTGATGAGCAAGCCATCATTGACTTACTGGGGAGTCGCTCTAACAAGCAACGTGTGCCTTTGCTCCGAGCCTACAAAACTTCCTATGGGAAGGTAACAGACCTATTCATACTTATTGTTAAGTTCATATGTTGTTAATGTGATGCCTGATGTCATTTTCCATTAGGGGAGTATTTGATTTAAAAAAAAATATATTGTTTACAAAACAAACACCATTTCTCAATATAGAATCATACATGGCACACTGTGCATTACCTGGAAGTGCATAACAGGTGCTAGTGCTGCCAGTAAAATGGAAAGGGGATTGGATGTCCTCAGAGCTCATTATAGCTATGCCACAGAGGTTTTTTCACAGCAGTAGTTAATTATGGTTTTGAGTTATTCCAAGCATGTTTCCATTTTCAGGATCTGATTAAGGACCTGCATTCAGAACTGTCTGGAGACTTTAGGAAGCTGGTCATGGCCACGTTGAAGTCCCCAGCTGAGTTTGATGCCTCTGAGCTCCACAGTGCCATAAAGGTAAATGCTGAGAAACAAAACCAATTGATAATTTTCTCTGTATTTACCGTATTTTAGTCATTGTAGAATCACATACAATCCAGGTTATTATGTGGTTTTGCATTGTAAAAACATTTGCTTACTTATTATGAAAAATATTCTTTGATAAAGAAGCATTTTTACATTATAAAATGTTCTAAAGAATTTCATTAGTTGTAGGTTTGAATGAAGATTCACTAAACAAAAATAAAGAGGGATAATTTTGGCTGCTACAACACCAGAGGATGAGGTTATCAGATTATCATTGTTCGGTCTTCCTAACAGGGAGCCGGAACTGATGAAGCCTGTCTGATAGAGATCCTGTCGTCTCGCTCCAACGCTGAAATCAAGGAGATAAACCGTGTTTACAAAGCAGGTGAGATGCCTCAGGGCGGTTAATGCACTGCTTTCCCCTACTGTTCTGTTCTCCTTTATCACACAGCATCACAACACTGTGTTGAAAGAGGTTTATTACGTTAGTGGATAAGCTCAGTGTATCTTGATCTGGGTACCACCATAAAATTTGAAAATGCAGATGTTATGGTTAGAAATCTGTCACATATAATCAAGGTTTCATAACTGCAACTACAGAAAGGCATTACACAGTTTTTAATGAATCCTTAACTGTAATTGTTCATTTTATTGTTTTATGTAGTAAAATTTTGTAATCCACAGTATCCTAGTTTCCCTTGCCAGTAAGCTGGGTTGTGATCACCCTACCTACAGTAAATGCCTGAAAAGGTGCCAGTATATCAGTTTTGGTTTCAGTGAAACATTTCAGTATGTCATGATTGAAATGTAGTTGCACAATGTTTGTTACATGTTTAAAGATGCTAACTGTAAAAAAAAAAAAAAAAAAAAATTCAGATTATTACTAACTTCATTTATACCCATACCCATGTATTTATATTGAACCCATGTGTTTGTGGTCTGTTTTTGTTTGTTTGTTTGTACCATTACTTTTTCAGAATACAAGAAGTCACTGGAGGATGCCATTAGTGGGGATACCTCAGGCCACTTCCGCAGGCTCCTGATCTCTCTCGCCCAGGTACAGATATGATACATATTTATTACTTGTATGCCTGACGTCTCTTAGCAACTACTTCCAGATTTTATTAGAAATATGCTGTTCTGTATTTTTTAGGGTAATCGTGATGAACGAGAAACTGTTGACATCTCTCTGGCTAAACAAGATGCTCAGGTAAAGTCTGCTTCATTCTCATTAATAATTAATGTTTGCTGATTTATCTGCAACTTGATAGTTTTTATACTGTTAATTACTTGACCTATTGTTGGCACAGCATGTTGATTTGTCCAGATTGCTGTTCTCCTTATAGGCCCTGTATGCTGCTGGAGAAAACAAGCTGGGAACAGACGAGTCCAAATTTAACGCTATTTTGTGTGCCAGGAGCAAACCCCATCTCAGAGCAGGTATTCCTTATGAAGACATGTTCACAAGCATAATCAACTATAAGGTTCAACATTTAAAATGTATCAACGGATAATTAAGAATCAGGCCACAAATGCAACATCAGTGTCTTGTTAGCTATGTTACTGATGGTGTGTGTGTGCGCATGTGTAGTGTTTCTTGAGTACCAGCAAATGTGTGGCAGAGATATCGAGAAGAGCATCAGCAGGGAGATGTCCGGAGACCTCGAGAGTGGCATGTTGGCAGTGGGTAAGAATACACAAACACTTTCAACCCTAATCTTAGAAGGGCCACACCCATGTGATTGTCTGAATCTGCTCCACATAATAAATTAATGACGAGTGTAGAGGCTTGTCTGCAGTACATGTTTGATGTAACATTTAACCATTAAACATTTTCCATCCTTATTATATTACATACTGTATTACAGCTATCCTAATACACTTTTGAAAGTAAATGTAGTTACTGGAAGAAGGGGTGCTGTTAAATGCATAATCTCTTTGTTTTGTTTTTTCCTTTTTTCTCCAACATTTCTCAGGGTTATGGTACAGTAACCTGCTTTTAGATGTGTTTTATTTGAATCCTTCTATTGGTTTTGCACATCCAGTCTATATGTTTTCATTGTGAGGTGGTGTGCACTGCAGTGTTGGATGTTTGCCATTGTCTTTGATTCTGTGTTTCATTTCACTCTTCGGGACAATGTTTTTGTTTCTGATTCCACATTTACATTTTTTTCAAAATATAACTTGCTTTAAAGCTGCATTAATCAATATTTGGCCACCAGTGTTGCAGAAAACCTCAGAAACAAGCTGACAAACACAACCCTCACTTAATATTGATTATTGTAGCTTTAAATTTGCTTTTTGCCATGCTGTTATATTCCTTTGGTGTATGCATAACTTGATTTTTCATAGTTTACGTTTCAGATGCCACATAAGTATTACTTCTCCATCATCCTCCCGTTAGAGTGATAAATATTAGAATGTGTTCTTTACAATGCACTAATTAGTACATTTGAGATCTTGTTTGTTTAAAAAAGAAAGAGACAAAGTATGAATGAATGAGTACATTGTGCTTGTTTTGGTAATTAGTAAGTAATTTCTCTGTTTCAGTGAAGTGTATTAAGAACACATCCGCCTACTTTGCTGAGAGACTTTACAAGGCCATGAAGGTGAGACACCCTGTCATGTTTGGATACAAATTTTCGATACATTACTAAATAAGTGCAACATAATGTTTAATAATGTTTAACCCTGATTTTGTGTGTGTGTGTGCGTGCGTGCACGTGTTCAGGGAGCTGGGACCAAAGACACAACCCTAATCCGGATCATGGTCTCCCGTTCCGAGGTTGACATGCTGGATATCCGCCAGGAGTATGTTAAAAACTATGGCAAGTCGCTGTACACGCACATCTCTGTAAGTATCTTCATATATTGTATTTTTACAAATAGCCCTACAGCTGCATGGATGATGTAAAAGTAACAAGTACACATGATTTTGTGAGACAAAGATCTAATGCCTAATTGCTTATGCATTTTTGTTATTGACAGGGAGACACATCAGGGGACTACAAGAAGCTCCTACTGAAGTTCTGTGGGGGCAGTGACTGAAAAGGAAACAGTGTCTACTACATTATAGAAATTTTCTATAAATATCAGATTTCTGCCTTATCTATATGCACTATACACAAACCTGCATGCCATGCCAGTACTCTCAATGCAATGTTTACTTAGTTTTAAGAACCTCAATATCGCTACATATTGTTTCTTTTCTATACAGTTTTATATTTATTCACTTGTGATATCTTTGCTGGATATTTGAGTTGAATATACATGGCCATACAATCGATTTGCAAGAGATTACTTTTTAATTTTTAGAGCTATATATTTTTAAGATATTTTATTTCAATTGTGCCAATGTGATCTGATATCTAATGATATCTGGTGCGTTTATCAATTAATTTTCTAATGTTCAGCAATGCTGAATAAAGTACGAGACATAGAATTCATAGCAGCTAAGTACCAAAGTTGTCTGTCAATGTTTTCAATTGTATAATCTCTTCTATATTTTGTCTACACTTAACTACTTTTTGTTCATTATAGTTGTGTTTTATTTGCAGCAGATGCTTTAATTTGTGTATCATATACCTGTCATTGTAGTATGTAAAATCAAGCATCCAATTTCATAAATTGTTAATGATTTTATCTTCATGAGTCTCAGAAAATAAATATTAAGAACACACACTGGAAGTATTTGATTTTTGTCACATGCAAAATACATTGAAATTATTTGAAAAATACAAAAACATATGTACAGGCCTTATTTAGATACAGATGTCCCCCTAAAATTCAGAGTAATGTCTATCATATCCCTTCACTGGTTGACAAACAAATGACTCCCTATGTGCAATACAAATGGTTTTCATCAGATGGCATAATTACCAATTATAGTATCTTTCAAAGTTGTCATGACCTTCTCATGACTGCTCTAACACTGTTTAACTATTAAATACTGCACTTGGTAGTAGACTCAGTTTGCCAGTAGAGGGCAGTGTCATCTTTAGTCAACCCCAACAGTTAAACTAGAAGTGTGAATTTCAACAAGATGAGCTCCTTACTAATGCTAAGCTGTGAAGAATATGGATCATTATATGATGGCATTAGATAAATACCTGTCACAATTCAGTTTAAATTCGTACAGGTAGGTAACATAATAAACAAGTGTCTACAAAACCCAACACTGAATGTATTGAAAGTCTTGCGGGTGACTCTTAAATACACAGCATTTTACTCAATCAATACAAATACATAATTTCTCTTTCCTTGAGGGGTGTAAGGCCAGCATGCATGGCTGCATGTTGAGCTCTCCATGCCTTATTATGTCCTGTTGACTTCACTTAAAATGCAGTTAAACACACTTAACTGTAGAGATGGGGCTCTGCACTTGGCTGGCTACAGTAGTATGTGTGTGAGTTAACTGCACTACAATCAATAACTGTGAAGGGGGTGGGGTGGAATTGATGGCATCCATAAAGCTGCCTTGGTTGGCCACATTAAACAAGTCTAGCATGTCTGCAGTGCTGTCAGTGGGATCCTTGGGTGACAGGAAGAATCATTAGAGATTATAAGATAATTTAGACATCATTATATGAGTTTTATAAGGTAATTTCAAAGTGTTTCAGCATGTCTCTGCTAATACTGTAGTTTGGATATCATAATGATCAGAAACCTCCCATCTGTTGCAGGCATCCAGCTGAAGGCTGTGTAATTCACTGTTAATTAAAAACCATGAATTGCCTAATTTAAAGTCTATTATAACTGATCTAATCATTTGGGAATCCTCTCACAGCGCCTTAAGGTCTGAGGTTTTATGGGAAAATGATGGCTTTACATTAAAAATGTCTTAAAAAGTGTCAGTATGATGATGAAGGACACCAACAAACTTATTTTCTTCTAACATAGTCACTGGCTCATTTTGAATTGGTACTGTTCATTCAACACCTTGGGAACGCTATTATTCTCATGCATTCTAGCAGGACTGAGATAAAGTAGCCATGCACCATTGTTGAGAATTAATTATTTAGATGCAGTAAATAAAGTAAATGTGTCAAAAGTGAGTGGATAATAAAGTGATTGCTCTGCCACTCTTAGCACAGACAGCTTCCCATTAGCTAGATCTCTATTCAGACTAGCAATAAAAAAAAAAATTCTGTTTCAGACAATTTGGCTAGGCCAAATGATGGATATGCTTGCTGACAGTCTCTTCAATAAAAGATAAAGCTATTGTCTTTCCTGATCCGCACTGTCTGATAAACAAATCTGTTAAATAATATTTCAGTAAATTATCAGACAGCTAGAAACACCACCCCTGTTGTCTAAATAATAAACTCATTCAAATCCCTAAGATAAAAAGCATCAGGCTGTCTTCTCTATTCAAATGCGTGTCCTCAGAAGTAGGGTACAGACACAACCGTCCAATCTGTGTCAGCAGTGGGGACCTGCTTCCCTTTGATATGAATGAATTCTAATTAATTTTTCATCGCAAGGCAGAGCACATGGTGGCACAAGCTATGGAGCCAGCATGGCAGAGAAACAGAGAGCGGGGGAAAGAGAGAGAGTTTCCCCGACATCTGGTGCAAAGGGCTCATTTTCTCCATTCATAAGAGCGGGGACAAATCAGACCCTAGTAACTACCGTGGCATCTGTGTCAGCAGTTGTCTAGGTAAGCTATTCTGTAGTATTCTAAATAAAAGAAAACTAGATTTCCTCCATCCACTTACTCCATCTTGAGTAAAAGTCAAATTGGCCTCCCAAAACACTGCACCACCGACCATATATACACCCTTCACACTTTAAATCAACAAACATGTACACCAAACAAAAAAAGGTAAGATATTCTCTTGTTTTATTAATTTCAAGAAACGTTTCAACTCTGTTTGGCATGAAAGGCTCTATTACAGACTTCTACAATGTGGTATAGGGGGCAAAATCAATGTACTAGGAAAATAGGTGTGCTGTTAAAATTGGAGACAAACAAACTGAATCCTTCACCCAGAGAAGAGGTGTTCGTCAGGGCTGCAATTTAAGCCCGACTTTATTTAATGTGAATGTAAATTAACTTGCTGTACAGTTAGATCAGTGTGCTGCTCCTGGCCTCTCCCTCCTAGATAGAGAAGTGAAGTCTCTGTTTTACGCTGATGACCTTGTTCTACTGTCTCCTACTGAACAAGGACTACAGCAACAGCTGGACATAGTAGAAAAGTACTGTCAGAACTGGGCCCTGGCAGCAATGTCATGATTTTTCAAAAACACCCCAGATGTCAGGAGAACAAATAGCAGTTTACCATAAATAATCATATCATTGAACACAGTGCGGTATAACCATAACAGCATCAGGGAGTCTCAACATGGCAGTGAATGCACTAAAAGAAAAAGCTCGAAGAGCTCTAAATGCAATTAAGAGAAAGCTAATTTAATTTCCAAATTCCAATTAAAATTTGGCTTAAAATATCTGATAGTGTCATCCAGCCCATTGCGCTGTATGATAGTGAAGTATGGGGTCCACTCAGTCATCATAGCTGTACCCGTTGGGACAAACATCCAACAGAATCATTACATGCAGACTTCTGCAGATACATTTTACATATACACAGAAAAACACCAACAAATGCATGTAGAGCAGAATAGCAGATACCCACTGATAATTAACATTCAAAAAGAGCGCTCAAATGTTTTAATCACCTTAAATCCAGCCCCCTAGACACCCTCCATTCCAAAGCCCTCCAAACCCAAGAGCTGAGCCCAGAATAAAGTCCCCTATGTCAGTTGGTGATGAGACTAACTGCCCCCCCTCAGACACACTCTGATCAGTCTCACAACAGCACTGCTTTCCAAGCACCAATCAGAGTAAACCAAAGTATAACGCAATGTAAAGAAACCTATTTGGAACATTGGAAAGAAGAAACTAAAAGCCAAAGTAGATCAGAAAGTTATCTAGCCCTAAAAAGAGATTATGAACTGGCAGAATATCTCTCTACTGTCAGAGACAGAAAGCAGAGACAGATCCGAACCAAGTACAGACTGAGCGACCACAAACTGGCAATCGAAAAAGGAAGACACAAAAAATCATGGCAACCAAAAGAAAACAGAATATGTGGTCACTGTTGGACAGGTGAGGTTGAGACAGAGATGCACTTCCTCCTACAATGTACAACATTCAATACAATTAGAAACCTTTACTGTAACAAGTTCAACTCTGTAGTCTCAGATTTCAAAGAGCTAAATGACCTCTCAAAAATAAAAATACTCCTAGGAGAAGGAGACAGGGCAAATCTTGCTGCCCAGTATGTATCAACATGCCACAACCACTCACTTAGTATTTGCATTTTAAACTGCAAGTCTACAATTTTTTTTATTATTAGTAGTGTCATTATTATTATTATTATCTTAACTTACCTATCTGTATATATTTTAATAACACATGTCATGTTTATGTATATGTTTTGTACAATGAGATTCAGTGCATGCATGAATAAGGTCACGGTTTGAGAGGTATGCCTGCAGAAGCTTGCCCCTGGGCCAACAATCTTTATTCAGCTGTAGACTGGAAGCGGAGTCCATCCACCATCATCATATTGTATCAAATGAATACTACTCAAATACACGTTTCATTTGTCACCCTCACATATTGCTTATATGTTCACATACAGTATTTCTCACTGCACTCTTCTATCATATCCAACACACAGATACAGTACACACTGAAATTGGTTGCAATGCAGCTTGGAGCATAAGCCCGTGGCTACACTAAGCAAGGGCTGAATAATATCCTTATATTTTTATCACTGCATTATGTAGTCATTGAGGATAACCATTGGGGTTCTGCTGATTTGATGTGTCTGTGTTAAATCAAAAGGTTATGATGAAGGATCAGAATGACTTGGTTCATCAATTATTTTAGGCTCTTTATGACTTAAATTCATCTTATGTACTGTGGTGATGCAGCGAGTTGCATCACACTGATGGAATTTACACAAAGATAACAACAGATAATTAGTGGGGGAAGGAGTATTCAGATCCTTTACTTAAGTAAAAGTAGCAATATAAACTCTGTTACAAGTAAAAGTCCTGCATTGAAAATGTAAAATGTACTAAAAGTATACAAAAGTAAAGGTTCTCATAATGCAGAAAAATGGCACCTGTGAGTGTTATACTATTATATATTATATTACTGGATAATAATTACTGTTGCATTAATCTGTAATTAGCATGATACTGTTGTATTTATTATTGTATTTATTATTTTGTATACTGCTAGGTAGTTTAATCTGTCTAATCATTATATGTTTTGTATGTAAAATGTAAGTAAGCTGTCAAATAAATGTAGTGGGGTAAAAAGTAGAATATTTCCCTACGAATAAGTATAAAGTAGCAGATAATGGAAATGTTCAAGTAAAGTACAAGTATCTCAAATTTGTACTTAAGCACAGTACTTGAGTAAATGTATTAGTTACATTACACCACTGCAGACAATAGAAACATGCATTTTGTTAATATAGACTGTTGCTTCACTCTAAGGATGAGGTCATTGTTTACCCACATCTACCACTACGTCGATATTTTTAATACATCTTCAGATTTCAATGCAAATTCTCTCCATTCTCATTTTTTCCGCCTGGGATTTTCGACGTACTACGGGGTGATGTGTACGCCCATTGAAGAAATGGGTGTGTTTTTTGTAAAACCACGCCCCATTTTGCCTTATATGGTCATTGGACGGAACGTTGATTGACAGCGAGCAGCAGCTGCTGAGTTGCTCAGACATGGCGGAGGATACAGTGTAACTGAGGATCAGCGGCGGAGTTACGTGAGTTTCCCCAGCAGTTGAGTCGTCGAAGGGCGCATTAAATGATACATAAGAAGAGGACAATGTGTTCGGCTAAAGCATACTCTGAGGGGAAGCAGAAAACGACCTGAACTGCCTCACACGAGTAAGATGGAAAAATGTATAGCTGTTTAGTGCAGTCAACAGCCTTGGGCAACAAATATGGCTTCTTGTGCCTTTTTCAATATGCTATAAAAATTTATCTCCCATGCAAGCTAATGCCGTGGTGGCTCCGGCTAACTTCTGCAAGCCGCGATAAGTTAAGTTCAATAGTCGCTCGGTACTTTTGATCGGTAAGGATATTACATCCACTTGGCCGTCTGGGTTAGCTGGGAAGCTACGGAACTACAGCGGATAGCAATGGAGCCAAAGCACAAAGAGTTGCTAGACCAGTGCCACCAGAACTTATTGGAGTCCATAACAGATGCGGACCGAGTGATCGAGCTGCTGATAGTTTCTGGTACCTTGAGTCAGCTCGATAGGTTCGAACTGGACCAGAACTGTTCGTCCAGCGCCGAGAAAGTAGACCACCTTTTGAAGATGCTGATGAACAAGGAGAGCGACCATTTCCTCGACCTGTGTGTGGCCCTGGAGAAGGCATACCCTGACCTGTATACTGCCCTGTTCAGCAACAACGGCGGAGGACCTGTGGACCACTCTACCGGTAAGAGCTGAAACACGAACTACTCATAAACACGCGTTCACTTGAATCTAGAAATGAATGGACCAGCCACTGCAGCAACAACCCTTGCCGTGAGTACAATCTGGGTGGTCTGGCGCAAGAAGACCGTGTGTGGATAGCTACATAACAGCAAGCCTTGGAGCTTGATTTATTGTTTGCCTAAATCTGTATTAAATGATAATAAGGGTTCATGTGAAAGTTCAAAGGGAGGCAGCAGTGCTCCTTACGACATGGTTACACATTTGTAATCAGGACTCACAGAGTGCAACATTATGCTCTGTTTAAAATGTGCAAAACATAGGCCTAATGCACTAGCCTGTATCTTTAAAATAAATATTCACTATGCCCTGCAGATCTAATGCACAGCTTGTGATTAATTCAGCCAAGGACTCTTCTGTCATTACTCTCAGCCATCCTGACTGGCTGCAAGGCTCTCTCTCCCAGTCACTGCAATACACAGATTACACATTTATGGTGTAAGAGTTGGTTTGACCGGGTATGGTGTATGTGTGGTTATTTCTACTAAACACAGTCTGTGATATTTGTGCATTGTTAAGAGAAAAAACAAGATCAATTCACAAATATCCAGCACTAACTCCAACGTGTTATTAGTGGCATGATATGGTTATGGTACATTAGGTAGCCTGATTTGTTTCCATGACAACTGCTGACATGTTCTTCAATATCCACCTATACATGGGTGTGTGTGCCATGCATGCTTACAAACCTAAAGCATGGTGTAGATCAGTCCACCTTCCCATTTGGAGAGAGAACCACGTTGGTGTCCTAACAACAGATTTAACCAGATTTTTCTCCATTGTTGCATTAATGCTCCATTTTTAATTACAGTTTATTCATTGTAGTTTGATTTGCACTGTGTCCTCACAGCAACTGCCTCCCCTTCAGCGATTTTGGTTGTTGTTGCACAGAGACAAAGGGCAACCAAGTGTAAAAGCCTTGTCTAGTTTTGCCTGTTTTGCTTTGTCT
The DNA here is from genome assembly GCF_020085105.1 of Siniperca chuatsi. NCBI lineage: Eukaryota > Metazoa > Chordata > Actinopteri > Centrarchiformes > Sinipercidae > Siniperca > Siniperca chuatsi. The sequence goes on from NC_058052.1 coordinate 16,537,859, forward strand.
GAATGACTGAAGCCAATGGCTTACTCACAACCAGCATCATGCCCTGAGGGCCTGAATGCAGGATAAGCCTTGAGATCCAAAAGTGGGGAGAGTAGATGTAATTCTTCTCTTTGACATATTCCACATGTAAAACAACCATGCAGGCTATCATTTTGACATAGCTGAAGTTTTTATTTTAAACAGACATGTCTATGTCCTTTTTTATATACACAATGTGACCCATAGTTTATAGCTGTGAAGTTGTAGCGTGTATCTGTCTACTACTCGCAAGCAGACCATTGCAGGTAATGCTTAGTTGGTGTCTTGCTGCTCTGCTGACTGGATCGTTAATGCTTCCTTATGCTTTATTATTTCCTTGTATTGTGTTGCTGCTGCAGAATAACACTCATCCTGAAATACATTGACAGTTGTTTACCTGTGAGCAGCTGCAAAATTGGTCCCTCTGGTAGTCTCTTGACTTTGGCTGGACTTGACAATGTGGATTTTTGGCTTTTCTTCACACACCTTTTTATAGACTTTAGCACTTTGCCTCAGAGTTGACCTGCCCTGTACTAGGAGAGAGTGAGTACCAGTAGTGAGTCTGGCTAGTCAGCCTGTGGTTATTCAACAGAGGATTAGGCCCTGCTCCCCTCTCTCTCTGGTGTAAACTCTCTCTGTGAGACACGCTTTATCATGCCTCCACAGTCCTCTTTATTAGCCGCCACGCTCTTGGCGCCTTCTGTTTTGACTGAGTGTTGTGGGTTTTTTTAATGTGCTTTTTATTATCTTTAGTGTAGTGATTCGGCTGATGCGATTACCACGTTTTAACCACACTTGTGAGAGACCGAAGACAAGCCACTCACAGAGTTCCTCCAGGCAAAGAGGCTGGTAGAAACCGCACATAGGGAGGAAATCTTCAGAGCCCCGGTGTGTCTGTGAACAACGCAGGGTGTGTGAAGAGAGGGAGTATGAGTGTGTGATGAGTCTTGCTGATAGCAACCTGCTCTCAAGTCATCCTCCTGCCTGCTTTTGTTCTCAGATTTGCCTTCTTTGCCAGCTGAGCCTCCATACACGCACCCTTATGAAACCGTCCGAACTCCAAAGAAGCATCCTCACCCCAAAGGAAAAGCATACAGATGCACACACAATTGCTCAGTTGTTTAAGGCGCAGTCTCTGTAAATTATTAGTGTTTTGCTGGCAAACTCTAACACATTTGCTGTAGAGAACATCAACAACAACAAATCATTCATTATTTAGCCTGTTTTGTGCATCAGTATGCCGGGGGACTGTGGCTCACCCTTTTTTTTAAACAAATGCTCTAACTCTGATTAAACAGCAGAACATTCACTCAGAAATGTGCTCTCGCTCTGCCGCAAAACATACTCAATATTCTGTGTTCTCAAACCGAATTGAATTCATTTCATAAATCCAAGCGGCTGCAATCATGCTGATTTCATGCCTCGGATTGTGTGCTCATCCCCTTGTGCTACATGGACAATATTCTACCTGAAGAAATAGAGTAGTAGAAGAGATGTACCTGCATATCCCCCCTCTATTTTTTTTTTTTTTTTTTTTAAGACTCAAGGGTCTGTGACAGTGATTTAAACTCACTCCGAGAGCAGGGCAACGCAATTCTCCCTGACAGGATGCAACGTCCACAATCTTCTTCTTCTGCTCTCTGTTTGCCTTCATTTTCTCATCGTCTTTGTTCCTGTGTTTTATTGTCTTTTTCTCTGACTCACCGTCCATCCCCTTTTTTAACTTTCTTTTCTCTGACTCATTATATTTCTTTCCCCCATTGATTTTTCATTTCTCCACACACTTAAAATAGAGGGACACACCAGAGAGACAGAAGAGGGTGATAGAAAGAGGGAGCAAGAGAGAGAGAGAGAGACAACAGGCCTTTTGTTGAGAAGTTGAGCAGGCCCAAAGTGCCCAGTCAGCAGCTTGCTCTGTGTACAGCAGCCTAGGACATAGGCCAGTGTGTGTGTGTGTGTGTGTGTGTGTGTTGTTGGAGGGGGGTGCTCTCCTCTCTGTCAACCAGTTTCAGTCCCACTCCATAAAACCACAGTGGACAGACAGAATGAGTTATGACCCTGACGCTCTTGTCACGACCGCTGCTCTTAAATATCTCCCATTGGCTGGACCTGGCCTTACTTTCTTCTTTTCTCTCTTTCTCTTTGTCAGCGTCTGTCACTCAGTGACACACACTATCACTCACCTCATCACCCCACTCTCTTTTCCCCTCACCATTCTTTGTATTCTGATTTTTATTCCCTTCTTGCTATGTTCTCTGTGTGTAGAGGAAGCCATTAATTCATCTGCTGTTAACCAATGTTTCTGCTTAGGTGTGACTGATGACATTTCAGTAGATCACATTTTATGAGTTGTCGGTGTGAGTTTTATTTCTTTGCCTCTGTACAACCAGCTTCAGTTGAAACAGGCCAAGTTATCTCTGTGCTGGGATTTAAGCAAACCAATATTGTGCTGTTGAGTTTAGTGCTGGAACTATTAGTCGATCAGTGGTTGATCAGCAATAAAATTCATCAGCAACAATTTTGAAAATTTGGTTAATCACTTCAAGTATTCATGAAGCAATAAATTATAAAATATTCACAGGATTCACTTCATTTACTTAAATGTGAGAATTTGCTGCTTTTCTCTCTCTTTTTTTTTAAATAGCAATTGAATATACTTGGGTTTAAGACTGTTGGTCAGACAAAACAGGCAATTTGAAGACATCACCAACATTTTATAGACTAAATGATATATCAAATAATTGAACAAAGAATCTACATTAATCAATAACGAAATAATCTGTTGCGGCCTTAGTTGAGCTGTAGCCTTATTAGCAGTGTTAATAGTATAGGGTTTCTTGTCAGTAATGTTGCTCAACAAATCCATCTAGCCTAATCGAGGCCTGAGATGCAGGCTAATGAGAGGTTGACCTCGGTACTTTCACTGGGTCATTGGTGTTATTGTTCCAGTTTAATTTTGTTGTTTTCTAACACAGTATCTTTCTAGTGTAAAACTTGTATATTTTTTCACTTCAGCATTAATATCTGATGGCAGGTTTATCTACACTCTGAATGTGCGAACCACAGCCAGGAGGCTGTACTGTGGAAGAGGACTTCATTACCATTTTACACATGTTCATCCACTTCCTAATTACACCACAAGGTAGAGGAAATGCCAGCATCTAAATGTTTACCAGTGCTATGAAGTCATGGAAATAAACAGCTTCTCTCCTTGTCTTACCACCCCCCACCTCTACTGTTTTTTTTTGTTGTTTTTTTTTGCTGTATTATGCTTTGTTCTGCTGTCTTTCTGTCTATCCCTCCTCTCCTCTCATCATGGTGTCCATAGCTTTCTCTACCACTCTCTACTTGCCTCGTCTCCCCATCTGTCTCTACCTATTTATCTGTCCTGCCTAAACCTGCTGTCATTTGTCCTCCAATCTCTGGCACCTGACACCAAGTCAAATTTGACCTGTAATCACCAGCAAACGATGGTGATTGTGACGATTGTTGCATTGGTACCTCCACCTATTTATAGATACGACACGAGAACAAGAGATGACTCGGGTTAACTATTTTGGGATTACATGGTATGCACCATTCACAAATATGCCAGCATAGCTTGTTTTTGACCAGATTGCCCTGTAGTATGATTAGTGCATGTACTTATAATATTAATGGCACAAGTGGGAGCCAAATCCCAAATGAGACAGACTAGAATTTTTGACGATTGGTTCCTGTCTGCTCGGTTGTCAGAACTATGATGACAACATTAATGCCAAGAGGGCCTTTCTAATGGTGCACATACTTACAATTATTTACGTACGTGGAAGAGCTAGAGTCACTCAACTGTGTCACCAAGCTTTAACATTATGTGCTTTACACAGTGGGTTATACAGGTCTCTGCAGTGCAACACATTTTGTTGGTCATAATTGTTGTAATAGAAACAATAGAAAAGGCCTACCTGTCATATCCACAGTGTTACAGTTTAATCACTGAATTATCTCAACACACTATGAAAATGCTTTCTGAATCAACATAGTCTCCTCTGTGATTAAACATAAAAGGAATGTCACAAAGATTGCCCAAATTCCAGCAGTGGGTTTATTCCACACAGATGGGCTTTTTGGCAGAGTTTTGTCTTATTTGTAATAGCTGTAGTATGTAGCAGAGCATTTGGAGGACATGTTGCAGACATCTTTCACCTTTTTGTTTTTGACCCAACCCTTGGCACCAGCAAGCTGTTCAAAAAGAAATTATGTCTCATTTATGCTGAGCTAGGACTCTTTGCAGAGAGAAAACCCATTATGGCTTGCTGATAATCGGCTGGACTGGATTGCACTCAGGGGCTTTTTTGGACTTTGGTGCTGCTCAGCAGTTCTGACAGGTCTGCTGGGCTGAAGGCGAAGGACCTTTTTAGGTCCTTGTCTACGCATCTCCTCCTTGTTTTTCACTTCATGTCCCTGTCTTTGCACAGATCCAAAATGACTATGAGGCTACATCTGAGGAAAATGGTCTTGCATTTCAATCAACAGTATAACATATCTTATTTTGAGACATGCCACGGGGCGGACTTGGACCTATGAGTGAAAAGGGTGGGTGGGTTTGACCACAGGCTTAAATGAACATGGAGCTGTGAGTCAGGCGATGTGCGTGCAGTGAAGTAATCCTGGCTCATGGCGTCATCATGTTAGATGTCTTCATGTTTATGTTTAGTGTAGACTCCTTAAATCAGATGATCAATCCTCACTGGCTCATTGCCCAGAAACCTGGCCCGTGGTGTCATTGCCTCCCCAGAAGTTAGGCCCACTACATGGCTTACTGGAAGTCCCAGAGTGCAGGGAGGGAATTGGTTAGGGAATTTATGTAGTGTTTCTTTGCAGATGCAGTAACCACAATTTCAAATTTACAGACTTTGTAATGAGGTATAGGGGAGGATACAGGTGTGTGAGAAGGAAGTTCAAATCTTTCTCTCCATGTGATTGTCCCTTGCTGAGTGTTCCCCAAAATATGGACGCTCCAGTATGCGGGATCATAACGTTAATAATACTGACCTGATTAAGCAAAATGCTTATCAACTGTACAGGACTAGTCCACTTTAAATACTGTTTCTTGGTCACTGTTCTTATGCAATTGTAAAACTGTAATTTTATAAAGTTTCTAGAACAATGATTAAAATTTGCTCAAGCCTTAAAAGAATGCTGGTGTACGAACGTCTCCACAGTGAAGTGAAGAAGTGATGTGTAGTTACAGCCGTGGATTGCACTCAAAATTAACAAGCTACATGTACTCTGTACAAATCTGAGGTACTTATACTTTACTTGAGTATTTCCATGTTATGCTACTTTACACTTCTACTCTACTATATTTCAGAGTAGGGCTGAACAATTAATCGAAATATTATCGAAATTGCAATATGGCCAAGTTCAGTATCCGAATCGCAGGAGCTGCAATTTTAAATATATCACAACATACCATTATAAATGAAACATTGTGGTGCTACAGAGATGCCCCGGTCTACATTTCATGTTCTCCAGACGTGAGGGAACATGCTTGTTTGGTACAGACTCCAACAAAAATCACATCATCACTCATATCGCAATATCTGTCAAAATAATATATATATTCTTTTGCATATCGTTCAGACTATTTCAGAAGCAAATATTGTACTTTTTTTTTACTGCACTACATTTATTTCACAGATATAGTTACTTTTCAGATGCAAATTTTACATACAAATGAGTGATATGAGTTTATAAAATATGCATTGTTATACATTAAACTACGTGACAGTATATAAAGCAGTTAAAATCAGCTTCACCTTGACCACCTACAACATTAAAGTACTGCTTACATGTTAATGCATCAATAATAATTTTACGTTTGATGCTTCAAGTACATTATGTTGCCAATACTTCTTTATTTTTACAAGGGACTTTAACTTGTAATAGAGAATTTTTACATTGTGTTGTTGCTACTTTTACTTAAGTAAAGGATCAGAATTAATTTTCCTCCTCTACAATTGGGGTGGGGGGCGCATACATATACTGTGATCACAGCGTCCCTGGTTCAATTCCATCTGGGGAACTTTGTTGCATGACATTCTCCCTCTCTCCCCACATTCCATGTCACCTGTCCATTCTCACCTCTCCTGTATCTGTGAATATCCTGAGTTCAGGTATTACAACCATTATTGAGACAGAGTAGGTGGGCATCACTAACTCAAACTACATCCTCCATACTGTGAGCAGAACCACAGCCAGGATTCAGAGGTCTGAGATGCTTTCTGCTCTCTGGCTTAATGCTGACACATCCCTCAGCCTCACTTAAGCACACTGTAAAATGAGTGGGTAGTTTTCACCTGTATTATTAGTCTTGCTATTATTTGTGCCTCTGTAGTTTAATGGCTGTGAAGCAGAGGACACAAAAGGAGAAAGACCACAAAGACTATTTAGGCTCTGCTCACCTCTTGGTGCGTGAATTTAAAAAAAAAAAAAAAAAAAAAAAAAAAAAAAAACTGTTGCTCACTGACAGTGAGAAGAGCTGACAGCGGCTAATAAAGAATAGCACACAGTATTATTTTTGGAATGCTAATGCTGCTCTTTTACCAAGTGGCCGTGAAAATTGTGTCTTCAGTGTTCTTGGGAACAGAACAGACACCTTGGCTGCATCGAATCCATAGTTTCAAGGCTTGTCAACATGTTTCTGATAAAGGGAGTTTCAAGCAGCAGCAGAGTCCAATTGCGATGATAATCATACGTGTTTTATGTTTTGGGAGACTCTCTCATTGTCAGATAAGAGAATTTTCTGGATGTGATGAATAATTTAGTCTCACCCGACGGTGAAAGCAAGACTTTGCATCTTTCTTTTGATAAGGCTCTCCTCTGCCAGCCTCCCAACTCTCATGCTCTTCTTTTTCACCACGCTGCAGAATTTACTATTCCTCTCATCCAGTTTCACCATGGCAACGTGTGTCATCTTGCTTTATGTGCTGGAGAACATAATCTGGTGCTCTGAAGTAACTGTTGGTTGCTGAGCACATCGCTTGATATGGAGGGAAGGCAGAGGGGAGTGGGGGAAATGGAACCCCTTAGCTAGGTCGAGTACTCCCCTGACCTATTTAGATCACAGCGGAAGGCCTTTGTTACTGTCACCTCAGGTCCACTGGAATATTTCAACACCTGCTGCTGCTGCTACTATTATTATTATTATTATTGTATTTATATTACCATTACATTAAATTATTAATATTTTAAAATTGGTATTGTGGAAATTGCATTGTGCTACTGTATGCTCTCTTACCGCCTTTTCAACTGGCTTTATTGGCATGGGAAACAAATGTTAACATTGCATTCTCTCTCTCTCTGTCTCTGTCTCTCTCTGTCTCTTTCTCTCTTAACCCAACCCAACCCAACCGGCAGTGGCAGATGGCCGCCCACCCTGAGTCTGGTTCTGCTTGAGGTTACTGCCTCTTAAAAAGTTTTTCCTTGCCACTGTTGCCAAATCCTTGCTCATGTTGGAAATTGTTGGTTCTCTGTAAATAATATTATAAAGAGTACAGTCTAGACCTACTCCTATAGGAAAAGTGCAATGAGATAACCTCTGTTATGAATTGGCGCTGTATAAATAAAATTTAATTGAAACTGAATTGAATGTGTCTATCTTTTAGAATTAAACGTGAATGTTGGGTATGATTTCTCAGGTCTGATTTGTCTGTCTGACTATGTTTTGGCAGGGACAGGTAGATGCTCCCACTGTGGATCATCAGATCTATGCTACCCTAATGGATGCCTGCTTTATTGATGCAGTGAATCTGTTTACAAATGATCAACCTCACTGCCTATGGCTGGTGCTAATTGCTATCGATGATTAAAAGCCTGTCAGAAAAGGCTAATGACCCATCGACCACCAGATCGCTGGCTTGTATCTGACATGCAATCCATACTGCATTCATTGGTGTACTTACGGGGTTAACTAATCAGCCCATGGCACTGATCTAAATATGGGAATTGTGGTGCACATATTTGTCCTTGCAGCCAAATCAGGTTGCAAGATACTGAGGATTGTCCAAAAACTGCCTCGTTCATGGGAGTTAAAGCTGTCTGTTGATTAGCAAGGGTCCTCAGTGGTAGAGATTACTGAGATTTTAATTTATGAGTGTTTTGGTTTCTAAAATACAACATTTAAGCTACATTTTACAGCTTTTTTCTGACACCAAGCTTTACTGACTTACAGCATTATAAAACGACTTAATCCTTCAGCTGAGATGGCATAATACCTCTCAGTGGCTCACGTCTTTAAGACATCTCATCAGTCACATACTGGGTTCAAGAAGTCAGTTGTTGCTTTTCAATGCAGCCATGGTAATGAGCATGAGCCTTTTGCATAGATGTGTTGATTGTAGAGGACTAATGCTGTGCAGCCCCAGAGTGGTTCTCATCATGTGTGATGGAACAATATGAAATCAAAGCTGTGTGCTCCGAGCACTTCGCAGGGTGAAAGTGTTGAGCATCAGGGAATGTCAGAACAGATTAAAAGCCTTTCCGCCCTGCTCCTCTTTCTATTTTTTTTCACACTCTCTCCCCTTACTTCTCTCTCTCTTTGTCTCTCAAACACCCTCTCTCTCTTATCTCTTTTGCAACTTAGACTATCTCCTTTCATCTGTCCTCCTCTGCTCCATGCCTTCCCCTTCTTTCCCCTCTTGCCCCCCTCTTCTCTTTCTGCGGGGCCTAAGATGGAGTGGCACAGTCGCACAGAGCTCATAGTTAATTAGGCTTGGCCTTGTCACACATTGAGGGCTAGAGCCAGAGTTGTTGCTAAACCCAGTGGGGAAGCATGGACCGAGATGGAGATCTAAAACAGTTGGCGTCAAGCTATTGCCTGCTGCTGACAAAGCCAGCTACCATTCCCCTGCTCCCTTAAAAACTGCACACATGAAGACTTGGTCCATGTGTTTGGTGGGCATTTATCACATCAGAGCATTATCTGTGCCTCACTGTGCTGTTTTTATGCAGGTTCAAATTTGTCATTATTTATCAGTGTATATAGAAGCTTCCCCAAATTTATTTGGAGCTGAAATGATGAATGAAGAAAACCAGCACCCATTTTGATAGATTATTTCAAGTAAAAATGCAAAACATTTCTCTGGTTCCAGCATCGTTAATCTGAGGATTTGCTGTTTTTCTCTGTTTTTATTATTGTAAATGAATACCTTCAGGTTTCGGACAGTGGGTCAGACAAAATAAGACATTTGAAGATGTTGCCTTGGCATTTTTGAGACTAAATGGTTAATGGTTTCATTAAGAAAATAATCAGTAAACTAATCGATAATGAAAATAATTGTTATTGATAAATATAGGGCTGTAACTGTGTATTTTTAAAAATTTGATTTATAAGAAATAAAAAAAAATGGTGTGAAAAATTTTAAAAATACCATTTGCAGTGCTAGCACTGTTTTTACTCACTTGTCTTTTCCCCATTTTTCTTTTCAATTTTAATCACTGGAAGCATTTTCTAAACTGTGTTTCAAGAGGACCTCATTCACTATAAATTGTGGTGATTATTGTGTTTCTGCAGTGGCTAACACAGCAACTTGTGATGTGTGAAGATGTAGAATCTGGGTAGAAATCATTTTTAAACCATCTACTCCTTTTTGGAAAATATGGGTATTTGGTGAAAATAAGAAAAAAGTTAACCTTTATTGTACAATATGATGATGCCTTCTGCAATAAGTCTAAGATGTGTCTTAAAAAAAATGTTTTCAACCATGTTGATGTTGCCCTTTGGAGCAGGGACACTGCAGTATAATGGGGATCTGCATACTCTCTCCTATGGATTGTGGTCGCCTGTGTGAAATATCCCCCCAGCTTAACAGTGTGTATAGCTATTCAGATAGAGAATCATTTTCTCTCCCTCTCTCTCTCTCTCCCCCTCTTGACATAAAAAGAGAAAATCCCATTTCAGCTGTGACATTCTGCCTGTGTAGCAGAAACATACAGGGACTATACATCAAAGCAAGGCAGAGTGCACAGTGAGGGAAAGGAGGTTTAATGACGATGGCGGTCTGGAGTGATAATATAGAGCCTCTAAGAGGGAGTGTTGGAAGTTATTATTCCAAGTATAAACCCTGCACCAAATTTATCATACAAGTGTGCAGGGAATATGAAGCTGACTTTCCACGTTGTACAGGCAGTTAATTCAAGCTTGTGTGTAATTGGTTAATCAATCTATCAGTGCTTTATATCTGAATGTATTTTTTCTCTTGGCAGGTTCCACATACAGCGTTCTCTCCACTATGCCCTCTGACTCAGAAAGCAGCAGCTCCCTCAGTAGTGTTGGTATGTATAATGACCCGAGATGCCTGTAATGCTGTGTGTGCCATGCCAAGTCAAACTATACTATTTTATACTATCTCCAAACACACCAAAAGTAAAATCGGCATGGCTACATTATGACATGGGGGATGCTGTTTATGCTGATATTAACGGAATTCCTGATTGCCTGCTGGGCTACAGAGTTTAGGAGTAGGTTGAAGTTAGTGTTTTTATTTTTCCTTTAAACCCCACAGTGGGGGGAAAAAACACTTTCCCAGTGTCTTTCTCTTTCCTCAAGGAAGCCATACTTGCCTTTTCCTAGTTTTGACAAAAGTCCAAATGACTCAGCTGTGTTACATAAACCTTCAAAAGGGCCAAATGTTGAGCCAAAGATGGACATAATCCTCAGATTTCCAGCCATGGGTGTTCTTTTAAATGAAGACCCCCAAACCAAAATATGACTGCGTAATGATAAATCATTTTTTGTCAGAATCTTTCAGTGTCAAGTGTTATTTCAATGACAAATCTTCCTCCACTGAGATCAATCAGGTGTATTTTAATCTCACTCATGACATGTAGAATGGAACTGCCAGATCTTATGTTAAATGCAATTGGCCAGGATAAAGCAAATGAAGCCTTCTGGTAAGTATTTCAGTGTGAAGTTAAGAAAATATGAATACCTTCGTTTTAACTACACAAAGTACCAGAGATGCAGTACATCACCAAATCGTATCTGCGTTTTCTGCCTTTAATTTAATTTCAGAGATTACAGATGGTGTAGTCTTGTAAATCCAAGATAATTTACAGCAAATTGTCACGAGAAAAACCCCAAGCAGATTATATAGGAGTTTCATAGCAGGCAGTTGCTGCCCTCACTGCTGGGCAGGACTTAACTTTTTTGCATCCTAATGCTGAAGTTGGTTGCAGAGGTACTCTTTGTCCTTTGACAAGTTCTGTGTCCCTTTTGTGTCTCAGGTTAGGTTATAATGCTTAAATTTAACTTATTTTTTAATTTAATAGTCAGTAAAGGCAAGAAGATTAAGTTAATGGCATCTGGGCTAATGTATATTATGCAACTTCTGAATGCTGCATTGCAAAGGAAACTTTTCCAGTGTGTGCTGATCAATAGTCCTAGCCTCCGGTAATGTGTTCACTGTCGCAGGTTCGCCTGTTAACGGTGAAGCGTCCTCCCCACCCCCAGCCATCAACGACAACCGGCCATCCGGCGACAACCTGGACACCATCTTGTTCCAGCTCCGCCAGGTGACCAGGGAGAGGGATGAGCTCCGTAAGCGTCTGGCGTTGGCATCGCCCGGGACCACATTCGATGACTACAGGTGCAAATACTGGCCTGCCTGCCAAGTTGTTGTTGTTACTGTTTTTTTCCTTCTGGTAACACTTTTTTATTCGGCTGTTGTCTATGAATCTGTCTACTGTGATTATAGTTGTTGTTGTTTTTTTGCCTAGATGAAATACATCAGGTCCAACTATTGACTATGACCTGAGATTCATTGCTCTCAGAGCAGCAAAGTTTATGATTGGTAATGTTTACTCTCTCTAGATTGTTAAAGTCATTGTGATGTCAATATCCTTATTCCTGTCTGCTATGTTTTCTGTGTTGACTGTGTGGAATAATTTTGGCTCCACCTTGCAGAGAGAGTGGACTGACACTGGCTACTTAATTAAGTTTAATGTGCTCTACTTACTAGATGTTTCTTGTGCAACAGATATGAATGCTGCTTTGGTTACATCAGTACATACTTTTAATGCTGTTTACATTTAGTAAGACATTTCATTCCTATCTCATGAATGCTCATACAAGGGGAAGGTCACTTCTGTCTTTTATATCCTCCTATCTTAGCTGTGTTTGGCCACATTATCGCACAAGGCTGCTGGATAAAGTGTTGATTCCTTGCTACTTTTCTCCTTCAGGCCAAATTCTAAAGCTAGTCATGACTATGAGCGTCTGAAAAGTCAGTGCATGAGGGCCATGGCAGATCTGCAGTCTCTCCAGAACCAGCACACCAAAACACTCAAGAGGTGCGAGGAGGCTGTAAAAGAGGCTGACTTCTACCAGTAAGTATTTCTCCTGCTAAGTGTCATGCTACCTATTTTCCCTTTCTAGGTGCTAACAAAGGACTCTTAATAGTCATTCAGTTTTAAATATTTACCTGTTTTATGTAGTCTAAATGCAATGTATCTAGTTGCTTAGATTTCCATACCAAAGCAGTGGTGAATGTGTGTCGGGACTGAATATTGTAAGCGTAGGATGAACATTATGTCACCTGCCACCTGCTGCTTTTCAGCGTAGAAATAATTACGTTTTATTACATTGTTTTACTGGAATTGCAGCAAATACTGGCATGGTGTTTCAATTAACTTAATTGAAAGAACATCCCTTGGAGCTACAGCTGGCTTGAAAGGGAATTGGCACTACAAAAAAATATAAAAAACATGCATGGTTTTAAAAGCTTAGAAATGGAGGCATTTATGTGATTGAATAATTCAGCCTAACAGCTCATAAGCTGAGGCAAAATTTCTGGAGCATAGAAACTGATCATACGGTGTATTAGCTGTTAGAGAGTGTAGCTAGTTAGAATATTTTCTAACATGATAGAAGCAAAAGATAAGTTGTCAAATTACGATGTTAATTGCTAACCAGATAGACATTTTATACAGAATATAGATGCCCTGTACACGTTTGGCTGAAGTCACTCAGTTCATTGACTAAAGATATTCCACACAGATATCTTAATTAGAAAATTGTGAATCTAGGCATGTAAAGTTAGTTTATGTTGCACTGCCTACCATTTATTATCAATGCAGGAGGGCATGATAAAGGGATTTTTAACTCTCTTCAAAAAGCAGGAGATTGGTCGTAAATTTCTAGAGGGGTAAACCTCCAGATAGTCTCCCTCTCTTAGACACTGTCCATAAATTAAATTACTTCCTGAAATTACTTTATTTTTTCAATTTTACTTGTTGCATATCGCCTACACAATTCCCCTGCTGGGTTTTAAGCCCCTGTTTTCTTAATATCATCAAAGCTTTCTTTCTGTTATGTATATTTGCATGTACAATGTATCTCCCTGTACATACCTGTTTCCTCTTCCCAGCATGCTGCACAGCCGCGTCTTGGGCGAACAGACACAGCTGAAGGAGGAGATGGAGACACTCAGGAGGGACAACGCCCAACTGGTCCGAGAGCACAACCACCTAAAACAGAACTGTGAGGAGCTCCAACGATTGCACTGTCAAGACCAGAAAGAGTTGGCAGACCTCCGGCTACAACAACAACAGGTACAATTTTTTTTTTCTCTCTCTCTCTCTCTCACTCACTCACTCACTCACTCACTCACTCACTCACTCACTCACTCACTCACACACACACACACACACACACACACACACACACGTCTGCTGTAGCTGCCCAGATGTTATAAGGGCAGGAATTGCCTTCAGAGATTTATTTACTGATATGGCAAAGATGCATCATACATTTTTAATAGTTCCATGACTTTACATTTTGAAGTCATACAATGTTGCCTTGTATGCATTGAATACTTTGTTCTAAACAGCACAAGTGTGCTGTGACCCATATTGGACTACTGTGCAGTACTGTTTCACACAGCACCCATGGGAACAGTGCAGTGGTTAAGAGCACAGGGCAGCCAAGCAGAGGGAAATGCATACAGAGCATTTCTGAAAAGGGCAAGCGCAGAAGAAAGGGGCTTGGGCAAAGGGCACACTGACCCAAACCATGTAGCTACAAGATCAGTGTATAATATGCAGTGTATGCTGTGTAGACGAGGTCAATACAGCCCTCAGGTCACAGCAGCTCTGTCAGGAATCCGGAGGACTATATCAGTAAGACCTGCAGTAATGAGACATCCAGTCTCACAGATAATGAATAATGCAGTCTGAAGGACACACTTTATACATAAAACTGTTCATTTTGCAGGTTAGCCATTCAGTTTTATTTTCGTGCCTAAATGCAGTTCTAGAAATTCACTTACCCTTATAAAAGCTATTGTTTAAGCTGGCACAGGATTTGCTTGCACTGTAAAAATAGAATCCTGCCTAAACATTGATGCCATCTGCTGCTAAGGTGGGGCACAGCAAATACAGGTTTAGTTCAATTTCATCTGATTTTTATGACATTTCATATGACTTTTGTTGTCCTTACCAGGTAATGAGAGAGAAGGGCTCGTCAGAGGTGTTAAACAAACTGTATGACACCGCTATGGACAAGCTGGAGGGTGTAAAGAAGGAGTATGATGCCCTGAGCAAGCGCTACAGTGAGAAAGTGGCTAACCATAACACAGACCTGAGCCGCCTGGAGCAGGCAGAGGAGGAGAACCGAAGGCTGCAGAAGCAGATGGATGCATTGCTCAAACAGCGAGACTCAGCCATGCACTACCAGCAACAGTGCTCCACGTCAATGAGGAGGTGAAAGCATTTATTGGCTGCACACAGAGAGAGAGAACAAAACACATGAGATGAAACTGAGCACTGTTATATTCCAGGGAAAATCACTTATTGATATGTAGTAAATATTGTGGTTCAAGCCTGTGCTGGTTTCACCTGAACACACACATAGGAACACGTGCTGGCTGAAGCTTGAGTGTCGCTCATATCAGCATATCATTTTATATGGTCATCTCATAAAATTGTTCACTAAAACGCACACCATCATCCTCCGCCCTCCCCAGGTTTGATTCAGTGCAACAGGAGCTGAACAAGTCCTCAGCTCAGAATAAGGAGCTGCAGAGAGAGATGGAGCGCCTGCAGTCAGAGGTGACACGCTACAAGAACCTGCAGCTGAAGGCAGCCAAGGACTGCGAGAAGTATAAGGAAGAGAGGGACTCCGTGTTCAACGAGTACCGACTAATTATGAGTGAGAGGGACCAGGTGATCAAGGAGCTGGACAAGTTGCAGACAGAACTGGAGGCAGCTGAGACCCGACTGAAAAACACCTCTTCAGAGAGAGTGGTGGCCAGTGAAGAGTTGGAGGCACTCAGACAGGTATCAAGCTTAAGAATGTATCAAATCGAAAGAGTTTCCCTACGGGGATCAATAAAGTATTTCTGAAATGTACACAACTTTAGTTTATATTTCAGTTATAGCTAATGCACGCTTCATAAAAAAACATCATGACAACTGTTCTTATAAATTCTCACAAACAATAAACACAAACAATATCAAACAATATATCAAATATTTTGGACAATATCAAACAGAATTTATTGAATGACGTGATGACTAAACTTTTACTCACCAAATACGATATATTATAGACTTTATAAACAACATATGTTAAACAAAAAACTTAAAAGGAATAGTTTGATATTGTGGAACACCCGCTTTCTTTCCAAGAGTTAGATAAGAAGATCAATACCACGCTCATGTCTCTACATTAAAAAGGTAGCTGGCTGCTGCCTCAGCCAGGTAGCTTAGCTGAGCATAAAGACTGGAAACAGAAACAACTAGCCTGGCTCTGTCCAAAAGGCAGCAAAACCTGCCTACAGCACCTCTAAATGAACATATATCTTGTTTGTTTAATCCAAAATGGTTATGTGGTGGACTATTTCTTGCCCGGTCTCAGTTGCTATGCATCCCGCAAGGACTCCAGGAAGTTACTGGTCGTGGCCAAGAAATAGTCCGACACATAACACCCCATGAAACAGCGAATTGTTGTTTTTACACTTCAGCTTTTGTACGGATTAAACAAACAAGATATTATGTGTTAATTAGTGAGCTGTAGAGGTGTTTGTAGGTGGATTTTGTTACCTTTGTACAGAACCAGGCTAGCTGTTTTCCCCCCTGTTTCTAGTCTTTATTGCTAAACTAAGCTAACTGGCTGCTGGCTCTAGCTACATATTTACCATAGAGACGTTAGAGTGGTATCAATCTTCTCATCTAACTCTTGGCAGGAAAGCGAAAATAAATGTATTTTCCTATTCCTATTTCCTAAGTAATAACTTCTTATAAAAAATTGGATATAAAGCATTTTGGAATAAAACTGTTCTAGTCATTACTCATCACAGCTTCCCCAAGAGGCTTACTGTCTTACTGACAGTTACTGTGTAAACTATTTCCTCTGTGAGAATTTAATATCAACCAGTCAGGTTTTTAATGCATCTTTTCATGACTTGGGCCAGGCATCTAATTTTCAGTCAGTGGATCAAAGGCCATTTTCATTGAGGACACTGCACAAAAATAGTTCAGCTCCGCCACCTCCTTTTTGAAGAATATTTCTAAACACTGGTTGACAGACAAAAGAGATTCATAACTAGTGTAGGGCCACTCTGCATTGGCCCTCAAATAATTTTCTCACATCGCATTAATGACTCATAGTGTTGAGATGCCCTCATTCCATTTTGCCCCCCTTTGTTCTGTGACAGGAGTTGAATTCGTCACTGGTGGACCGCGACAGGGCCATCTGCGAGAGGAACGAGCTGCTGGAGAAGTACTGCCACGAGGTGAAGGACAAGGCCGAGGCTCAGAAGGAGCTGACCCAGGCCTGCAAGGACATCGAGATGGTCAGGGAGGAGAGGGACGTGGCCCGCAAGGAGAGGACGGAAGCCATCATTCAAAGGGATCAGTTGCTCCGAGAGTACTATCAGGCCAGACAGGTAACAAATGCACCACACTTTAGATTTCACAGTATAAAGCCAAAGGTTAGACACATGATAAAGAGCTGTCAGTTGGTGGATTACAGTATGGCACTGACACTTCTGGACCTCTGTCTGCCCACTAGATGGCCCTCTTAACAGTTCTTCTGCAGGTCGCATGTACTGGAACCTTTGTACTTAAAGATGATCTGTGGTTTGTTTGAAAGTCACACATCTGGATAGTCTCCTGTAAAGACTGTAAATTTGAGGATGTTGTAACAAATGGAAACGCAATGAATAATCCATAATCTTATTCATGTATACTCAATATTCTTAGAAACAAGACTCGGCCACCCTGGACATTGAACGAGCCAATAAAGAGATTGAGATGCTGAGGAAACAGTATGAGGCCATGTCCCAGGAACTGAAGGAGGCCACACAGGAGGCTGAGGTGGCCAAATGTCGACGGGACTGGGCTTTTCAAGAGAGGGACAAAATCGTGGCGGAGAGGGAGAGCATAAGGTCAGTCTGTGTATGGGTTTGTTAAAGACTCCTGACAGAGTCGGAGTGCACATAAAGTGATGCAGATCTTATAGAATCACTGGCTAATACTCTCTCCCCTCCTTCCCCAGGACTCTGTGTGATAACCTACGGCGGGAACGGGACCGGGCAGTCAGCGATCTGGCCGATGCTCTGCGTAACTTGGACGATATGAGGAAACAGAAGAATGATGCGTTGCGAGAGCTCAAAGAACTAAAGTGAGTCTTCACCACGGTTCTGAAGCCTCAGTTATGATGAAAATGATAGGAAAGACTGACATACGCAATCCAAGGAAAATCTTCTTCTTCTGTATTTGAGCAACCACAGAACTACATTGCCTCTACTCGGCTTCCTGTGTCGTCTTTGTCTCTATAAGCTGTTGTACTCAGTGTGTGGCAGGGTGTAAACTGTGATATTTTGCCTTTGGAGACATCATAGAGCTCAGTTGTTTGTCTGGCACCCTTTCCACATGGCCAGATTAAAAGTGTAATCCCGAAAAGCTGCAGTGTTTTGGACACACATACACATTTGGTTTCTCACTGTCTCTTCCCCCCTCATATGGACATGTTTATATTGCATGTAAAAGCTCCCTCTGCTGGCTGAAGTGTATATGACAACCACTTTTGAGTCAGAGCACTGTATGGAGCATGCAGTATGCTGTGACTTTGAGAGTTTCTTCCTCTATCCTCTATAAAGAACAATGGTTGATTGGGGTTTTAATGTCACAGCTACCCTTAAGGCATGCCTCAGTAGGACACCATATATCTTACTGACAGTGGGGCATTGTGTGCATTCTACTTTTAGTTTTCTTATGAGCAAATATAAATTAGATTCCCTATACTACAAAAGGGAAGGTGTTTACTAGTGTGAGAAAGGATGTAAGAAATATTTTGAAAGACACTCAAAAAGATACAAGAAGGTCAAACGTGTAGACTTTCTAACTTTCTGCATGTTATTTTATCCCTGTAGATGCAACCCCCCTTGAATTCAGGCTGGATTATACATCCATAATGCACACTGTAATTTTATTCTAAACAGAAGAACAGTGTGCTTTTGGTTAGAAAAATCTTTTCCAGTAGTCAGACTGGTTGTGTGCGATTCTTTCTTTCTGTTGTCTCTGCCCATCCATCCTCAAGTGACTGACCTTTGACTCTGTGTGCAATGTCTTCTTTTGTTAAGGGAGAAGATGGAGAGCCAGCTGGAGAAGGAGGCCCGGTTCTGTCAGCTAATGGCCCACAGCTCTCACGACTCCGCCATCGACACAGACTCCCTGGAGTGGGAGACAGAGGTGGTGGAGTTTGAGAAAGACAGGGTAAGAGCAGTGCTCAGCTCTTATTACTGAGAGTGATTTGGTGACATGCTAGTCTCCTGAGAGCCAGTACAGCTCTAAAGCCAAAAACTTGATGATATTGAAATAAGTTTGTCAAAATGAATGAATTTACTGACATTTATATTATTGCCTTTTACAGGATGACATGGATTTGAAGGCACTTGGGTTTGATATCGCTGAGGGGGTAAATGATCCGTATTTACCAGGGGATTGTGGAATATTTGTTACAAGGGTGGACAAAGGAAGTATCGCAGATGGAAGGTTAAGGTATGAACTGTCTCAAGAAGCTTTCCTGTGTCGTTTTCTGGACTAACAGTTTGTTGAATGCCTCATCATCCATCCTCTTGTGTTTCCAGAGTGAATGATTGGTTGTTGAAGATTAATGACATCGACTTGACCAATAAGGACAGGAAGCAGGTGGTGAAGGCTGTCCTTAATGGTGGAGGACTGATCAACATGGTGGTACGAAGAAGGAAGTCTCTGGGAGGAAGGCTCGTCACTCCTGTTCACATCAACCTCGTGGGACACAAAGGTATATTAAAGTACTAAATTACTTATACATTTTTTATTTCTTATAAATAGATGTAAAGTTTTTTTCTTTCTCATTGCTGTGGCTGCTTATGCTTCAGTGTTATTTTATGTTTTCTTGTTTTTCACCCCATTTTCTCTTCTGTATCTCAGACAGTGGTATTGGTTTGGAGAGTGGCGTGTTTGTCACTGCCATTGTCCAGGGCAGTCCAGCAGCCAGGGAGGGTTCTCTCACAGTTGGAGACCGACTGATTGCTGTGAGTCTGTTAGCTCCTATGAAATCCTTCTTTTTAATTAAATTTTTTTATACTCCCTTCCTCCACATCTACCACACTACAGCTCACACAGGTTCCCGTGGCTTTCTAATCCAGGCCTTGTTCCATTCCAGTATCCACACTCCAAAAGTCAGATAAGGTGGGATTTGGTTGAGTATGTGAAGCATAAGGAGAGGCTCCTGCTTTGATTAAATCCTCAAAAGCTGTAGAGGGCTAGGTGGAGCTGTCTTCACACACACGGTTGCAATATATTCACAAGAAAAGACAAGTCTCAGAAATGAAACTATGCATCTCCATCTTTATCTTTCAAAAGTGACCTTGTCTCTTATGCTAATCTGCCAGTAGCAGCAGAAATCTTAACTCTCCTGTTAGTTTAAAATTAAGCATGAAGCCTGTGCTCTGCTCACCATTTAGCAGCATAGCAGTTTCCTCCATGTAGCCAGGGAACTGATATGCCAAATGATAGCTCAGCTGCAACCACAATTAGCAATGGTAAGTACAGATGGTGCGTTAAGAGATCTTAATCGTGGAAGAGTATCAGGTTTTATCATGCCCCTGTGGATGTTAATCACATTAGTGTATCGGGTTATATATAACTTATTAAATGCTTAATTGCGTTTGTAAAAAAAAAAAAAAAAAGTCCACAGTGCTAAATCTGCAATGAAATATGCATGGGATACAATTGAATGTCAGTAGCTGAGCTCCGTGGCTCAGAGGTGAGCTCAGAGATGCTCGATAAAATGTATCAGACTTGTTCTAAGTTAAAGCAGAAAGTTCTTTGATGATAAATCTAGAACTAAATGATAATATATTACTCACTTTGCTCTTTAATATCTCTGACTGTTAAAAAAATACAAAAAAAACCCATCTTTGAAGTCAAGCCAATTGTAATGGAAATGTGCGGATTGCAGTGTGAAATGTTGTGGTTTCCACACCACAGCAGAGTGAGACTCATCTCAGGCCCCTGGCACTCTCATGTTCAGGAGATATGTCATCTGTATGTATTTGTCGATGTGCGTCTATTTTGATAAAACTGCCACACAAGACATACAACACTTACCCCGCCTCAGAGGAATATCAAAAAGACTAAGGTGCATTGCTTTAGTGTTGAAGGACCTGTCCTTATTTCCAATGTCTTTCTCTACTCCCCAGATAAATGGCATTGCTCTGGATAACAAATCTGTGACAGAGTGTGAGGCTCTGTTGAGGAGCTGCAGGGACTCTCTTAGCCTCTCTCTCATGAAGGTCGGCCACACTCTTTCTGAGCTCCTTTTCTATTTACACCTATGCCAAAAATCTTCAAGAGCTTTCTTTCTACTTTTATATTCCCTACATAGCAATTTTACAACTTCAGCTGTGTGGTTTGTGAAAACTGAATTATCTAATGCATTATCAATTAATTTGCCAGTGTATGTATTTATAGTTTTATGTATTTATTATAGTTTTATGTATTTAAAAAAATTCTTATCTGTCCTCGCCACAGTTCTTCCCTCACAGCACATCAGGCCAGAACATCTTTGAGAACCTGCGTGAGTCATCAGAAAAGTCTAATGGGCGCATTCACCTGTCAGAGATTCACTCCCGGAACAGCCGCAACCTCAAACACAACAGCTCGACACAGACGGACATCTTCTGCCCTGATGGAAGCACCAGCACAAGTAGCATCTCTGGGGAGAGGAGGAAGGTCAGAGGTGAATCTGATGAGGTGTACGGCGACATCAGCAAACCGTTCTCCACAGGTTCCCTCCATGCCACTAGCCTTCGACTGGCCTCTGACTTGGGCACTGGCCGTTATGGGCCCAGTGCTTTCCAAGAGTGCTGTCCTTACACAAAGGCGCCTTCCTCCTTGCCCTTTGACCCTGTCTCTCCCTCAGACTGCATCACAATGGAGACAACCCTGGAGAAGAAGCACAGTGGGGGCACGTGGCCCAAGATGATGGTGGGAGCTATGTCGGTTTCACCAGATAACACCAGTCCAGTCACAGCAGCAGCCCAGCTCTCCATCTACAAATCGCCCAAGCAGAGGAAGTCCATCTTTGACCCAGACACTTTCAAACGCCCTGAAACGCCTTCCTCTAAGATGGAGTACATGGCAGCCAACCAGATTGCAGCAGTAGCTGCTGCAGCTTCCCACTCCCCACAGCCTTCGAAGACAGAGTCCCTCTCCTCCTCATCCACCCCTACCCCAACCCCTCCAACCCCACCCACTCGCAGTGACTCCTTTAAGTTCAAACACAAACATCAAAGCAGCTCTGCCTCTGACTGCACGATCACCTCAGACGGCAAGGGAGAGGCTGTCATCTCCATGGCAGCAGGAGAGAGCAGAGAGAGGAGCGAGCGAGAAAGAGATAGGAATGGAAACCACTATTTCCTGGACGGCAAGGTCCTGACCTCGAGGAAGTCATGTGATGAAGACATCGGCCGAACCAGAGGGGAGGAGCCGGAGGTGAAGAGGCCGCGCCCTAAATCTGCCCCCGCCCTTCGACGTAGGATGACCCCCCAGACCATCACTCTTCCCACCTTCCAAGTGAGTCTATTTAAGGCCTCAAAAATGTGATGCCTTTGTTCCTCTAGAAATGTTCTTTTGCCTTTTCCCTGCACCAATTCAAGGCAGTTTGCTTCTCTAATAAAGAGATGAGAACATGATGTATTTGAGAAGTGTTTGAATTCAAAATGGGACCAACATTTCAAATCATCCCAGTGGACCAAAGCATCCACTTTGTAATAGAATTTACAGCCCCGTCAGAGTTATGCCTCTGGGACTTGCCTCTTAGCCAGCGTGTCGGCGTGATTGATGCTTCAGCACTGGTACAGCCACCCAGCCCAGGAGCTGAGTCAGTGCCTGGGGCTCAGACAAGCATGCCTGTCTACCTCTTCAGGCCCTGAAGCACACAGCAGGGGGGGTATAAATGTTCATTTTACTGTTGTGGGATGTTCATTCTGTCATTTTTCTCATATGGTACTTGTGTCCAGCAAAGGGTAGAGGATTTCTCCCAATACATAATGGTGTTTTGTTACCCTGCAGGGAAAATGGTAACCAATTGTTTCTGTCATTAATCACAGAGTTATTCTAACGATGAGCATTCGCCAGAGCCCAGGGACGTGCTGCGTTCCTCCCCCAACCGCTCCCATAGGCACAGCGTCGGCTTTGTCCCCACAGTCTACAATGGCACCCTACCTCCTAGTGAGTTTCTCAAATGTTTACATAAACACACGCTTACATGCTGTCACCACAATGATAGACTCCCCCCTTTCTAACATGGCGGTGCGTCTGTGCTCTGTCAGATTCAGCCCACCGGGGTCTCTCTCCTTGCCCCGCTGTGACGGCCGTGATGAGGAATCCAGTGTACACCGTGCGCAGTCACCGCGTTCATACCAGCAACTGTCCATCTGTCGCCTCCCAGATATGTCACCAGCACACACACACCAGGTTACCTCCTTTTCACACTCACCGTTTCCTTGACCCCTGTTTTAAGACTGGTGGTTTATGTCGAGGGTTCCTTAATTGTCGGTTCAGTGTTTCTGATGCGGCCTGTCATGATGACTAATATTTTTTAATTAGCCTGTTTCCCAAAGGCAAAATCACATAATTAAATTTGGGTTAGGATGAAAATAATTTTCTACTGTTGCTTTGCTTTGATATTGTGCAGTTGTGATTCAGCTCAGCCCATCAGTTTAATTCACTCTGAACTGTGAAATATCGTGCATGTTCAAATAATTGTGTAAGCATTTTACGCATAATTATATGATTGTTTCCTAAGGCATTTTTGTCTGTTCAGCCCACAACACCAGGGTCGTCTGAGCCTGGACCTGAGCCAGCAGAAGCGCACGAGTGACTACTCTGAATCCTCATCATCACGCAGCAGCAGAGCTTCACACGGTACAAACTCACTGCCCTCCACCGCACGGCTCGGTCAGTCTGACACACACACACACACACACACACACACACACACACACACACACACGAAGGTCACAGACACAATGTCCCTTTTCTCTTTTCGGATATTATGTCACAACATTCATTTCTGTATCATCTCATCCCTCTGCCAGGTTCTTCTAATAATGTCCAGTACCGCGCAGAGAGGATCAAAATCCCTTCCACTCCCCGCTACCCCCGCTCCATGCTGGGGTCAGACAGAGGTATTGCGCTCACTTGTAAAAACACACTTTACACTCACCACACAAGTATTAAAGCACTTTAAAGCCCCTTAGATCAAACTGCAAAGCAGCAGCTATAGATCTAGCCATATTTTTTTCTTTTTAAGTCTGTTTCCCAACCCCCCAGGCCTGGTTTAACTTTGTCAGGCTCCCTGAGTTGTAAGATCAATGTCCTATTAAGTTTTACAGCACTGGCAGAAGGAAACCGGAACCACCTTAAAATTCATCTTCAGATGTGGAAATCTCATTCAAACACCTGAATTAGCCAGTTTTGATCATCAGTGTAAGCAGTTTTTCAACATGTTTGAACCTTTCAGTCTCTTAAGCCTTGACACTTTTATCTCCTCTGAACAACGTGTTAATGTGCATCCATAGTGGTCAGATAGTGTTCAGACACTAATAGTCTCCAGTCAATTCAAAATCTGATTACCCAAACCTCTTCTTCCGGTGGTTAGAACCATATTTTATTTATTTATTTATTTTTTTTACATTAAGTGTTTCCAAGCTTCTTTGATTAAACTAAGCTTCCATACACAGATATAGAAACCAAAAGCAACAAACTGCTGACAGACAGCTCTGGTAGCAATATCCTTGTCAGAAAAGAAGTGTCAGGATATTTGCGGATGTGGGACGAATGAGATGAGGTGTTTACTGTCCTTTTTATAAAATGTATCTCAAAATGGTGTGAAGTTGCAATTCTAATCAGATTTCAGTGTGCATTCCAGAAGTGTATCTTCATGCGAGATGTTAAGTGTCATCTTAAACTGCAAACACCCTTATTCTGTCCCTTTCTTCTCCTCTTCCCCTAAATCCAGGCTCCCTCTCGCACTCTGAGTGTAGCAGTCCCAGTCTCATCACGCCTCCACAATCGCCACTCAATCTGGAGACTTCCTCGTTTGCCAGCAGCCAATCACAAGGCTCCATTTCCACTTTACCTCGGATCTCAGTCAGCCCTGTGCCAATAGGGGAGCGCAAGAAAGACAGGTATGATGGAAACAAGTGCTCACAGATAAAACTTTTAAAAAGCAATAAATCAGAAATTAACTGTTCATGCCCAGCTGGATGACAAATCTGCACTATCGTGATGCTGCTGACTGCAGCAAATTAGCTTGCTAACATATTTTTGACCAATTTCCTGACCTGGTATTTCAAAAATTGACATTGGCAAATTAGAAGTTGTCCAGCTGACCTGTTCAGAATATAAATCAGATTATTATTATTGGTGTCTAGTTGTTCAGTGCGGACTTTGTTATATGACTGGGATACTGAGAAAATGGCTCTACAACTGGTGAACACGTTAGGTGAATGATAGAGAGTATAATTATAAGGATCACTTCAGAAGCGGGTACAATATGGCCTACGTCAGCCTAGGAGGATCCCTAAGGGCAATTTCAAAAGATGTTGCCAGGCAACAGGTCCACATAGTCAGAGCGATGCAATCCCTCATTGAAATTCAGATTGAAATCCTATTAAAACTCTTTTAATAATTTTACGGAAGCTTCTTGCTGTTTCTAAAAACGCGGCAGTGATCTGCCAGTTTGTTGGAATTTTATTTTATTCTTTCCTCAAACATTTCTGTCTCATTTTGTATCGCCGACACCTTTCAGTCTTTTTCACTGTTACTGTTTCTATATGATGTCCTCCATTCTCCTCTTTATCTTCCTCCCGCCTCTCTGCAACCTTCCGCTTCCAGATCTCTTTACCGTAACAGATCTTTTCTAAGGATTCCTCTGGCTGCAAGGCCGAGGTTCTCCTCTCTCAGGAGCCTCAGGTTCGTTTTCCCTCACAGTGCTACAAACAAGGGAATGCCCCCACCCTTCCCCCAAGTTCACGTTGTTCACATGCTTCAATGCCGTTGGGTAGATAATACAGAGGGGCAAAATAGACTCGTGCAGTTTGCATTATTTGGAATGCAAAAGGAGAATTTATGATGTTTTTCACCATCCACAAGAGCGTGGTTTAATTTTCAGATTGCTAGTTCTTTGCATGCCTCAACATTAGTGCCTTAGGAAACAAAAAATTGATTAGTTACACTTGGTGAATTTTCAGTGTTATGTTTATATGTCTGCACTTGTCTCCCTCCATGTCGGAAAACCCACTTGAATCTCAGATATTGCATGTAGTATCCATGCCCTATGATGTCGACATGGTCAATATGCATGTGTATATTTTGGCCTTGAGCCAAGTCACCCTTTGTGGTGCAGTATGTATGTTATGCAATGGTATTATTATTCAGGCTGGAGCTTCTGGGTCATGGTCTTGTTTGTACACCACCACTCTGTTTACCCCTGTCTCTGGCTGCCAGTCCATTCCTCTTATCTGCCTTCATGGAATTGTATACCATGTCTGAAGCCAACTTGTTATAAAGACACACACAGTTCATGCAAATCCCCTTCATGTGAAAGGATTTCACTTGCTTGTGCTTTTATGATGTTGCACACAGTGCCTCTGTACTCTACACCTGTCCATTATCTTCTGTAAGCCAGGTGTAAAGTGGCGCTCTGGAGAGATGATCGATTCACAGGCCTGGGGGGAAATGTAAGCTCAGGCTCAAACATTCTTTAAACACAACTTCGTCTTTCTATTGATAATGCTTATAATTTGGACCAGACATGATTTTGTAAAACTAGAGCTAAAGCCTGTGTAGCAAGTAACTCTCCAGAGCTATAAATAAGTTGGTCAGTCCAATTGTGATGTTACCTCACCCTCTCATCTTGCTCCTGTGTAGTATCCTGGTAACTGCTTTTATTGGATGCTGTTCATTTATACACATTCCTATTTCCCAGCAGGCCATACTTGGAGGAACCCCGCAATGTCATTGTGCAAAAAGGTGCAGAGCCTCTAGGCATCTCCATCGTCAGCGGGGAGAACGGAGGGATCTTTGTCTCTAAAGTTACTGGAGGTAGCATCGCCCACCAGGCAGGATTGGAGTATGGAGACCAATTACTGGAGGTATGAATAACCTACTGTATGTTGAAAAGGTTATAGCTTCAAGCAGCATAAATAAGAAAGCAATGTCAGGGAGCAAAACAATTCAAGAGTCTAATACTGATACAACTAATATATGGTTGCTTCAAAGGTTCAGTCATTTTGCTGCCTACCATACATTTATTCTGTGTGGCATCACTTCCTACAAGACTGTATTAGTATAGTGGTATTTTAATACTTGCTGAAATGCATTCACCGAAAGGGTGTTTTCACTACATATAAAATGGCTGCACAAGCTGGAATTCTGGAATGTCACATCAAGAGGGCATGTACTGCTTTTGTGGATGGTACACAGTTTGAGTAGTTAAAAGAAGAAAACTACTAGTAGGAATGTTTATTATAATGTGTTTGAAGTAAATTCATTTATCCTACCAAAGCTAGTTTTGATGTTCTTCACTATTCACTATCACTATTCACCCTTAAAAAAACCTAGCCATGATCTAAGTGGTCTGCTCCAGAACAATGCACACATTTTTACAGTGACCCAAAAACATAATAGTATAAATCCATTACAAATCAATTTCTAAACATATCTGTTTTTAAGTAAAAGATGAATGGAAATGTAGTTTAAGTTGTTCGATTTTTTTTTTTTTCTCTCTTATTAGTGGTTAAAGCTCAAAGGTGGCAAGGTGACATCACCTTGATCTGTAACTCTGTTCATTGTGTGAATGACTGAGGTACATCGTGTAGATGAAACAAAAAAATCATAAATATGAATTTGTGACTTGACATAACCACAACTAAGCATGCGTTGCTTTAGCACTTCTGAATTGCAAATATGACTCCAGCTGTTGCAAGGCAAATAATGGCCACCTGCTCTCTTTACAGAACATAGAGTATGCACTCTTCTTGACTTGGAAAATAGGTGTTAAAATTAATCCTCTGTGTTCTCTCATGAGTATCCTTTCCACCAATTACTACTAATGACCTATAACCCTTAATAGACTTGGCACATACTGTGTTCATATCTCTATGTTCTTTTAGCAACCCCATCTCTCCTAAAACTCTCTCCCTAATCACACTTTACTTCATTTATTAGTATAATGGCATCAACTTGCGGAATGCCACGGAGCAGCAAGCTCGTCTCATCATCGGCCAGCAGTGTGACACCATCACCATTATGGCCCAGTACAACCCACACATGTACCAGCTGGGCAACCACTCTCGCTCCAGGTAAAATGGTGTTTCTTGTAGAATTGTCCATAGATGTTCAGTGTGGGGTTAGTTTCCCAGGTGTGCTGCTTGGCTGATTCCTGAATTGGTTACAGTGAGTGTTTCAATTTAAGAATGATGTGGATATTTATATTGTGTTATATGGCCAGGTGTTCTTTAAATGCATTTGTATCTTTTTTTTTTTTTTTTTTTTTTGATGAGGCCAGATGTTACATTTTCATTGCATTTAGCTGAATGAACATAAGGAATCTCTGAAACAGCAGTTGTTCACCCAGGTGCCAAGAATAAAGATGTAATTAACTGCATAGCTGTTCATCTTTAAATATTCACAATACGCATGAGTCCAACTGATACTAGAATTTAGAGCCCAATACCGAAATGCGCGAGTTAAATAATGTCAGCTTATATCGACTGATATTCATATTTTTATTCAAACGCATAACATTTATTTTTGATAAGAATTAAGTTTTTGGTATTTGGCTATTGTGACCAAAATATGTACTTAAGATATTTTAAAGTGGAAAGATAAACCTGTCTCTCTGGTGGACAAACTATGTAATGGCGACACTGTTTTTAATTGACCTAAAAAATATCTAAAGCATTTCTGTACTGTTTATTTGTTTATTTATAGGGTACATTGCATGTTAATCAACATTTGCATTTAACAGCATCAGTGTAAATATGAAAAAGCTGATTTGCATCCATAGTCCCCCAATTTCTTTTTACTTATAAGCCACTAATTTCTAACTTTGAGAACGCACACGCAGTGAGGTGCAGACCAGTTTGATCTTCCATGCAAGTTCATTAAAATTAAAATGCATTGCACAACTCTTCTTTAGTACACCATGCATTATCCAGTACACTTGGTCGTAATCTAGATTTGGACATTTTTGTTTTGTTGTTTTGGTCAGAAAATAAGTTTGAACTGTTGCAAGACAGACTTCACATAGCTCTAATAAAGCGCAGAACAGGGGAGCAAATGTGAAAACTCTATTGGACTCTTGTCTTGGACTTAAGACAAAGAATGGTTACAGTATAACAAAACTCTTAACAGCAGCCCCTATGTTATGCACAGATTTCCCATTTCTAATGCAACCCCTCTTAATGACGAGCATCTTCTTGCATCACTTTCAAGTTCAACAATTTTTGGAAAAGTTATGAACGACGTAGCTGTTTGACATGCCTAGATGAGCCTAGATAGCCAAAACTATAACAAATAATTTTGACTTTTTTATTGGTGCAGCTCCCGTCTGGAGCCAGTCAGTACTCAGTCGACTCCTCAGGGGAGCGGAGCCGCCACCCCTGACAATCACTCCACCATCGATACACTCAGCGAACAGGACGAGGGCACGCTCACTCCCTCCTCCAAGCAGACCACACCCACTACCAGCCCCCACAATTTCATCAGGTAAACCTCTACATAAACATTTCTTAAAGGAAAAAAACAATCCCAGCGTGATAATAAGTTGGGTGTGAGAGAAATGCTCGCTCCATGCCACACAAGTACACTTCAGTAACTCTCTTAACTGACCACTTGCTGTCCTCTAGAATGCCATCTGATGGTAGCAGGAAGGTGGGTGAGCCACGGCTTGTGACAGTGCGCAGGCCCGGGGTGGAGGTGGGAGTCACACTCTGTGGAGGGAACCTACGAGGCGTCTACATAGAGAGCCTGGATGAGGACAGTCCTGCCAGAGGCTCTGATGGGCTGCTTCCTGGGGACCTCATTCTGGAGGTGTGGGCTCAAACACACATACATAGACACACAACCTGTTGCCTAGTAATGTCATAATGTCTGTAAGGAGACTTACACATAATGCACATACACATCAGCAACTGCCCAATATACTGTGCAAAAAAAATATGATTTATGTAGGTTTTTGTTTGTCATATTCACAAAGTACATAAAGTATTTTTATCCAGTGGGTAACTGCAGAGACAGAGTTTTATTCAGTTTCACAAATGGAATAGCTGTGGCTAGTGTGTAGTTGTGTAGGTATAATATCTGTTTTTTGAAGGGATCTCAAAGCTAAACTCTTATAAGATGTTGCAAAGCTTTGTGTTCTGTTGTTACTTTAGACTCAAAGCACTGCCAGAAGGCGCCTGCATTTCTTCCCTGTCTGTCATTGTTCTTCATTGATCTTCTCTTCGTCTGTGTTCTCTCTCACTCCATGCTGGTGATCTATCCAGAGCACCACAAATTCATAATAGACAATTCCTGGCATGCTCCCACTTAGCTCTCTGCTACAAAGGGCCTGCTATCTGAATTGCCATGCAGCTTTGTCATCAGGCCGCACAGCATCGGTCTGTCCTTCAATCTCCCATCCTTGTTTGTTTTCTTCCCCTATACAAGGCACAAATCAATATTGCGACACTTTAATACAGCTGAAAGCTTGGAGTATGTGTAACAGTTTACTAGTGGAACCTTCACAGGCACGGCAAATGATTTCACAGATGAGTGTAAATACTCAGCTAATTTCTCTGCTCCTCACCCTCACTTGCCTTCAGTTTTTTCCCCCCATTCTCATCACCTCTTGTCTTTCAGTACAACTCGGTGAATATGAAGAATAAGACGGCAGAAGAGGTGTACGTTGAGATGCTGAAGCCTGCAGAGACAGTCACATTCAAGGTGCAGCATCGGCCAGATGACTTCAGCATGCTCAAAGATGTCCCAGGAGATGCCTTTTATATTAGGTACATGCATATATATACACATTACACATGCAAACAGATAATTGTTGGCCATTTATGTGTTACCGCTCTCTAAAAGGACCTCACTAATTTTCCCCAAGCAGGCTCATCTCTGTCTGTCCTGCTATATATAGAACTCACCACTGGAGTGCCCCTTGGACAAGCTGGAATCTTCATCATCTAACCAATTATGTCCTAGATCCACTGTGTGACTGCAATGATGCTAATCACACCACAAATTTAGGTTATCTAATCTCTCTACTCACTACATGCCAGACCCAACACCGCATCCATTTTAGTGCTCAATGTTTTCCAGGCCATTAGGAATACATTGTATACGGATGGAAAATGAAGCTCTAAAATAGTCACATTTTATTGTTGGGAGTCTGTCGGGGCGTGTTGCCGCAGCTGCCGCAGTCACTTGTCATATAGGCAAGTGGGCTTGTGATGTCATCCGCAGTAAATACACTCAATCTGCCTGACTATCACAGATAGGCTGCTCGGCAATGACTTATGAGTCTCCAACAGGAGGCAAGCAAGGCCTATACTGTCAATAGATTTCTCTACACTTCCTATCTTCTCCTTCTATCTCTCTGATCCTTTATCTTGTTCTCTTCACACCTTTCTTGTCTGATACCTCACCTCCTCTCTCACTTTATCAACATTATGCTCCTTCGCTCCCTCGTTCTGCCCGACTCTTCATAACTCCCCATCTATCTTTGTCTCTCCCTCCCACCAGAGCACTTTACGACCGGGTGGGGGAGGCCGAGGGGGACCTCACTTTTAAGAAGGATGACATCCTGTATGTGGATGAGTCGTTACCAAAGGGCATCTTTGGGACCTGGATGGCCTGGCAGCTAGATGAGAACGCACAACAGATCCAGAGGGGGCAGATTCCCAGCAAGTACATGTGGGTGGAGAATGCAATGCACGCTTACACACATCCATTTTTGAGGTAGTGGACAGTTTGTAACAGCTGTGACAACAATCCACGCCACACTGCTACAATGTAGGAATCCTATGTAATGTCATTTGTCTTCCATATGTTTTGGACTATCCTTTTGCACTTAATGCAAAGTCCTGTTGTCCTCTTATTGTGTGTCGCTGTAGACGTGCATTGATGTTACTAAACAAAATGTCTTTTTTATGTTACTTGGCTAATACAGTGATTCCGATTTTGTGTTTGTACTTACTCTTACTTACTGTTACTGGCTACTGGAACAATGAATTCCAATCAAAGGCTAAAATCATAATTTTTTGTAACTGAACTCCTATAGTGGAGTCTGGAGTCTACAATAAAGATTTGTTATTTTGTCCAACCAGCCTCGACTCAGAACTACATGCCTAACGTAAACCTTTGCTCTAACCTTAGTGCAACAAATTGTCTCTTGACATCTGTAAAACAATCTTCTCAAGTGAAAATGTTATGTAATGTAAAATCTTCTCAGGCTTAAATGTCCCTAAAACTGAAAACACAAGTCCTACTTTTATACACTGATGCACACACAGCCTTTTTCTTGTCTTCAATTAAATCTGTTGTTTTGTTTGTATGTGTGGTGTAGGATGGACCAAGAGTTTTACCGCAGACACAGTGTGACAGAAATGAAGGAAGACTCCAGTAAGACTCTCTCTGCAGCAGCCCGCAGATCGTTCTTCAGGAGGAAACAGAAACACAAACGCAGCAGCTCCAAAGACAGCAAAGAGATGGTGGCTCTGGACGCCATCAGCACAGACTCCATCCCCTTCCTTGATGGTGAGAAGAAAGGTTTAGATGTTTTGGATAGAAACGGCAGCAAACACCCAAATGGCACCATGAAAATCTTTGCTGAAAGGGATATTTGATTGATCTGTGTGTTCTTTGTGTCAGACTGTGTGAGCCTGGCATACCAGCGGGTCCAGAAGGTGGAGTGCACATCTCCCCGACCAGTACTCATCCTTGGGCCGCTCACTGACCCCGTCAAGGAGATGCTGGTCAAAGAGTCTCCTGGGAAGTTCTGCAGATGTGTACTGGGTGAGTTCACCTCATCCAGATGTTTCAGTCCTACAAATCAGAGGAATAAATAGTGCATCTACATTTTTAATAGTTGTTTGATAATTCTGCAATATGACTTAAGGAGCCGCAGAAAAGGGATGGTTGGTTTATTCGGTAGTTATATCTTATGATTTGATTACACCACAACGGTCCATGCTTTGTCCTATAGGCAATTTTCTTTACGCGTTCACTCTTTCTGTCATGTCTGCAGAGGTGATGAAGGCATCCCAGCAAGCCATTGAGCGGGGCGTCAAAGACTGCCTCTTCATCGATTACAAGCGCAGGAGTGGCCATTTTGATGTGACCACTGTTGCTTCTATAAAGGAAATAACAGATAAGGTATTTCTCAGTGCTTTTCTTTCTCATCAGATTTTATCAGGAAAGATAAAGTTGGTTCAATTTGTCATTTATCTCTGCGTTTCCTCAAGATAAGCTATCACTATTGCAGAGCTTTAATCTTAGATATCAGTGAATGTAAAGCAAGATTCCTGCTCGTAACAGCAAATGTTAATCGTTGTCAAGCCTTTTTGAAACCGTGTTTTGAAGTGATGTTTTGTTTTCTTTTTTGGATACAGGGCTGTCACTGTTTGCTGGACATTGCCCCGCACGCCATCGAAAGGCTCCACAGCGTTCACATTTATCCAATTGTTGTCTTTGTCCGCTACAAAAACGCCAAGCAGATTAAGTAAGTAGCAACCTGTTTCCTAATACACATTAGGACACACAAAGATCTCCCTTCATTGTTAGTTTCTTTGAACCACATATTGTACACTGTTCTGGTACCGTGGCATCCTCGCCATGTGTGTGTCTGTGTGTGTGGATGATGGATGGATGGAGCAGGATAAGCCTTCACACTCTCCATCCCACCATCAACCCTTTGGTGCGTCAGTCAAAGCGTCCCACCACAACACAAACTCTTGCATAATCCCAAACAGCTGGTTAAACATGGCCTTTTTTTCCTAAAATAAAGTCTCAGTGTTGTATCCCGTCTTCACTTGGTATTTGTTGTATGTTTATAAATGTTTGCCAGGATTCATCAGGCATTGTTGTCACATATTTAAAGCAAGTACCTCAATACTTGATAAACAATAGACATAGTTTTCCTAATTTCCTAATTTTCAGAAAAGATTTATCTCCCAAAACCCTCACTGGCAAAATAAGTAACAAGTGAATTCTAAATATGAGCAGATATCAGTTAAGTATTAGAAGCTCTGAATGATTGAAATCTTAATTAGTAGCAATCAAAATTTAAGAAAGCTAAGTGCTCACTAGTGTTGGATTCATACCTAGAAGGATCTAATCTGAGTGACTATCTCCATGTTTTTTCACAGGGAGCAGAAAGATCCGGTTTATCTGCGGGACAAAGTATCTCAAAAACATTCCAAGGAGCAATTTGAAAGTGCACAGAAGATAGAGCAAGAGTACAGCAAATTCTTCACAGGTTTGTATGCAATCATAACATCTAAAAACAACAACATAGACCACAGATAATGTGCCGATTATGTGTTTTTTATCGGTCAGTCAGTACTTTCTATGCACTCTGATAAACGTTCCCTCTGTTTTCAATGAGTCACCTTCTCTTTGCAGGTATTGTCCAAGGTGGCACCCTCCCTTACATTTGCACTCAGATCATGACTATAGTTGATCAAGAACAAAGTAAAGTCCTGTGGACTCCACTCGGCTGCCCCTAGAGGAGACCGGCTGCCACTACAGCAAGCTGCGGCTTCCATCTCCATTCCCCAAACACTAATTAACCCTTTCACACTATACCAATAGGCACACTACAGCGAGCTAGTTATGTAAATTATTGATATTTGTTTTTTATTTTTTATTTTGTATTCGTTATCATTTATAATCGGAGCCTCCCTTGTTTCTGACGTACTCGGGAGCAAGTTAGTAGCACTGGATCTCGACGTTAAAGTTTGCATTGTAAGCGTTCGTTTACAACACAGTCAAAAGACGAGTCTGACTATTGGTGTTCAATATTTGCTTGAATGCGTGTCCCTCCCCCTGTGTACACAAACAACAACACTAAATGAAGTTCAGCCACCCCTGACCCACCCGTGTACCAAATGACATTTGTGGTTTCCCTACAATTATGCACCCATTTGATGATGACTGACAACTAATTGTGTGTGTTTGTTGTTGAGTGTGTGTGTGTGTGTGTGTGTGTGTGTGTGTGTGTGAGAGAGAGAGAAAACATTGAGACTGTTGTTCACAATTGTAATGACAATTTCAGTTGAGTTGAATCATGGTTGGTTGTTAGCATGAATACGATGCTATAGAAATGGAATGCCAGGATCAGACATCACATTCCTCGTGGTGTTTCAGCACAAAAGTGCAAAAGCATCAAACCTCTTGAAGTATGTAGCTGTGGTCTTACTGGACCTGACTGCCAGCAGTGACGGCCATGAAAACTCAAAACACATCGATGTTTGCTCTATGCATTGTGTTTCTATAGTAGCTGGGTGTGTGGACAGTTTATGGGCCTTTCGGAAGTGCCTTTGGAGAAGAAGCCTGATCTGAAACCAGCCCCTGGTCACTTAGTCAGAACGTTAAGAGGATTTTTGAAAGTTTTCTTCATCAAAATCCAGTGCATCATTTTACCCATCATGGACTAGATGATTTAGGGGCTGATTTGAGACCAGTTTTGTGTAGAGCGCATGACAATGGTGAGGTTTTGAGGGTAGGCCGAAGCGGCGGCCAACGGGTTAACTCCTCAGAATGCACTCCAGGGCTAGACAGACCACTGTGTAACTATCATTCTATCTCTTAAACATATATTTAACAACAATATAGAGTATAACATATACAGTATGCAGATACATCTGAAAAAAGCAAATATATATAAATATATATTACATGTATTTTCACTAGGTCATACGCCTAGGAACGTCTGACGGTCAAGTCATGTCTTAGCAGGTATTAGCATGTTTTTGTTTTTATTTTTAAAGAATTTATTTTTGTTTTTTGTGGTTGGTTGTCAGTCACTTATTGATGTACTCATTAAAAGAGACACTATGAAGCTAAATTTGCAGGGTAATATCTTAAAGGATTTTCCTCTGATCTGTTTAAATGTTAGTGACCTTTCATTGTTATTTAATTGTATTTTTTTATTCAGGAGGCAAAAAATATTGACATAAATATTCTGCCCTTCCTCATAACCATATCCTGTATCTTATTGTGCCAAAATCCACTAAGGCAACTTTATCCTTTTATTTTTGTTTTGCACTTGTTTATCTGTTAACCTTAAACATGTAACTGTTCCTAGGTTTCCAGTAGACTATGAATAGGTACTATAATTTCTACTGTAACTAATTCACGTTTTTATCTCTCTCATCAGTTCCTTACATTTCATTGATGGCCTTTTATTCTTAATTAGAACAAAAAAGGATCACTTCTTATTTGAATTATTAAAAAGGGATCTATTCTTGCACAGTTTTTCAAAGGAAAATTGGTCCACAAGTTTGACTATTGGGCTAAAAGAGTAAGCATAAGCAAACTGTAATGTTACTATTTTTCTGAGTAGATAGCATATGTTAGAGAGAGCGAGATACAACGTGAAATGGTTGTATTTTTAGAAAGGGTCTAGATGCCAGGTACTGATTGAACTTTTCTTTTATTAAAAAGAATGTGATTTGTATGTTGAGACATTAACATAAGAATAAAACTCTTTCTGTATCACAACATGGACTCGGTCTGAGTTTTTGTTAGTCTTTGTAAAATATTCTCCTGCTTTAATACTAAAAAAATTGAATGCTTGAATTCACATTTTTCTCGACCTAAACCCTGTTTGGTAACCACTTTATAGAGGACTGTTTAGGCAATGCCTAAGAAGAAAAAAATGCTGCTCTGTCTCCTCTTTTTATTTAGGTTATGTTTTAAAGAAGAGGATGAGCTGAAAGCAAATTTTCTGTTAATGTCTCGCTGAAATGTGACAGTGTCCTTCAGAGATGTATGAGCAAATCCATTTTGCTGAAAGCTGCAGTAAATGAAAAAGTGGCAGATTAAATGGCCATCAATTTCTGAGTTGAGATAAGGTAATATCTTCGAGGATCTCAGAGAGAGCAATAAAGACGTGGCTTTGCTTCAACATTAAAGAAGCAGCTGCACTTTTAGGTTTATATACACTTTTAAAGACACTATAGCTCTATCTGTTCTTCAGCAGCATTACAGTCATACATCATGTTTTGCAGTTTGATGGGGACACTACAACATTGAGTCCATCTTGCTCAATAAACTTGTTTCTAAAAGAAAGATAAGGAGTTTGTTAATTATCTTGAAAATATAATGCAGGCATACCGTATGTATGGGTCACTTAAGTAACTTCATCTAATCAGGTAGTCTTATTGAGACCACAATCTCTTTTTAGACGACAGGTCAGTTCAAGAGAGACTTAATTGTGTAAACATTTACCAATAATGAATAAAACATGAATGCATGAATAAAAACATGTTGTTGCCAAAGCAGTTTACAGAAGATTCATATATATTACATATTACATATGTTAAATACACAGGTGTCACATAGGCAGGTTCTATATTATACTGATGCAGTCCATTCTTTGATTGCTATACAAGCAATATTAGTGTATTGTATTGTAAACAATGGAACTTCTCACAGTGGGGGAGGAAGTACATCTCTGTCTCTACCTCCCCTGTCGAGCAGTGACCACATACAGGCTCCATGTATGTCTGTATTTTCCTGTTTCTACTGCCAGTCACTGAGCCTGTATTTGGTCAGGATCAGTCTCTGTTTTGTATCTCTGACAGAGTGGAGATACTCAGCTAATTTATATTCTCTGTTTAGAGTCAAATAACAGTTTAGTGTACTTTGGGTTTTTGTTTCATGTCTCCAATGTTCTAAATATAGATATTTTGACTGATTCATAATTAGTTTTATTCTGTTGTTTTGGATTAGTGCTGTTGGGGACCTGGTTGGTTAGCTTCATCATAAGCTGACTGAGGGGTCTGTTTTCAGGGTTCAGCTCTTGGGTTTTTAGTGCTTTGAATGGAAGTGTGTCTTTTTGACTTGAAATTAGATGTGTCCAAAATGTTATTGCCCGTTTTTGTATGTTTAACAGTAATGGGAAATGTCGCAGGTCTGCTCTGCAGGCGCTATTTTGGGTTTTCCTTTGAACATTTAGAGTTCTTCAACAGAATTCAATGTGGAAGGACTCTACTGGGTGTTTGTCCCATGAGTGATGCTCAAATCTACTGAGTGGGCCCCAGATCTCACTTCCATATAAAGCTATTGGTTAAATGATATTATCAAATATATTTGTCCAGATTCTAAACCATCTCTGGTTGGGGACAATAGAATAAAATCATCTGCATAAAGCAGGTATCTAATTTCTCTGTCTAAGAGTGTGAGGCCCGTAGCTGCTGAATGGTCCGACTGGTCTGCAAGTTCATTTATATACAGATTAAATAATGTAGGACTTAAACAGCATCCTCGTCTCACACCACGCCCTTGAGCAAAATACTCTGTTCTTTGATTGTTAATTTTCACAGCACACTGGTTGTGCTTGTACATATATTTGATAAGGTCATATACCATACCACCATCACTTAGTAAAATATAAGGATTTCCTTAAAAGAATGAACAATATGGCAGATGTAGGGTGAAGTATTGTCTCTGATTGGCTATTCCTGCTAGGAACATACATGTAATTAGTCATGTGATCACTTGAGAGTTACTCTTACACTTTGCTGTAAGAAAGAGTCTCTTGATAAATATGTTTACATTTTTCACACTCAGTGAATAACTTTTTTACTCCTAAGATGGCACTCTTAAGTGTAATTCTTAAAAATATCAGCATTCTGTGATAGTAATTTTCCATGCAGTTGGACTGCTTGCAGCTACACCAGATCTTGCTGGTTGATTGGGTGTCTCTCGCTCAAGGCTATTTCCTCTGAGCTCCGCATCCGGGGTCACATGGTCCTCTAGCCAATGATGTCACAGTGAATGACTATCTTCCAGCTGCCTGTCAGGTTCATTGGTGCAAGAGAGCATGCAGTGTCTCCAAAACATCCACCATGTCTAATGCCTCCAACTGCCTGAACCTCGGGCCTTATAGTTGTACATTGGTGAGAACATTCACTGTTTGAAAAAGACACTGTG
The DNA here is from genome assembly GCF_020085105.1 of Siniperca chuatsi. Classification (NCBI taxonomy): domain Eukaryota; kingdom Metazoa; phylum Chordata; class Actinopteri; order Centrarchiformes; family Sinipercidae; genus Siniperca; species Siniperca chuatsi. The sequence continues at coordinate 16,576,622 of NC_058052.1, forward strand.
ATGTTACTTAATGCCCTCCAGAGAATGTTGCTCAAGGTTTTGGTCACTAATTACTTCACACTACATCTGATATATGTGTAGGTACTATGCCGTGCCCCAATTCTTAATGTCCTCCAAGTACCCTATTGCCTGTTTTAGAAAGGGATAGGGTCTCCTGCCCTCCTGCTGGGGTGTCTGTTTCAAGACAGCTGCTGACAGCTCAAGTGAACTTGAGAGGTCTTAAGTCTGACAGCAAAGGATCTTTGTAGTCAAGACTGGCAAGCTGTGGCCTTTCCCATCTCCCTGGGATGGGATGAATTCGTTCCGTTCAGCCTTCTGCTGGTTCTCCACCATGTTAACTCTAAATGTCTCCAAATGTCCCGCGGGATTACCACCTGACTGCTCTCACGTTAATCTCCTCATCTGTCACATCTGTCACCGATACGGCTAAAGTTCTGCTGGCCCGCAGGAGCCACTCGCCCAACAGCTGGCCTTTCATGGGGGATGATCAATTCAAGTCCCTTCTGCTTTGGCCAGCAATAAACACCAGCAAGATTTACTATGACACATAATGTATGTAGCATGCTCTTACTTTCTGTGACCTTTTGTTAGCTTATTGTTGTTTTAGAATTTGGATCTCAGTTGACACACAATATGTATGGCATTATTGATTTCCCTGTTGTTTTCCTTTCTTGTACATTTGTCAGAGAATACTAATATGCAGCATAAATCATATGCAGATATATTTGTAATTCTGTGTGAATCCACAACATGAATAAACATTAATGTCAACAGAAGGCCTCCATTGCCTGAACCTAGTTGTGATTTACACCTCACTTGTTACCTGAAAATAACATCCCTTATTTAATAAAGAGGAGCATTAACAAAACATTTCATCATCACTGGAAATCTTTACTCTTTATTATTTCCTGGCCAGCATCACCTTGGTTCTTGCAAGAATTTTAATTATTTTAATTTTATTAAAATTTTGTAATATTTGAAAAATAAAATGGCAGCGGATCCTCCCATTAGGCTGCCGTAGAGCAGCATCATATGCCTTTAATATGACAGTTCACCATTTTACCAGCAGGAGGACAACCTCAGAGCTGCTGCTCAAGGCCATCCTTGAACACTTGCTGATCAGATGCTGTTCAGTGGTACCACCTGTATAAATCAAACTTTACAATGTATATAGCAATAGAGCTGTATTTTACAGTTGAAACCTTTGTTTTGCCTGTCTGATTTTGATCTTGGTGTTTTGCTGCAAGGTCATTCTGGAGCAAACTTGATGTAAATGATGTGGAGGTAATTAGGAAACAAAAATCAGTGAGAATGTTACAAACCTGGTGCCTCCGAGTTCCGTCTTGCTCTGTAACTCATATTCAATATACCAGCCAATGGTAGATAGCAGTGTTGGCCTGCACTGCCTCTATTTGAAGTCATAATGTGAAGTCAAAATGCTTGCATAGACATTCATAAATCTGAAGTGCTATAATTTACAGCTCGCCCCTCTTCCAGGTTAAAAGATTCTGTTACAGCAGCTATTTCTGTAGAAGCACTAATATTTCCCAGAAAATAAATTACCATCATAGAACATATATCACATATACCTTACTTAGACATGTTTACTTTTCAAATAATCTGTGCTTGAGATCATAATTCCACACTTCATTTATTAGTTTATTTATCTAATGGCTCAAATATTTGTTAATCATGTTGCCTAACTCATGTGTGCAGAAGGGATTTGGACCTTACTTGAAGCATTCAGAAGGACTTGGGGGACAGATTTTTAAGGGTTTATTGCAAACAATCTCCAAGAAGTCTGGAGCCGTGTGACACAGGTGGCTGTGTGCACCTGCCTGGTCTGGTGCTCAGGGGTCAGTGGTTATTCAGGGCCCCAAGCCAGCTGTTTCCCCATATCCTTTGGTCTGGCTGGTTACTTTAGGGGCATCCATGTGCAGCCATAAACTACTGCTGGTCATGCTTCACCGTCATCACCAATCCACACCTGTTTTTGACCCAATATGTGAGCTAAAAGTGTAAGCATATTACAGTAATTGACTGGAAAGGACATTCATAACACTCCCTCTGTGTGTATGTGTGTGTGCGTCAAGTTAATTTCATAAAATGAAAACCGGGCCGCCCGTCATCCATGAAAAGCTAGGGACACAGTAATTGAAAAAGGAGAGCACTATCTTTAATGAAAGTTCAGTACAATAATAAACCTACAGGGACTGACAATGTTGTAGTCAATGATAACTAACCTCACTTTATTGTCGTTTTATATCCACTACAATACAATATTCCTATGGGGACTCATCATTAGCTGTGATGTTTATATAGTGAGCTAGAATCCTTAAATTTATCACTGATCGATATGGCTGCTTTTCAAAGCCTCTTCGTTTTTGCGATGTGCGTCATTGGCGCGCATCAAAGACGCAAAGGCGCGATTGTAGCCAACCTCTTTTATACACCCAAGCAGCGGAGACCGGTCAGCACTTGGAATAAACATTGTCGCGGTATTACTGCCCTCTGTCCGTCTTTATTATTAGCGCTTCGCTCCGCCCTCCTACCTGTAAATCTCCCTGCTCTCCTCTGGAGCGGATCTGACAGGCGCTCTCAGCTGGCCGCTCAGTCCCAGGGCTGCAGGGGACCGAATGGAGACAGTGACATCCACCCGAGCGCTCGTCCTTTTACGCAGAATTGACAGCGAAAACGCCCGCAAGAATATGTAGTCTTAGGCACTGCATTGACGGCTAACCAACTGTAGAAGTAAATTATCTCTCAGTGTTTTTTGTTTTGTTTTGTTGCAAACCGTTCACAGTCGATTGACTGAAAGAAAGTAAAATCGATTCCCCGCCAGCTAATCGACAGGATCCCTGAATGGAAGACGGCTAGAGAGGTCGCCTCGCCGAGAACAGGCTATAACATTTTTCAGAATCGCTGTGTTTACCACTATCCGAGATATCACTGGCAGCCTCGACGGCTGCAAACGACGCCGTCTTTACCATGGCTTTTGGCGTGAAAGAGACAGAAAAGCCCTCAGATTGAGAAGCGCCTAAGATTCGTCATTATTGCGGATTTAAATGCCTCTCTCCAAGGGCCACCGACCCGCTATTTTGGTCAGGTTCGCGTGTGCGGTGTCTCACGCTGTCACCAATAAACAATTCATAGGCTGCTAAAATACAGAAAGAGACTCCATCGGGTGGGTAAACATAATCTACAGTGAAGAGAGGGATTTTTTTTTCAAGCAATATGGCTGGTGAGTGGGGCTGGGGACGCTGGCACAGGCTCTCCAAGGCTCCTAAATGCTAGCTGAGGCAGATGGCACCGTTCCCCATGGAAGCGACAGCTCTATGAGGACAAGCAATATCAATAATAATATAAATCCGGACTCTTCAATCTTAATATCCAAGATGGAAGACGTTGTCATCCCGTTCTCGTCTGAGGTGCCCTGCGACAATAATGGACAGCGCATGTGGTGGGCATTCCTCGCCTCCTCCATGGTGACGTTTTTTGGGGGTCTCTTCATCATCCTGCTGTGGAGGACCCTCAAATATATGTGGACTGTTTGCTGCCATTGCAACATCAAAACCAAGGTATGGCTGCTACTGTGTGTCCACAATCAGTTTGTAGATGTAAAATCTCTTTAAACGCCTCATACATAATCACTGATGCACATACTATAGATATTACTGTATTTTTCTATGTTACACTGGCCTGACTTCTTGTTCTGTAATGGCCTTCATTGTGCAAGTGACATGTCACTAGGCTGAATCTGGTGACTTCTTCATCTGCATCATCTGCACCCATTAAACAGACATTCAGTGCCAGTTGCAGTGGCTTTATAATGATTGCATTCCTTGAATATGATTGTTATTATCTGCTGGCCATGTTTACCAACTCCCACTCTGGAATGAGGGGGGTGGTGTTGCATGGCAGATATGGGTGGGATGAAAGGAGAGCAGTTCCATCATTTTATTTTGCTTTAACATACATCAGAGTATCCTCATGCCGCATCAGCTGTTAACTTCTAGGGTGAAAGTATAGGATTCAGAGGGCCATACACTAGTTTCATGTGACCAAACATATAATCCTGCACTTTCTCCCAGTGAGACCTAATGAAGTCCACTGAGACTTCTTATGCAGACCCAGTGACATCAAGGCTGTCCTTTTCATAGTGTGCAACAACTCTGCAATATTAAGTCCCTGGAAACATCATTCATTTATTTCACAGCTTTCTGTTATTATATTCTTACATGTTTACACTCAGTGGTGGCTGTACTGTGTTTATGCTGCACATTAAATGTCTTTGTGGAATAATGTAGGCAACCTGTCTGCAGGACTAATATAGAAATAGGATAAAAAAACAGCGACTGCCCATTACTTTGCTTGGGGTGGCCTGCATTAAGGGTGAATCATGGCTGATTCACATGTGTATTAAAGCTGCTTCACACATGACTCACACACTTGTGCAAGTGGTCCCCTGGCTAAACAGAGAGGCAGCGAAAAGGTAATATTGCTCAGAGTGTGCTAAACATGGCCTGGCATGTTTTATTTCATAATTTGTGCTTGGAATGAGAAAATATTTGGAATTTAATAAAAACAAAACAGGTAATGGCAGGTGTTGTGACAGTACCAATCTGTCTTTAGTGTTAAGTGCAAAGGGGTTTGAAAAGAGCATGTAGTGACAATGATGGACGGAAGAAAGAGAGAGTGAGGGTGAACTTCTTCGCCCTTGATATGTTTAAGTTGTGTCCAATTCAAATGGATGAGCAGTGTCCCTCCTGCTGCTCCTCTGTCATCCTTTTGGTGGCCTTTGCCCTTTTCTGCCCATTTTTGTTTGGTGTTATGACAGGTGGGAGACAGGGCATAGAGTCATCATCCTTAAATGACAGTAACTGCAGAAAATAGCCTTCATTTCTCCGCCACGCTGAATGTTTTGAGATGCAACACTGGATATTTGGTTTGGTTTTAAGTGCATCTTTATCTTATTTCCTCTTGTTGGTTGTTTTGTGTCTAAGCTGAATGTTACCTTGGGAAACACTCATTGGCAATAATTCAATATTATCATTTATCGATATTCAGTGGAATCATGTTGTGATGATATGATCACATCATGTTAAAGTTTTCAAAAATATGTTGTCCAAATGAATGATTCTAAAAAATGTAAATTTAATCTAACAAAATGTTAAGAGTTGGTGAAGATTTTGTTTTACATTTGTGAAGCATAACTGAACATCAATTAGATTATTTCAAATGTGATTTTGCATACATTTATGCCATATAAATTGATATCTGAAAGATATTCTAAATAATATTGTGATATTGATTTCAATCATGTCTCCCAGCCTCAAACTCACTTATATGCACAAAAAGCTCATTACTTTTGAATAGTCCAGCCAGACTATTGGCCATATTGAAAAGCACGAGCAGACATTTATATGATATCAGAGGTAAAATTCAATCAGGCCTCTGGAATTTAGATTACTGTCAAGTCTGCTTGCAATAATCGTCCCATCTAAACAGCTCTTTTTTACACTGAGAGATGATTCTGCCCAGTATGCAATTTAGGCTATCACTTGGCTGTCAGCCTTCTCTCATTTTGTTCTGCCCATGGATCCAGTATCAGAAATGGCACCAAACCATATGTCTTCCTTCATACTTCCCACCATCTTGCTAAAAAAAGTTATGAAAATAAACCATGCAAATATAATGAGGTATCCATCTTGTGCCTGCTGCTGGGTATCTGGTTGCATCTCATTTCTTGTAAATGAGGAGAAATGGTGAAAATGGGAAGCATGTTTCTGTTGGTGCTCCCTCTCTGTGTTGTTGTGTTGCTGTGTGTGGAAGGCAGAGCCATCCCGTTAGGTGACTTTGGTAGGCTTGACACTTGGCTGCAGAGGGAAAAGGCTTGTTAGGAGTATTAAGAAGGGGAAACTGGATCTGTGTTCAGCTGACTAGTGCAGCCAGCTAAGTTGGCATGTGTCAGAAACAGGATGCATCGTTGGCTTGGGGGGTGGTGGGCTTTCTCTGGCAGTACTGGGAACCTGGAATCAGAGGCAAGGAAATAGAGGTGGAAACTGTGAGAGACACAGGAGGAAGTGGAAACAGGGGGTGTGAGGGTGACTAAGGGTTTGAGAGGGGGTGTTGCATTGCATAGTGTCTTCCTGCACTCTGCCATTGACACACAGCAGTGTCCTAATTCTTTTAAATGGCCATCTTCTCTGTCAGGATTATAAGGGAGATGTCATGGGTCATAGAGATCATACTGGAAGAAGGAAAGAGATAAGCAAAGAAAAATGTGCAGTGTAACTTTTGAGTCTTTGGAATCTGGACTGTTCAAAGACAGTGTCTATAAAACATGGAATTAGGGCCTGATGGTGACCTGTATTGTACTGCTCTCCTAGGAACCAGTTAGAGTCACCTTTTTGCTTCTGTCTTTCTAAAACAAGATAGGACAGTTGTATTGCAGACAACAAAACAATGTTTTATAGCTCTTGTGCTGTCTCCCAGGTGGACTAAAAAGCAACATAAAATAAGAAAAAAAAAGGCATATATAGATTTTTCTAACACTGTGCTAGTAATGGCAGCATTCATAGCATCATTTATCTGCTGGGTGTTTCAAAGAGCTCAAATGCCATTTTTAAACCACTCATCAACCACATTTGTAATTTGATTTTGATCGAATTCGATCCCTGCAAACACCAGTTCACCAGGCTGTCTGGATGAGCGTCATTATTACATTACTTTTTACAGTGCAGTTTGAGACTTCGCATGTTCTAAATAAGGGGTTTCCTACTAAGGGAAAGACTCACTCAAGACAATGCTAATGCATAAAAGCACAACCACTCAGTGATACTGAAGTGGAGGAAACCACTGCCATGTTGTGAGGCTTATTAGCACATAAGCCTGCTCTATTTTCCCTTCCCTATGGTCTTGTAGTCTTGCTGAATTTGTAGAGTTTTTGTGCTGTTTTTTGTGCTTTGCAGCTTCACTGCTGTATGGTTATCTAATGGTCTAGTTATCTACTCTGCGTCATGCCACCTCCAGGAGTTCTTATATGACGGCTCTGTTATTTGGGATGCGTGGGGAAGAGGAGTATAGAGGCTTTGCGTATGTGGCACTAATCTCTATTCAAACATGAATGATACCACCATCCTCTGGAAAAAATGGCTCTGTGAAAACATGGCTTTACAAAAAATTTTTAAACACCTGACGTGGTCTCTTGTAGGGCTGGGGAATAAACCGAATTATTCAAACTACTGACATCATGACTCTCTTTTCAAACTAAACCAACTCATATGGTTCTATAGCAACAACAATCAATGAAATCTAACTGATGTATAAGAAGATTACTAGGTAAACATGGTAGGTAATTTATCTTGATAAGAAATTTTAGTTCATATCGCCCACCCCTAGTTTGTTGTTGTTTTGTTTGTTAAAAGTTAAAAGTGGGACAATGCAGAATTTGAGGTATTTGTATAGAAGACCCTAGTCTAAAGCAACAAGAGCTGAGTAGTGCTCAGTTAACCTAAACAATTATTTCATGTTTCCTGTGTGCACTGACGTGATAGTGAGCTGCTGTAGCAAAGAGTTTCCCCTCGGGGATCAATAAAGTATTTCTGATTCTGATTCTGATTCTGATTTTTGCTAGAGCTGAAACTAGTAGTTGATCAGTCAATAAATCTTTTAACAAAAAATGAATAGGCAACTATTTTGATAATCATTTAAGTCATTTTTCAAACAAGAAATTCAGCCATATATATATATATAAATATATATATATATATATATATATATATATATATATATATATATATATATATATATATATAAATATAAATATATATATATATATATATATATATATATATATATATATATATATATATATATATATATATATATATATATATATATATATAAATATATATATATATATATATATATATATATATATAGTCACAGACACCTGTCACAAAGCAGTAAGGAGGGAGATGTTCTTGCTGTTGAAAGTAGATACGCATCAACTGCAAACGGGCCTGAACTGACAGTACTAGAGGCACTGTACAAGCCAAGTCAGAGTGGACTGTCATGTATTTCACTCCAAGCACCAAATTACACGTCGTATCACTGTTTTGGTGAGATATATACAAAATACACCTCCCACCTCACCTCAGTACAACAGCCTCCCCCTCATCCCCCTAAGGTGCAACACGGAGTGTTTTATGTGCATTTTAGTGCCAACAGCTGTCAGGATTGTACAATTGTTTCTGTCCAAACAACTAAACAATAGGGGTGATGGAGCAGGCATTTTGTTGCATTATTCCTGTTTTGTACTTACACCTGTATGTTCTCTGCGTGTGAATCAGTACACATACCTTGACATCTTTTCTGTACATAGCCTCCCTCCGTCCTCAAATATTACAACAGGCAATAAAACACCTTTGTTTAGCTATTAGATTACACATTCAAATCTGATCTGAATGGTTCATATTTGCACTTTCAAAATATGTGAGATGATGAGCAGTTTTTATACACCCTGAGACACTTTCTCTGCATTTGTATGGCCCTTAGTACAACTGTTACACATCTTTCTGTGAATGCAAATTTTACTGTATGCATTTTTAACTTATTCCAAATTGCCTTTGATTCAGCCTTTGGTTTTGGGCCTGAATTGACTCATACATTTCTATTTTAATAGAAAAGTATTAATATTGGAACTGCTATTTACCCCTTTGTCCTAGATCATTTGCACTTAGCTTGTGTTGTTTCTCCTGTTTGTTTGCTGCTGTACCAGCCCAGTGTCCCCATGGCAATCATGGGATCATTAAAGTTTCATCTTATCAAATGAGGGTTTGGTGTGCTGCGCGTTGGTTCTCCTCACTGAAGGCCAGACTCTGCGCCTGTGATGTGACTAATAAAGAAGTGGGGTGAGGACAAATCTGGTTCCTCGGCTCCATTTTCTCTAACCCTTGTCAGTCTGTAGTTAGAGGGTTCATGATAAAGCAAACGTATTATCACTTAACCCTTAATAGCTTTAAGTTTAAAGGTGGAAAGGCAAATATGTTTTCTTCAGAGATATGGTAGCTTTGGTGAATTTTAAAACATCACAGTGCATTTACATAATTGAAGATTGTTATCGATTTTTATGCTCTAAGGCTTGGCTTTCACTGCAGAGCAATTAATCAAACCTGTGTATGAAACCAACCTCAGTGTTTACATGTGTCTGAGTGAGTCTGTGTCTGTGACAAGGAAAAACCGAAGCTACAGCAGAGTGATTGAGGTATGCTGGGACATTCTTCAGTGCACGTACCTTTTAATGGATTACGGAGGTTCCTGTGGAGAGGAACTGTTGTGAGCCTGTGTATTCCTTTGTGCTCGGCAACGCACCAGCTGCATTTCGCCAGAGCAGCATAAAGCACACACCCTGACATCAGCTGTCACTCTCACTAACTTCACCCTAACTTGGCCCAGCCCAGCCACTTTATCCCACACTACGAGCTAATTGAGGAAATAAAATGACTTGATGCAATGAGTACATGAGTACCACTGGGCAACACAAAACACTTGATAAAGACTTGCTGTCCACATACGGCTGTATTTATGTACACTTCCTTAGTTTTTAATGTCATTTCAGGAATGTGTGTGTAGGTGGACTACTATGTTCTTGTGGCCAGTGGTTGGGTTGCATGTGTCTTGTCATGTGTTGTTGACACTTTCTGGGAGTGAGCATGCCTCACAGCTGTCCCAGGGCAAAGCATGACCAGTTTCCATCACAGGACGCATGTCTGTAACCAGCCCCTGCCCCGGCTGCCTGCAACTACTGAGTATTTTCATTATTCTGTCGATTTATGATTATTAATTATAATTATTTATTTAGTCTATAGTAAAATGTCCAAAAATCATTTAAAAAAGGCTCATTAAAATTTCCCAGAGCACAAGGTGACATCTTCAAATTGCTTGTTTTGTCCAAACAACAATTCAAAATCCAAAGATATTCAATTTACAATGATACAAAACAGAGGAAAGCAGCATTTTTCTTTGATAAGTGAATTAAATGATTAATTGATTTTAAGGTCCAACAGAACAACACAGGTTGTGTTGTGTAGTCAAATGAGATTATTAAATTTGTGTGTGTATATGTTGGAATCTCTTAATCTCACTAACTTGATCTAAACAGATGGACAAATAGATATTATACTGCAGCAACACACAAGTGATATAATGTAAGCTTCTACAAACTTTCTGTGTCCACCATCACTGATTAACTTTCTTTTCTTATACTCCTCTAATGTGGAATGTGTGACTCATGAGTTATTCTTCAATGGAGATCCTCCCTTTTCTGGGCCTTAATCCCTAATTCTCTGTGCCTGATTTGATGGCCATCTAGGGACAACTGTAGTGTGCCATGCTGATGTATGGTAATCCACAGACAAGGAGAGGCCATATATCGGGCCAGACTATGTATATCATGAGGCAGACATAGAGGTCAACTCCCCTGTACCCAAACTGTGCTCCCCTGCTGTCATGCTGTTATGTCTTCTTTGGCCAGTCACCAGACTATTAATAGGACTTCCACGCCCCAGGACCTATTCAGAGGTTGAAGGTTAGAGGGGATGGGTATACCTGGCTCCACATGGTGCTAGACTGCTAGACTGGCATTCCCATCATTGGAAATGTGTGAAAGGGTCTAAGCCACCTGATCCATGCCTAGTCAACTGGCAGTGACAATCATTTGCATTTAGATCCGCTGGTTGAGACCGGCATGGCTAAGCTGGCAAGGGAGGCCTGCAGGAGGGAGATAGCTAGCTGGTGCCTGGCTAGCCAGCGGGATCATGGCTTATGGTTTCTAGTCTACCAGCTTTCTTCCTCAGCTGTTGTTGTCCTTAAACTGCATAACATCAGAGGAAGTGTGTGTGTGTGTGTGTGTGTGTGTGTGTGTGTCTAGGTTGGATGCTTTCCCTATAGCCTGGCAATAGAAATCAAATTTAATGCTAATGCAGTTTCAACAACTAGAGAAGAGTTAAGCTGATGCTATTTTGTTGATAATAAGATGTAGATATGTCTTGGTTTTGTATGTTTTAAAAGGTATTTAAGCTGTAGTTTAAGGACAGAAACATGTATTTTTAATGGTACTGTTAATGGTTCCCCTGCATACTGCTCTGTAGTGCATATGGGCCTTACTTTGTCTTTTGCAGCTTAATTTTTATGCCCATTTAAATTTCTCAATTCTGGACATGCTTGTGTTTTTGTATGTGAGAGTGACAGAGAGACAGATGTGAGAAGCATTCATGTCTGATTGAGTTCAGTATGACTTCAATGATGTCTGCATACACATGCAATGTTTGCTGAGATTCTCTCACCGTTTTAGATATTTTACTCTGTGTTCATATTAAGCAGTATAGTCAGATTTTTACTTTAGGACTGCCACACAAATACTATAAATGTCCCATCCTTCTGTGCCATTGCATGGAATCACAGAAACCAGACAGGCCAGCACGTGCACAGCCCTGGGACTAGTCTTTTTTGGTGCTGATTATCAGGCAGAGCCAGCAATCTCCTACTCTCCGCCTCATCTTCGCTCTGCTCCCCTTAGCCCACCACCCATCCTCAGAAATCAGGGAAGCCAGTGGAGCACTGATATGTGGACATCAAAACATGGTTAACGTTATAATTGGTGCTTTGAGCTGTGTGCACTGATGCACAGAGAGAGAGATGGAGACAGAGAGAGAGAGAGAGGGATGTGTAGAGGACACAGCAGTGACCTTCAAAGATCTCAGCAGGCAGTGTTTCTGCTTCCTATTTAGAGATCAGCTCTCTCTCTTAGCAACATACATGGCTCTGTGAGGCCCACCCTGTGGGTGAACATAAAGCATACAAGCTTCCATTCTCAGAGAAGGATAGGAAAGTGTTAGGATACCCCAGCCACTGCCCTCGGCAACCTGTCTCAATTAACCTCCAAGGGGGCTAGGCTAATATGCTAATTGTCATTCTCCTAGCAGGCACACAGCAGGCTCAGGTTTCTCTCTGTGTGCCAGCAATTTGCCTTCATAGCCACCATGCTACAATGCTAAGATTGCACCCCATTTGGCAGCATCCAAGGGGGCTAGGCTAATATGCTAATTGTCATTCTCCTAGCAGGCAAACAGCAGGCTCAGGTTTCTCTCTGTGTGCCAGCAATTTGCCTTCATAGCCACCATGCTACAATGCTAAGATTGCACCCCATTTGGCAGATTCCCAGTCAGTGTCTATTAGTTAAGTGAGCACTAGACACTAATAAAATGTAATGTTTTTTATGGGGAATACAAGTCCGCCTGACAGTGAAGGGCAGCCTACAAGCTGAACCCTGTTCAGCCAAAGTGAGCGGCAGGCGTGCTACACAATGATTTTACCTCTTGACTTCTTCTGACATTTTCCAGAGTGGCTAAATAGCCCAGCTGCCAAATACAGCCTTATTTGATGCTTGCAAAAGTGAAATCCCAGAAGGTGCTGTCTCACTCAGGTTCCGTCTGTTGTCTGGCATTGTATGTATCTAGACAGGAATCAAGCGAGGCAAGCAAGACCAATTTCAGAGTGACATGAGCTTTGTAAGATGATGCGGCTAGTGTTGAGCCCCAAATGACAGCATGTGTAGACATCATGTACAGATGATGCACAGAGTGCATGGGTTCATTGCTTGATGCCTCATTAAAGATGGATGATAATGTAGAACTGCTATGCTGCTCTCTGACGGCCTATGCCATTAAGATTAAGTAACTCCTTAATTGGTCAGCAGTTGTAAGTTGCCTTGCTGCCCTCCTGGGGACCATTTGGACAATAGATTTCGTATTTGTATTGATAAGTGAATGGAAGCCATTTTGAACATCATGGGAACTTGACTTGTACATTAATTACAAACAATGCAGATACAAATGTAACTCATGATCTCCTCCACTGATGATTTGCTTTAAGTGTTGATGTCAGTGATTCTCATAGATTCGTGTTTATGAGCACCATTAGAAATCATGTAAATTAATACACTTGACTGCACACATGCCCAGTCTCACAGAGATATAAAATAAATGCATTTGTATGAACTAATTGGTCTGGTTGTAAGTCAGTATGTACTTTTACTGTATTACTGATAATAAGTCTATCCATTACAGTTAGAATCACAGGAGCTGAACTCACGCATCATGCATCTGTAATAGGTGTCTGTTATGAAGCTGCTTGTTATGGCTTCAATGCCAGATGTGATGTCTCATTTTTTGGTCCTGTCTTGTCAGATGGAACTGCATAATGCTTGGAAGTGTACATGTTGCCTGTTAACACATTCCTCCCTTTCCTTTTCATAGCTGCATAAAGTACATGTATATAGGGATTAGTCTGTATAGAAGTGTTTTTGTATTCGATTGCGGTACTAGTTTTCCTGTGTTACAATGGAAATGTGCTTATAGCACTTCAGTGGAGGTCAAGTTACAGAAATGTGGCTCCGTGGTAATTGTTTGTAACTTTAGAATCCAAAATAGATTGCTGCATTGTTGACACTCAGCTTAGAAATGTGTCAAATGTGAGAACACAATTGATTCTGAATAGCAGGCAGATGTACGTATGTATGATAAGGAAGTAATTTGTAATATTGTTTCAACACTGATGATCATTACTACTCACTGTGTTGTTTTCTTTGCCATTGTCAATCAGGATTCACCCTCTGGATGCTTCTGGATAGTTTGTGGTCTGTGTTGAAATGTGTGGTTCAATTATGATGTTGACCAGGGGCGCAGCAGGGATTAGTTCTAATATTCAGACAACGTAATGCTGTCTGCAGAGCTCATCTGAGACATGGAATCCATTGGCCACAGTGACACACAGCAGTTGTGCTCCATCTCCGTGTTTTGGCAGGATGTATTAAACATAATGGCGACAGGCCTCAGCTATTCTGCACAACTGAAGATTTTCAGAACCATGGAGAGCTCAGGAAGGGGGACTGAGCAAGGCTTCCCATACACATGTATGTGTGGCTATATTGGTGCTGTTGAGTACTTAAAAAGTGTATACAGCACCTTATCGTTTCAAATATAAAAATACACATGGCAAAGAGTACTCTTGCTTCATTAGAATAGCTTGGTTCAAAAATTAGAACAGCCTTTTAAAGTTATGACATGTTTTCATAAGGTTCCTCTATTCAAACTGAATGAATGGAAAGGAAAAATCCATCCAGTTGCATGCACCATTAAAGTTATATCTTTACTTTTTGGACATTAGTCATTCTACAGAAATAGACTTTGATGAAATATTTGACTCGACACAACTCAGACCAATCTCATTTCACAGAGCAGCTCCCAGCTCTTTAAATAATGCTCAGGGAATGAACAATGAGTCGGAGTCATCATGTCTCTAAAGCAGGGTTTAATTGGTGGCATTGAAACAAAGCAGGGATCTGAACAGGTTGGTAATATAGCAGCAGTGGAGTGGTGGTGGCGCATGACTATCTAAATATCCTTTTACTCTTTTACTTACTTTTACTGAGTGTTTCATCTGGTGGTTGAAGATCAAAGTAAGGTTTGTCTTCATGCTTTGCACACTTAGAGTATCGTCAGGGTTTGAAACAACACAGCATTCTCCTTAGTATATTTCTTGAAATCCAATGTACGAGAGTAGTATAGAATTAAACTGAGCTAAAATATATATATATACATTTGAAAATCCTTTTTTAACATAAATTGACGGACAAAACGTCCAAAGTCCTGCAAGTATAAGTGTTGGACATAACAAACAAACATACTGATAACGGTGCTATTCTTAGATGCTTACCAGCAGTGGGGCTAACAATGTAAAGTTTGTCCTAATAAGAGTAGGGCTAAAGGAAAGGGTTTATCCCCTTGGGAGCATAAGCTCAGCAAATTTCATGGCAAACTCTTTATTAGATTATGCATATTAGATTACATTATGTGCAAAGTTGACATTTTGGCCTAAGGGGTGCCACTGGGAGGAAGCTCACAAGTGTTCAGAATCGACAGGGTTCATTCTTTGGGGAGCATAAATGCACTCAGTAAATGGCATGGATATAAAATTTCTTGTGTAACTAGAAAGTTTGGCTCATAGAAATCCAAGCAGCTGAAACACATGTTGTCACAGAATGTTATTTAAGATTATGAGCCCAAACAACAACAAGTCAGAGAAAATCTTTCCATCCTGTGTGAGTATGTGCCTGAAAAACAGAATGAAGCCAGGAATGCCTATCCCCACTAGAAAAGATACTTGGACATGCTATAAAGGTGAGATTTATGTATGTTTTAAGTCTTAGAAGAGAAAAGGCTCTGAGGATTAGGACTAATTGATGACTATGGCAAATGTATCTTGGTTAAATTTCCCCAACTCCAATTTTTTTTTACATAAACTCATACCATAAACACACATTTTTGATAAGAATCCCTTAAATTTAATTCAGTGTTTTCTGGTGGAGAAAATAAGTAAAGGCAACACAGTTTCTACATGACCACAGACACATTTATGGTAATTCTGTATTGACGTTTCTTGTCAGCCAACATATATGCCAATACAGTATATCTCTGATAAGTTAATATCAGCTGATAATATTGGCTCACTGAATTATCAGTCTGACTCTAGACAATATCTTAACCACTGTCACAGTAAGGCCTGGGGCCAGTCCTGAATGGTCAGCCGAAAGCTTTGGCACTAGGTCACTTTTGATATGTCATATCATGAAAAGCACAGGTGTAATTAATAACATTAGTAATGGCTGCATTGCATTTAAATTTATCAGCTCCAGATTGGTATTGTGCATGCTGGCTCACTGTTGGCTTACTGGGACAGATAATTAATGTTTTTAGTTTCACCTGAGCTTTTCCTGCCATGACAAGTCAAATTGTCTGCTGTGAAAAAGGCCAACCACAAAACAGCTGAATCCTCTAGTTGGAGATAGTGAAATAGTAAAATGGAAAAAATGTGATTTATTATTGTTGATAACTTTGTTTTTATTACTATATCTTTTACTTTGCTTTTACCATCTAATATTTGGATCAATACAGTATAATTATATGTATTGATTGCCTATAAACAATTATTATGATTAGAAAATATTCATTAATCTGATTTGTAAATAATAACACAATCACTACTGAAGCCTGACAGCAAGGCTTATTTTCATTTTATGTCCTTTAAAGGTGGCTTGTTAAACATTTGGGTAACTGTAAAAACATTAAAAGGACCCATAAGGGCGAGAGAGAGATTTTGAATTAAAACATTTTTACAGACAGGAGTGGTTAGAATCTCAGGAGCAGGCAGCAGGAGTGGGTTGGCACATCTGCAGGATTAGGCAGTAATGGTCTGCAATCTTGAGGGAGTGGGCGAGTTTGGGATTGAAAGAAGTATCCCACGTAGACCTTCAGTTGAGACTTTACAGAGGGATTAAGACTCAGAAACACACTCTTGAGTGTAGTCATTTGTAATGTCTTCCTAAAAGTCAGAAGAACACTTAGATGTTAATAAATCCTTCTCCAAAATCATTGCTGTTTAGAAATTGTGAATGCCAATAACAGTAATAACAGTGATTTTGGGATAAGCCTAGACAGAAAAATGTATGAGGGGAAGTTTAAATTCAGCTTTCTGTCAGTACCAAATATTAACTGTGTTGATTTTGCGATACCTGTGGTTACCATACTAACAGCAAATGGGGTTTAATACTACAGGTCATAGATTTCTGGATGCAGCAAACTAGTCTTGAGCAGCTACTTTGTCAGAAATACAACAGAAGAACAACTGTTGTATCTGTTTACAGTGCAGCCAAACCAATTCACAGTTTTTGAACAAAAGTCAGTCAATAATTTTTCCATCACACCATGAGTTGGTTACCTTGCTGAAGAGTTGAAGATGTGCATTTTGTTACCTCCAGCTCTTTATATAACAGCTCACTGTGGCTGCTCCTTCTCGTTCCATTACCTCCCTGCAATATTTAAAACTGATCTACTGACGAAAAATGACGGAAAAGTTAGGTGTCTTGTTCTGTACACGAATAGCTGATGAACGACTGTTGTCAGTCTGAAAAGCCCAGCTGTCAATTACAGTCTTGTTTGATTGTTTAATTTCCCCCTTTGTTGACTTTATATCCTTAGTTTTTCTTTATCTGTATTAGTTTTCTATATGTTAGTATTTTCTTTCTGTTTACATCTTCTCTTTTCCCCTTTCATTGCCCACTTATCCCTCTCTTCATCTTTCTCTCTCCCTTTCTCCTTTCCCAAAGCATCTTTATCTGTCATTGTCCTTCAGTTCTCCCTTGTATTCCCCCAAAGGAGCCCCAGTCTGAGAGTTTGATGGCAAGACCCTCTACCCTCATGCATATAAACACAGGGGGACAGATCATAAGTGATATCACAGATGACATGCGGAAGCATTGTTAAAACACTGGAAAAGTTCAGCCCTCGCCAGTCACTCAGAATTAGACAGCATGACAAGAAAGGGTTGAAGGGGAGAAAGATGGACAGCAGGAACAGATGCAATCCTCGGGTGTCTGTGACAATTTATGAGAACATTAATTGCCCTTTCTCTCTTTATTTCATGGTGATTTACCCTTCTCCTTTAGGGAATTGATAGGGAATCAGAAATGGAAAACTGTGACTTGAGCCTGACCTGAGAAGGAGCCTTTCACCTGTCTCAAAAGGGTCAGGGTCAAAGTTGACAAGGGTTGCAGGAGAAATTAGCCATCTGCATGTTCTCACATGACAGTCCAGTGAACAGAACAAAGGCAGGGTGTCTTTTGAGGTGAAACCCTACCTATGCAAGCCGTGCTGCTGATGTTTCTTCTTCCTGTGGGACTAGCCCTGGCCTGCAAACATGGCTGCTCTGTAATTACTCTGACACGCAGCCTCTGACCATCACTGCCACGCTCCCTGTCGTTCAAAGCAACCCATTCTTGGCGAAGTGTGCGTATGGGAGTGATAAATACAGGGTTTATGTGATTTTAAAAATGCATGTTAGGCAATAAGAACAAAGACGCAAGTCAGGAAATACATCTCCTTGTTATAAATAGATAAAGAGGATCTTTCTTAGCCTTGTTCGGCCTTCCAGAGTCTAGTCATTACGTCTAATTCCACACTCCGGTCCAATAACACAAAGAAAGAGAGCTTCTTTGTTACACTGCAGCATACTTTCAATAAGGACATTTTGCTCACAAAAAATGTAATTAATGTAACCATTATGTATTCATCAATGTTATTCTGTGATGTCTTGAGTTTTCATCACTCTTTTTAGAGGAGTGAAATATGGAGAGGAGACTTGGAACAGCAGTTGGAAGCCAGTGGGCTGAATGGCAGTGGCTGATATATAGAGATTGCAATGCATAATGTGATTTACTGCTGTCTCAGGGCCAGCCTTGGACCTGCTGTTTTTATTCACACATACAGCACACACACATACACCCCCCCACACACACACCAATGAAAGCATTAGGAGTCTGACATTTAGGCTGTGCATGCCACACATGTGATGGTTTGTTTTTCTGTGCAACCTCTGTCGCAGTACGCATACATGGAGGTAAGGCAAGACAGTCTGAAAGGAAATGGTGCTGGAAACAAGTAAACTGGGGCTCCAGACAGTATTCAGAAGGACAGTTTTAAAGGAAAAGTTTGACATTTTGGAAAATACGCTTATTCGCTTTCTTGCCAAGAGTTAGATGAGAAGAAGGGGTTATGTGCCGGAGTATTTCTTGGGTCTGGACCACTTGCCCAGCAAGGTACTGGTCCCGAAAATGAATAAGCATATATCCAAAATGTTGAACTTTTCTTTTAACATAAACTTAATATTACTGCTCATAATAGCCTCAGCTTACATGGCACAGTGCCACTAGTGGACCATATGCTTGCCTCCACATGCATACAATGTGCTACTTGTATATATAGTATCAGTCTGAATCATGGTAATAATATTTTTCCTCTAGCTTGTGGCCCTCTTTCTGTCGTAAAGTGGCAGTGATCTCCTGGCTGCTAGTTCACAGAGGAGCAAGGGTCATTTATTGTGACACAGTGAAAGTAATAGCACTGCTATGTTAGAGGGCTTATGTAGGAGAATGCTTTCTGTCCTCCTCTCTGTTCTGGGAAAACAAAACAACACAGAACAGCTGGGAGCTCCCTCTGGTTTTAAAGGTGACTGCTGCTCTTTGGCACTAGAGCTCGTTTGCTCAAAACTATGTCTACTTTATATTTTATTTTGTTCAAATACTATTACAGTCTCTTTTTGTGGTAAGTGCGTAATTATATATTTATGTCATTATGCTGCATGAATGGTAATCATTAAGTCTTTATGCAGACATTTCTCATTAGTTATGGACTGTGATGATTTTCTCCTCCCAGTTATATCAAGGAAATGTCGTATCTGTGCTAAAGTGTGTTAGCTCCATTGGCAGAACATCATAATATCAATGTAGTGCCACTACAAATACATGCATTTAATGGCTTGCACAGAGCTCCTGCAAATCGTCCTTTGGGACGCGTATAATACAGCTGAGGTGCTACAGGTGAAATCCCTCATGAATAATGGAGATGTTAGTGTGTTGTTCATTTGTTGTGTGGACACAGATACTGTAGCTGCATTATTGATGGGACCAAGACTTAGCTGGGAGGTGACATTCTTTACCCTGATATTCATAAATCAATAACAAGAAATCCCTCAAGCTGTTTTTCACAATGTACAGCACATTATACATTTACAGCGTGCTTAAAAGGGCCATAAAATTTACTCTTGGTTGTTTCCAAGCCTGGTCATTAGTGTATCACTAAAAAATACTTTTGTTGCAACAGGAGAAGCAGGAAGAATATTGGCTGAAGGAAATAATCCGACCTGCAATGACATTAGTCATACCTTGTTATGTGACTAACTGTCTTTCTAGTTCTGTGTCTAGAGAGCAGAGGAGGAGAGGGCCTTTGCCACCACTAGCTTGACACTCTGCAGGAAATGATCTCAAAGACCCAGGCATTCTGGGAACAACCATGCGATCAGTGCTGTCTCCTGGAACAACCCAGCAAAACTTGGCCCTAATCCTGCTTTAATAGTAAACAACAGCTGTAGGGCACCAGCACGCTGCGATTAAGAAGGAAAAGAAATAACCTCAATGTTACTTCTTACCAGTATGCTGTACACCCATTCAAATATGTCTCCTACTTCTTTCCTACATGTTGGCTAGTGGGGAGAGATAATAATATATTGTGAGATAAATCATGATTCACGAGGTGATTGAATTGTGGCAAAAAAACTACAACTATAACTAATAAACTATAGTGATTTGGCTGTAGCTTTGCTATTTTTGATCTACACTGTACTGCACACTAGGTAATGAACTATGTCTACTGTAACTACATATTATGAACAATCTCTGTATAACATCACATTCTAGTGAGCCCATTACTTTTTCCGATAGACGATTTCCGATGTTATACTCTGAACACAGCTATATGTAACAGGACAGGCACAAAAAAAATGTGTGTCTTTATGTCACACTGAGGCTATGCAGAGGCATGTACCCTGCACATACATGCACACACAAATACACATTTACACATGCTAGACAGAGAGAGCCTGGGGTGTTTGGTTTCTTTCCTTTTGCTTAATGTTTTTTCAGGCATACTGGAGTCTTCTCGATCTGTCATTGTTGAACGGGGTTTAAAATAGACAGGGATATTTGGAGGCAGCTTAGTTGCAACTGCAACACACGTGATTGAATTAGAGTGCTGTCAGTTGGGTCCATTATAGATATTCTTTGGATATTTTCCATCAGCAAGTTGGTCGAGAGTGTCTTCTGTTTCGCTATTTTTCTTGGAGTGTTTAGCTACGCTATGCTGTCAATTGCTATCAATTGGCAGATTCTACCTCACAATATAGTATGTTATTTTAAACAAAAGTCTTCAATAATGTGTTTGATGAAATGCAACTGGACCACGATTATTGTATATTTAATGTAGAGTGTGCACAGTATTGTTTGCTTGTGCCCTACAGGAGAATTTCCAAGCAGGTGATGCTTTGTGAAAAGCTCAAGACAAAATTTTGACTGACAGCAAGTTTAAGAGATCAACAACTGAAGGACCCTAAGCATGAAGGACACAGCATGTGAAGCATGTGATGGGTCTATATTGGCTCAAGAGGTAAAGCACACATTGGCCACTCACTGTGGTGCGCTCAAGTATGATCACATTAAAGCTCAATACGAATTGTGGCATTCTTAAGTTACCCTAGCACAGCTCTATCCTTGTCATTGAGGTTTCCTTGAGACTTGGCTGCTGTTGGTGACATTAGACCAATGCAGGAGAATATATGTCTTGTAAAGCCCAGGCCACGAGGATTGAGTGTGTACCAAGGTTGCACTTGGACTATTTTTCATCCTCCACTGAGCTAAAAATAACGTGATGGTATTTTGGTATTTTGCCACCTGCATTATTAGGACGCCCTTCCTTTGCCTACTGCTGCACCTTTTAATATGGAAATAAAATATTAGAAGTGTGTAACCTTGACATTTGCAGTTGTGTTGGAAAAAAATAGAATTTTTACTTGTGTTGAAAATGTATATCTGGACCAATGTATTCTTCAATTTGTAAATGTGTATCTGTATTTTAAAGTATGTAATTAGCCGAGTTCATTTTTAACACAATCCGTTCTCTCTGTGTTCTTATGTTCAATTTTAGGTGTCCAGCTAATTGTCTTACTTTTGGCACAGATTTTGCACTTGTAGTACTGTGAAGCCAACTGCTAAGCTGCTTCATGCTGCCGTGTTTCCCTGCTAATTTCTTGAATTGCAAAATTGCTCTTCAATTTCAAGAATGTTTGTTTGTGTTTGTTTCAGAACCACTGGGTGTGGTTCATGGTTCAAAGAAACACAAAACAGTATAATTGCCAACTAAAGTTAGCCAGTTTAGCTGAATTTGGAGTAACAACTAGTAAGCCAGTCACACACAATTTTCCTTGGTTTTCTGAGGGATATATTTATTTATTTATTTTTTAGAAATGACCTACGCTATAGCTGATTGTCGAGCCACCAATGTCATGGATTTCAGCTGGAGCTTTGAAAACTGTATGTATGTATGTATGTATTCGCATTTTCAACACATACAACATAACTGTGTGTAATTTCATGTCTGGGTGCAAATTTGAGCACACACTCTTCAAGTCCAGAGTCATGCAGATGTGAGGTTATGCAAATTCAGAAACAAGATTTTATGTCCACAGTCTCACGTCTCCACAGACATATGGAAATTAAGGGGGGAGGGAGCAGTTTTATTTCATGTGTTCATTTTCCGAAAAAAAAATGACAGTAAATATAGAGGGTCAGAATGGCAGCAAAAAGGAGGTGTTGGCATGGGCTCATACAGGTGGAAGTCTTTAAATATCATACCATTTCACTTTGTCAAGTGGCCTTTTACACTGTTAAAGTGTTCATTAATTTTCCATATCCACTTATTTCTAGGAATTCAGGGTCATTGAGATGGATATTGGATTATTGGGTGGGAGGTGGTGAAACACTGTGGACAGACTGACCATACAACATAGCTGTGCATTTATGTACACACTATAATTTGATAATAACAAGATTAAAGCTATTCTCTGACTATTGCAGCTGTCATGTCAACTCTTTAACCAGATTATTTTAAGGTTGAAATTGGAGCAAACATAATCTGATCAACAGAGCTTCGGTGCATTACTTATCAGTCTTTTGAATTACAGTACTGTGGTCTATCTTACTTTCATTTCTGTCGGGGCTTTGATTCTGTGCATGCACCTGCAAAATCACGGTGTGAACTGAGTGGCTATAAACAACAGCATGGCCAGCGGTGGAAAAAACTATTTATATTTTGAGGCAACAACAAAACTTTCATGTTACAACTAACATGGAAAGTATTGGAACTTGTGTTAAGGTGGTCTGCATACACATTAACAGGAAAAAAAAATTCTGCTGTGGTTTTAAAAAGATGTTTCCTAGCGTTTATCTTCACACATGTTCTTCTGATAGTGACAATTGAAGAAATTATGTAAACGTGGTCAGTGCACACCATGTAAACTGTAGCCTAATTAGACCTTAATTCACATTTGAGTTATAGGGTGCTATTAATTTCTACTGATGAAGTACGTGTTGTGGATTTAGTCAAATGCAGATATTTAATTTGATGTTAAGACCAAGAAATGTAAATGAACTCCAAAAAGCATCAACTGGCTTGATGTTGAGGATTTGTGCTATTTATTTACACATTTTTTTTATTTAATGTAATTAGGACATATACCAGTGTTTACATCTGCTACTTTTCAAACTGCTGAATTATTACTTTTGTGATTACTCCACACAGTCATGTATTGACTCTGGTCACATCTCTCCCACATGTGTCTCGCATTACATCTCCTCTCTGCCTTTCTCAGCCTGCCTCTGTCTTTTTCTCCGTGTTGCTCTGCTTCTGTCCCTCTCTCTACCCCTGTCCTCCAATCCTCCCCTCCCACACACTCTGTCTCACACACCTACTGTGTGCCCGCCAGGTCTCTGTTGCTAAGCGACAAGCAATGAGCGAAGGACTGCTCTTATGAGAGCGACGTTTGTCCATCATGATCTCATACTTGCCTGTGCCGCATGCACGTAAACTGGATATCTCTTGATAGAGGTGTAGCAGATTTCTGTGGAGCGAGAGTTACTGTTTTTGAATTGCATACATTTGTATTTTTGATGCTTGTATTGAACCCATTAATAAAACGACTTGAATTTCAAATGTTCATTGATTAAATTTGCAAGCCTTTATTTTAAAATGGATGCAGTGGCTTGCACCTTCCTGGGATAATTATTGAACCAAACATAAAATCACATTGCAATTAGAGACAGTGTGTGAATTTTGAAGTTGTGCCATACAAATCCCTAAGTTTATTTATTAATACTAATATTGGTGGTTCAGTATAAAGAGTCCTGGAATTATATTGCAGTATATCTGCCGGTGCTAACCGGTTTATAAGATTGCCAATTTGAATCAAATATTTCTAAATTGTTTTTGTTGCAAAATAGAAAATGTAATACTTGGAAGGTTGTCAGATCATTGTGTACAGAAACTGTAATAATATTCAAATGTCCACATTATGCTGTAATCTGAAGCTGCTGCTGAACATGCTTGAACCACTGCTACGCCTGTCCCCATCCCTCCCTAACTCCTTCTCATGTTACCAAGCTGTGAATTACCCTGTTGCTTCATCCCTTTTGATTAGTCCCTTGGGCTCTTACAGCTTTTATTTTGACAAATGAGCTTGGTGCTGAGCGTAAAAAGCACTTACAACTGTATTGATTAAAAGTGGCTATTAGCTAGTGAAGAGGAAAGGAAGACGTTCTTACAGTAAACCTTTGCTGGCCATCCAGAGCCTGTTAAATAAATGCACTAAGGCTGAGGATTAGTGATGTGGATTTCCTCACCACTGCATTTGAAGAGAAGGTCATGAGCTGGAGGTTACTTTATTGCAACAGGCATAATGCATCTAGATGAGTGGATTACTAAGGCTCTCTCTTAGCTATATAGTGCTTCAAAACCCAAATGGAGTGGTAATATAAACTGTCATCATTATGACGTGACACACATTGTGTCATTCACATAAAACCTTTGCATATGGTATGTTCACTTGCAAGAAAAGAGGAAATACTGTATATATTTGCAACCACTACGCATATTGTTAGCTCTGTTTAAGGATGCCAAGCCTCATAACGACTGCCCTTCCTTGTCCACACACATCAAAACAGAACCGATGAGTACATCATTGTAGTTGTCATCTGCACAGCCAGCCAGGGATCATCTTTAAATGAAGAGCTTTGAAGAGTTCTAGCTGCCTCATGATTAATTACTCTCTCTCTCTCTCTCTCTCTCTCTCTCTCTCTCTCTCTCTCTCACACTCACACTCACACTCACACACACACCCACAGACGTACATACTCCTCCCTTGTTGCCTCTTGCTGCTGTATAAGTTCATAAAGTAAATCCCCCTCATGCAAATGCAACCATAACACATTCTGTGTGTCACTCCCAGTGACTTGTCCTTGGGTTCGTACAGTGCTGCAGTGATCAAGTGCACACTGTGTGGACAGTAGAGGAGAGCTGATTCAGTCTTCACATCATCCCATGTGAAAGCTGTTGCCAACGCTCTCTCTAACGCACCCTGACACCACTTTTTATTTTTGTGCTGAATTTTCAGTGTTGTTTACTTGAGCTCAACAATGCAGCCTTTAGGGTCAAATTGCTGGCTTTGTGGAGGTGGTTTTCTCCACCCCTACCCGCACAAACCACCCCCACATTGCAGCGCCATCACAGGGAATGCCTCTCTTGACCTCATACGAAAGGCAATCCCGCAATACCTGTCATCTCCTCAAATCCCAAACTTGTTCCAATCGCAACAACAACGGCGCTAACAGGAACAGGCAAATCACAGCGGAAACCAGAGCTGGTGCTTGTCATACACTGAACACAAACAAACATGGTTTGACTTGGATACACAGTGCTTCCTCTGAACCCCGTGTGCCTTGTCTGTGGATGTTTCATTCTACAGTAAAAATCCTTTGCTTTGGTAAAGCTGAGCACCACGCATTAAGAGAAAGGCAGAGAGAATGCCTCAGTCCTCCCCAGCAGCCCACTTTACACTTGACATCACATAGAGGCTTAATGCTGTGCAATACGGTCCAGTGTTCCTCCAAAGGCAATGACCTTTCCTATAAACACACAGATTGGTTTGCTGCGTTGCCATCTTGCATAATTACACTGATTCTCTGTAGGCTTGAGAATGTGTATACACACTTGCTGCAATGTTTCATCCAGACTGCAGTTCCTCTTAATGGATCTTATTAGCAGAGGTCAAAGTCCTCTCTGTCTAGGGTCACAGTAAAGAAACACCACCTTCCCTGTGGAACATGTTGGAGGCACTGGTGTTGGTTGATAGTAGAACACAAGCCACAACAATCCCCTGTGTGTCCTCTCCCCATTTCCTCTTGTTACTCCAGGGTTAAAACATGCAAATTCTGTATGAAGGAAGTTGATTTATTTCCCCCAGTGGGAGGCGTGAGATCTAAATTTAAAATGATTAAATGAGCCTAGAGTTAGAAAATCATTTGCACTTCCATTTGTTAGCCTCTGAGCTGTTCTCAAATCAAGGGCAAGTCTCTGAATCATTAGGCTCAGATGACTGCCTTTTTTACAGCCTTTAACAAGAACATTTCCCAAATAACTTTGTTGACCCTTATATTGTGTAATACAATTTGTGGACCTATTCGACACATTCTCAGAAATTGGAAGAATTTAAATCTAGCTTTGTTTACTGCTCCTCATTAGCCAAATTGGTCTTTTTTGCATTCAAACTGTTTGTGTGCAATCACCAAACAATTAACCAGGGGAACTGTTGATTAAAATTCAAACCCATACCTCTTCTGCTATTGTTCCACATCAAACATGTGGCTTAAGCATAGTCCCATCAGCGAGAGTTTTGAGAGTATTATTGCGTCAGGAGAAGATAAAGGTAATGAGACCTGTCTCTCAAGCACAGAGAGCATAATCTCCTTGGTCTCTTCAGGCTTCTCTTAAGCCAGTGGAGTGGAGTGGAGTGGAGTGGAAAAGAGAGGAGAGGATAGAGAAAAAAAGAAACATACTGGAGAGGAGCTGACAATGTAGGTAGAAGAGAAGAAAAGGAGAAATAGGAAGATAGAGGGATATGTGGTTACACCAGTTTACCATGTACCTCAGGGGTTGATTTATGGTCAGCCAACTGTGACTGTGTATAATAGTGGTTTGATAAGGAGGTTGTGTTTTAACATTTGAAATAGATTTTGTATCTTTTGCGAAATCAAAGCTTATCAAAAACATTATTTGGACAAAGGACATGCCGTTGCATATATGCACATCTGCTAGCTTGGCGTGCTGAAAGGCTGTGCTCATACTTAGTCATTCATATCTTATGCATGGACTGCAATGCTCAGAAACTGTGTCCCATCATGCAACATCTCCCACTCATCTGTTGTTCTGTGGTTACACATTTTCTGGACTGATTCATTAAATAACAGAGTTGTTTTCTTGGGTGCCCCGGTAGCTCACATGGTAGAGTGCGCGCCCCATGTACAAGGCTGAGTCCTTGTTACCACAGCCCGGGTTTGAGTCCAACCTGTGGCCCTTTGCTGCATGTCATCCTTTCCCTCTCTTCAGCTGTTCCTATCAAATAAAGGCAAAAAGCCCAAAAAATTATATATATATAAAAAAGAGTTGTTTTCTTGTTGGCTGAATCCATAATTGCAAACAAATAAACTGACTTTATTACATAACAACATTTCTGTAGAGCTCCAAAGCAATTTTCAAATGCATAAAACTTTGAAAGGCTATCAAGCAGTGTTCTTGTTGTTTCAGTGCTGCACTAACTTCATCTTGGACTCATGTGCTATTGAATTTGGTAATATTCCTTTGCAGTGACAGATTCAAAAACTGCCAAGCTGTATTATCTATTGCATTGCATTTGCAGACTTGAAGAATAAAGAACATAAACTCATATTTTACATAACGTTTTTTTAGTATAGTTTTATAGCTAATAGTTTTGAGCATCTGTACCTAAAACTACCACCAGCACCCACCAGTTTGCTGTTGAAAAATGTATCTTCCAGTCCTGTGTGGATGTTGCTCTTTATAGAGTGGGCTCACTGATCAGTGCAGGTTAGACAGCAAGGAGCCAATTAGGGCAATAGCTACCATCTTGTTTGTTTTCCGCTTTTGGAAAACACCTAAACGGCATGTTTTGCAGAAGGTAATGGGCCCCCAGTTTCATCTGTCTGTTGTACGCTGAGTCACTTATTGACAGAGAACTCTCGTCTGTCTGTATTTAGGAGGAAAGCTCATTAAAGTGCTCTGAGGGCAATAGGGGATCAGGGCTAAGACAGGTGACTGCTTGATAAGACTGTTGTTGTAGCTGTTGCTGTTTTCTGTGCTGCTGCTGCTACTCTTTGAATTCACTGAGGGCATGGAAGAAGCAAGCATGTGGAGAAGAAAGGCTCATACTTTCAGTTCATTAACAGGGTCCAGAAAACCTTATTTATAGAACTCCACAATGGCCCATTAAAAAAATGAATACTAATATGATTGAATGTGGAAATAATTGAAATAATTTGGTTCTGGCATTATATAAACTACTAATACCAAGATCCTTATTAAATTAAAATTAAAATTATTAAAATATGTAATGTTAGCAGGACCTCAACAGATGATTATCAAAAAATTTAGAATCTACCCCTCTTGAACTAATTCAAGTTTTTAAAAATATAAGTAATATCCCAAATAGCATATTTGTCAATGTGATTAATATCATGAGTAAGTGTTTTATCATCTTGTATGCTTTGATATATTGAAGCATATGACATATTTGATGCAATAAGTGATTAGAAGGCTTTCAGAAGGATTACAAGGTGTATAATGTGTTGTAATAAAAGTGTTGTAGCCCTCACGCATAACCTATGGAGGCCCTTGTTGGCTTATTCTGTTTCAACACCATTTAACCTTTTTCATATTTCTACTAGCCAACAGGATCAAAGTGTATTGAGACAAGAACCAGCATCAGACTCGGGAACAAATTTTAGTTGCACAAGCTTTAAGAATGTAAAATGATTGTTCATTGTTCAGTGCTTCTCTTCTAATATGCCCTTTAATAAGAATATCTCATAATAAAGCTGCCTACCATGCTGTAATGTGGTTAAAGTACATGCTGTATTAAAAAATGACCTTAGTTGTTTGCTCTGTAGTGCTGTGTGCAGCTGAGAGTGTCCTGCTGTGGTTGGAGCTCTGTTAGCAGAGATATGAGTTCTGCCACTGGCTCCATGGTTAGGACGTCCAGACACTGCGAGCTTGGAGGCACACTATTACCTCCTGATTCATAGGTGTGGTAAGCAATGCCGACACAAACCGAGCCCCAGATGGAATAGAAATCAATCATTGCCCTTAACACACACATACTGTATACACACACACACACACACACACACACACACACACAAAATTGTCCAGCGCCCTTGAATGAATGAAAGTCCTGTTTGTTAGAGCAATAATAGAAAATAGAGTCAACCTTCAGGGTATAGCTGAACAGATAGAGGTTGGGGGTTCTAAGCAACAAGAACATCACAAGGACAACAATGTCACTTCTGAGGAACATCACAGTAGCATTTAGTGCAAGCATGACAACTATTCTAAAGAATTGTCAAAGTACAGTGTTCTCTAAGGCAGAAGGATATATATTTTTTTAAATATGTGGAACACTGGACATATATTTTTTGTGATGTCTAAATGCTTTAGGACCTTGTTTGGCAATTTTTAAGGATGCTTGTCTTGATTGATCCACATGTATATTCATTCAGGCTGTTGTACAAAATGGTGGAAATCAGCCTCAGGTGATTGTGCCACTGATGGCTATAGTACAATAAAGGCTGATGTCATTCAAGCATGTTGCTTTTTTCATTCCACCTATTTTCTGATAGGATGAAATGGTATGTAACCCCCTCTGGTAAAATATTGCAGGTTGTAGTCTGGGTAAGATAATCTATGTAAACTGTGATCTCTGTCCATGGTGCGATAACCATTGCTTCTAAATTCTTCCCACATTGAAAGGCATTTGTTTGGTTTGGTAAATGGACCAATTTGAAGCGTTTCCCTTCAAGTCAGACCTAATTTGCATAGAAAACAAGAATGTGAGCCTATGTGTATCACCATAGTAACAAGCCATCTCTAGATTGGTAAAAAAAAACAAAAAAAAATATATATATATATATATATATATATATATAAATATATAAATTACACCTGTCAAGAATTAAATGACAAATTATTGCATGTGCACATGTTGAGGAGAATGTGATTTATGTGTGTGTTGTATGTAATGACTTCACATTAAAGGTACTTTTCCCCCCAACACAATCATTTGTTAAATTTGCACTCCTCCATCTACATTAAGGTAATTAGGTTGTCTCTTATTTGTTTTCATGGTCTTTGTTTCTGAGTCCATAAATCTTTCTATTGTCCGGTTTCTGTGGTGATTACAGGGGCAATTATCTGTACTTGCAGTCAAATACAGTAGAAGAAAGATCGGCAGAAGAGGCGACAAGATTTTTGTCAGAGGTGACGAGCCATGATTGACAGCTGCTTACCTTGTTTAGGGTGAATTATTAGGCTTCACAGACAGGAGCAGGGGTGATTGTTGGGTGCAAATTCCAATGATGTGGTATCAGCTGTCTCTCTGGGTTTCTGAGTGTAATGGAGAGTGCAAAGAAAATTATGATATTGATTTTTGAGGTCTGAAACTGGTGTGGTGCCATTTATTGCTCAGCCACACAGTGAACTAAGTGAAACCTGCAGTTAGTGTTATTTGGTTTGTTCTCCTGACTGTTAAAGCTCTTAAGGCTTTCAGCTGCCAAACAACTGCATCTGGAGGGAAAAGAGATATAGCTGTACATTACTTAATTTTCTCTGCTCTATAGCCAGGCTTTTTACACCAAAAATGTTCTGATGAAAAACTTTCATTTGGGCTCTTTTCATATATAGCCTACATCTTAAGTGTGCCCTCATTTAAACCACTGGCCGTCTATTATCTCCTGACATTAAGATTATAAAACTCAAAGACGTTACGGATGACAAGTGCTGACCTTTCAATCTCCCACAATTCATTGCGTCGTCTATTTTTATCCTGGACCACTGGGGCTTGAAATGCTGTATCAATGGAAGAGGTGAAGTACAGCATTAAGATTCAACAGGACAGTGCATTCAATATGTTTTTTCTATCCTTCTCCCTCCAGTCGTAGGGAAGTAACACTAATGCGGATGTGTCTTTATTCTGTCCTCTTTTGTTTGAGCAGAAGGACATGAAAGAATGTACGTCTTAGACAGCGTGCGCTGCCAGGCTTACATTATGCTTTTTCATATCACTTTCTTATTGTTTCCCTTCGCTAGTCGAGGAGACGCCACAATTGGGACAAAAAGCTTACTTGGAGTGCAGCCATTTTGAGGAATGAGTTCTTGTCCTGTTGTGCAGATGGGTGTGCTGCCCAGTGGAGATGCAGAGAGATGTAAACCGTTTGGCTTGTCTTCCTGTTTGCCGTCATTGTAGATGTCATCTATTTAGTTCAGTGTCCACAAATCGTCTAATCCTTCTCTGGCCTGCAGTGCATTGTAGGCCGGCACAGAGGGGCAGCGCAGGTTATGTAGATGGACAACCTTTTCAATGATACTGATAGCTTTGGTATCCTCTGTGAGACCAATGATCACACTGTAATCTCGTATTTGTCAGTCGCTGGATAGTTTGAACTAGTGGCTCATAGTTTCCTGGTGCACAATGTTGAAATTTGTGATTTTCTAAAAATGATTTTGAACTTTATTAACTCAACCCCCTGAGCTTAAACCTTAACACATAAATACTGTTCCATAGCTTACTGTATAACTCAACATTTCATTGCCATTTCCCTAAAAGAATATGTGCATTTACTCTATAGTATATGGCAAATGTGTTCACAGTATCTACTATACCACATGTGCAGATTTGCTCTGCAGCTACCCAGCCTCAGTAAATCACATTAGAGTGGTGATATGAAAATTGAGTTGACAGCGGTGACATGTATGGGTGCCATCCTGAGCAGATTGCATTCTAGGCTGTACCTGTGTAATCCCTAAATCAGACACATGGCAGCCTAGGTAAGCCCCTAGCCTCGGGATCAACAGGCTTTGGCCCGTAGAGTCCCATCATCTCAAAACAGAATGCTCTTCTTTATTTTTGCACTTTGATCGTAATGTTTTGCAGTATTTTTTTTAGGAAACACAAGTTATGAGTGTTACAGGTATACAAATAATTTGATCATAACAACATTGTGACACTGACTGTGGGGATATCTTTGTTGCAGGGATACAACACTCAAGTCACGTCACTTCCTATGGCCTGTTAGTAATTAGCCTGTACCATTTGGCTCCCTTAGTTACTATATGGTTCAGTAGACATGACCTATACACAGAAATAACAGCTTTCCTCCACATGGTGTTGTCAGATTCAGTCTTGCACCTGTGTATGTGTGCATGTGCGTTAGTATGTGAAGAGGCTCCTTATTCTTCCTCCCTCTTCCCTTTTGCTGTGACCCAGTGTAGGTCTGTAACCCAGGGACACTGGGTAACTGTACCGGCATTAAAATAGCAAACACGGGGGAACAGAGCATGTTATTAGATTCACTAGTTTCACGTCTCCCTGGGTGAGGCTATAAATAGCCTCTCACACTGGAATAGAGTTTTCCCCAGCGATGCGGACGAAAGCCAGAGGAACAGCTGCGCTTAAGCCAAGTCCTGTTAGATCAGCGGAGTCACATGGGCATGTTTCTGTCTCTAGCTCTTGTCATTTCTTTCTGTCTCGCTCTCTGTCTCTGGTCCCTCACTCTCACTTCCCATTTCTCTTGCTCCTAATCTGTCCCACTGTCTGTCTTTCACACACTTGTTTATCTCGCTGTCTTGCAGTATCTTTGTCTCTCTGTCACTGTCTTCTCCCTCTCTGTCTGTCTGTCCTGTGTTTGCTCAGTTTCCTGTCTCTCTTGATGTCTTGTAATTTGTGTCTCTCTGTCATTATCTCTGCCCCCCCCTTGCCCTCCTCATCATCTTGTCTTCTTTCCTCCCTCTGACTCTTTTGTTTGAGTGGGTGTTCTTCTTCGTCTCCCATAGCCTCTGTCTCTTTGTCCCTGTCCTGTATTCTCATTGTCAGTCCATCTCTGTCTTTTTTTCCCCCTGTGCTATGTTTTATCTTTCTTTTTCTTGCTCATTATTAACAGGCCTCCCTTGTGTACTCTGTTAATTGGTACAATCCTAATATTAACAGTGTTAATCTGTCTTGTTATAAAAAGGTTTCTTGAACTAGGAAGATGAACTACATACATTTTTTAAATAGAAATTTTAACAGGTGTTACATCAACACTTTTGCAAGTATACTGTGCAAACTATAAATAATTTTTATAATCAGGGTCTTAAAGTTAATAATACTTAAGATTTCAGTCCTAGTTGATTTGGCTATGCCAGTGGTGGTTGCTGGTGGTAACGACAAGCGTGGTTACACTCCTTGAGCAGTTACTTTGTCAGAAATACAATAAAAGACAAAACACATAAATTCACTTTTTTTAAATATAGAAGTCAGTCAATAATAATTGCCACTGGGATCTGATTTCATGCTGCGCATGTCAAGAGTAGTTTTTCACACAACAGCAGTGCACAGTATAGTTGTTTACCTTGCTGAGAAGTTGGAGGTGTGCAGTCTGTCGCCTGCAGCTCTTCATCTACCAGCTCACTGTGGCTGCTCCTTCTTGTTCCATTACTCCGTGCAATCTTTAATAACTGATCCACTGACAAAAAAATGCTAAAAATGGCCATTGTCCTGTTTTGTAGAAGCATTTTTGATTAACAATTGCTGTCAGCGCTAATCTCAGTGACAAGACTCAGTCTTTCACTTTTAATGTGAACTAGCAGCAGTTGGAAATGTTTTGTTTGCATTAGCAGTAACTTAATACAGCTCTGATACGACTGTGGGAGACTGAACAGTTAACAGTGTGGACGATATCAATGAGATAAAAACAGTAATGCTGAATTACATATATGCATCATTTCCTGTGAATCCCTTGTGTGTAGATAGGCCATTTGAATCCAGCATGGACAATGAAAACTACTATATAGAGAGGTAATTACTGAATGTATAAACATTGAATGGCTATTGCTGAAAAATTCCCAGCTATAAATAATGGTGGGGTTTGATTTTATGAAAATATTAAGGATTGTACCTTTTTAAAGACAAAAATGAAACATTGCTTTTTCAATAAACTTAGTGCTGACATGGTGTCACTGCCTTCTCTAGCATGACTTAATTCTCCTACTTACCTGTCAGCCAGGTGCATTAGCACACCATTCACTTTGCAATAATACAGTATTTATTTGAAAATCTTTGCTTCTTTTATCATATAATTTCTCCCCTTTTGAGTTTGGTTACAAACACATTTACCGACTCCTGCTGCTCCCTCTCTCCCCCTCTCTCTTTGCCTGTCTCTCTCTCAGTTTGACATCACAGGTGTGTATATATAGCCAGCAGATGGATTCTCCCATGGCAGGCTGCTTCCGTGCTTCTCTGTCCCTCGGCTTAGGCCCACTGTTGGCCACTCAAATGAACTAGAAGCAATTCCTTGTTTACATTGTCTCTTCTGATCTGCCCAACCATCAGTTTATCACTGCATCCATTATTCATGTGTTCCCCTCCACCACACACATGCTCACATGCACACACAGTAAAACATCACTGCTGCTGAATGTGTTCTTATAGCCTCCATGTTCAGGTGTGTACCAGTGAGAGTTGCTGTTCCCAGATTAACCTGGCATCCGATGGGGTCCACACACATTATCTGAAAACAAATAGAAAATAATGAAATCAAAATCTTCTTCATATCTTGAAATCCTCATACAATCCATGTCTAACTATGCTGTAGTTTGTCTTTTTTTTAAACTAATTAATTAAGACATTGTTGTTTGGTGTTTCCATGATGTGATGCTGCACTAGCAAACCTGTCAGTCAGTTAGCAGTATTTACTGCAAAACTGCTGTGACAGGATTTATGTCTGATTCATTTACGGCATGCTTGAAAACAAATCTGGAGGAAACAGTAGCAAGAGCTAGAATCAGGTACTGCTACTGTGAGACGTGATTTGCGTGACATACAGTCATTCTAGTGTGTTCCTACTTTGGTATATATGTGTGGAGTGTGAGGTTGGTGGGGCCCTCTGGCTAAGAAGTAACTGCTGAGTACAGACTAGCACATACTATGCCACCACAACATGCCTGGAGTGCTATCGAGAAGGCACACAGCCAATCGGAGTGAAACCTTAGACATCCCTGTGCACAGTGACCTGTATGCACACACACTTTGCTGAGTATTTGCAGCATGTGACAGGTGAGACACATGCTGGCTACGTAGTTAAGTGAGTATGAAAGAAGTATGGACAGACGGGGGGGGGGTTTTAAGAGAAGACAGAATCTTAGTCATGCAGCCTCCAAATTCAGTTAGATATGCATATTTTAACTATATACAGCTTACCATATCCTCCACCTTCCAGGCAACAGGATTTCATATAAAGTTTTGTGATAGGAGCTTGAACTTTGAAATGTAGATATTGTTTACATAAGTGTCTCTATAATTAAATCCCAACATTTCAGAAGATCAGTCTGCCTCCAGTAATGGAAGCTGTCATTTATAATCAGGCACTGATATCGTGTGACTTTCAAAGACAGAACTAAATGCTTCAAATCACACTCATGATGGGTACTTTAAAAGTTTGTGAGTCTCGAAACACTAAACTATTTAATGAGTATATGAAGTATAAGTAACTGAATTATCCACCGTAGTACTGAGAGGCTCGATGGCAGGAGCAGATAATAAACTTATGACTAAGTCAGGCTTTTTTACGGCCAGTTTATTGGCGTTGTTACGGGGTTGGAATTAAATTAGGAAAATGGCAGCTGTGTCCATGCCATATCATTATGAAATGTAATCCAATTTGACCAGACAATCCTCTTGAAATGGACAGAGCACTCTCTTGGGCTCATCTGTAATAGCATTGCTCTTTAGCCCTGCAGAAATACTCAAATTGCAGTCTGGTTTGTTTTTAAGTTGCATACACTTACATACAGTATTGGTCATGCCAGTGGTTGCTTGGCCTTTGGTGGCATCTCTTCATTAGCCCATACTCTTCCTGGAACGAAATGTGTCGGGTGTAACAAACAAAAACTGTAAACGCAAATCTTTTTTTATTTACGTCATGATTTTTGGATGTTATGGGGTCATCCAAACAAACTGTAGCAGTGTGACATGTACAGCACTGGCAAACAAATTTCACTTAGTTAACATAGCACATAATCTGCTTTGATGGCTCCTTGTTGGTTTTCACTGTGAGGAGGGACATTGTAAAGTGCTGCATGTGTACCCTGCAGTAATATGAGCCTGCCTCCTTGGAAAGGAGCAACGGACCACCATCAAGACGGTTGAAAGTTATTGCAATTCCAAGGATTCTCCGTGGAAGCCATTTGCTGGGTCTAACCCCATGGTTTTATGAGGCTGAGGGTGACACACACAAAACGTTACTCTGCTTCTTTGTGCGTGTGTAATGCATGTAATTGTAGGATTTAGTTTCCTCAAAGGCTGTAAAACACAGGGAAATCTACTCATTCATTTTTTCTGCCAGAAGGAAAGCTGAGTGCCTGTTTGTGTCAAATCAGGAGTGAGTGAATGGCTGGAGATGAACAGCTGCATGCGGTGACTGTGCCAAGCAAAGTATGTCAATGAACTGCCATGCAACTCTGCTCACTCAGTCAGGTACAAGGAGGAACGTTGAAAGGCCTGCATGAGAACAACAATCTTGCTCTCTTTACCTGGAGGAACAATTAACTTAAAGAGCCATATGTGAAAAACGTTATCTAACACACACACTCAAACTTATTCAAACAGACATATTCAACATATAGCAGATGGATGCCATCATGGCACGATGGCTACAATTGCAGTCCCTTTTTTTGCCCTCAGAGTTTGTAGCTTGTCATGGATGTGGACATGCATGAGCTCAGTGAATACATAAGCTTTCCACTTAACAGGACATTGGTGTACAGTAGGAGCTGATATGAGTAATGTGTTTTAGTTTGTTAATTATATTCAACACACTGGGTTGCTCATAGGGGTCTTGATGCCTGCACATGATTTCTTGTTGTTAAGAGAAATATATTTGCTCATAGCCAACAACTTTCTTTCTATCCTCACTGTTAAATGCCTCTTAAAGTTTGTGCCTTTTAATTCTCCCCTGTAGATTCTCCTTATCCCTAAAGCAGGCCATGTTCCAGTTTTTATCTATAATATGCTCCATTTCCTTACACAGATTATTATTTTTTTCCCCAGGAGGCTCAGAAGGTGAACAACCCTGCCAACAATCAGGCAGCAGACAGACCAAAGGGTGCTGATGAGAAGGAGGAAGTCCCAGCCAGCGAGGTGGGATGGATGACTTCAGTCAAAGACTGGGCCGGTGTCATGATCTCTGCTCAGACACTCACTGGCAGAGTTCTGGTAGGTTTTCCCTCTTATAGTGAATATAAATGTCTCAAACCCCAAGTTCAGACTCAAATCCATTAGCACTTTTTTTTACACTAGTCATTTACCCAACCCACAATTAGATAAGTGCAGAAGTTTGGACTTTCTTCAGGCAAACTTTTCACACCCAAGTTGGCTTCCAGATGAGTCCACTGTATAATCCACTGTCATGTACACATTTACTCACCTGTTTTATACAGGTCCCACTGGAGACATAGTGTAGGGCAATTAATTTAATCCCCGCGGATGCTAGCGGATGCTTGGTCACTAAATCTCAGTTGGCTATTTGGCTGGCACTGTCCAGCCTTCTTTCTGCTGCGATGGCCTATGTGCGGCACGTTGTAACTCACTCTGCTGTGTCTCTGCCAGCTGAACAGATGAGTGTGTGTGTGTATTTGTGTGTGCGGGTGTGCATGCACATGCTTGTGTGTATGTGAGTGGGAGATTTATTTGTCAAGTACGAGAGGCAGCATATGTGGTGTTTGTGCAGTA